>NW_026596046.1:4538077-4547680 GCF_907164565.1 Psammomys obesus
TTCTGAGATAACAAGGTTGTTGAACTTTGTGAAATAAGAACATTTTATAAACTGTTTTGTGTTGGGTACGGAGTTGAGAGTGACAGTATCTTGTGGGTGTTTCTCCTGTAGGATAGACAGACTCTGATGAGCAGCTAAATGCCTTTTTATTTGGATTTTAGGCACTTTAAACTGGCTTCTGATTAATCTTTTCCAACAGGTAATTATAGTCTTCCTTTGCTTCGTGATGAGGACATCCTCTGAGAATGCCATCATTAGGCGATTTGATCATGAAGTAACCCCATGACAGAGTACTTACACAAACGTCGATGGCTCAAAAGCCTTCCACACACCTCCCTTCCCTGCACCTGTGTGAGCCATTGTGGGTTGAAGTATCCTGAAACAGGGCATGACCCAGTTCACACAGGCACACCCATTTCCTTATTTTGTGCCTTTCTTTTAGAAGTTGGACTGTTTAATTTCTCCTTTTAGATGTGTGTGTATGTGTATGTGTGTTAATGTTTTTCCTACATGCATGTATATATACCACTTGCCTGCCTGGTGCCTGCCGAGGTCAGAAGACAGGCATCAGATCCCTTGGAACTAGAGTTACAGATAACTGTGAGCCACCTAGTGGGTGCTGGGAATAGAACCCAAGTCCTCTGCAGGAGCAATAAGTGCTCTATGCTGAGCCATAACTTCTCCAGCCCCAGAAGTTAACCTTTGTTGCTAACTATAGGTAACCTTTGTGGTAAGCTCTTGGGCATTCAGACAAACCCATCCTAGAGGTATAGAAAGCAGAGTGAAAGCCTAAGCCAAAGCCTACAGGGATGTTCCTGGTGCTCCTCTGTCCCTGCCATGCCAGGATGGCTCATTCATTCTTTAGTCTGCAAAAAATACAGTGTCATGGGTCTTCCCATGACAGATGGGTCCAACTTCCCCAAGGGAAGTTGACACTTTGGGTCAGAGAATCTGCTTGAAAGCTAAGAATCAGCGTCAGTCCCCTCCCTATGTTTGGAAGGGAGGGTGCTCAGTTGTTAAGAGCCTGGGAGGTCCAGTTTATGCTGTGCACCATCAGCGGGTCCAGCTGTTGGGACTGCCTCAAATTAGTCTTCCATGAGCTAATCATTGACTAGTGTTTGCGGCTGGGATGACTAGAAGTTTGGTCAGAAACCGTTGATCCCCGGGCGTAGTGCAGAACTGAGCTGCGGGAACCTGCCTGCTCCGCCACTGTCAGGTGCTTTCTGTCTTTCACGTTCTGATGAACAAGTGAAGTCATCAGCCTGGGTGGGCGGTGACATCCGACTAGACTGCTTTAGTTCACCCGCTTGTCCATGGCAGCTACGTCAGAGAACTCTAGTAGGACATCTGCAGGCAGAGCAGTGTTCTAGACCATGATCCTCTTTATCTAGTCAGTCTCATCTAGAAGTCACAATTTCACCCCTCACCCTTTACCCTTCACCCTTTTTGAAAAGCGATCTGCCCCTCCAAGAAGCTTACCTCTGCAACAGTATTTTCAGGAGGTTAAGGCCCTTCCCTCTCAAAAACAGCCTCTTTGACCCATAAGACTTAAACATTTCCAAATTTTGCCATTGTCTGTCTCTAACCTTGGGCTTCCGATGAGTCCCCTTGGTCATCAGCTCCTGTAATGGAAATTACAGACTTTGCTCTGACCTGGCACAGCTTGCTTTGGAAATCGGATTTTTCTGTGAAGGAAAGAGGGCTCTTTTGGCCCTTCTCTGACAGAATCTGGAACATCTGTGGTCCTAATGCTGTTACCACAGGCAAAATGGCTCCACTGAAACCCAATGGATCCCTTGGGCAGGACCTCCGCAGTCTCAGCCTAACCTTCACAGCCCTGTGGAGGAAGGAGGAATGTGCTGAAGGCGGAATTGGTGTGAGATGCTCCCCCGGGGGTCCCACCACAGTTGCTAACATCCTGTTCTTGCTTCCATGTAGGGCCGCCAAGGCCTGGGCTCCATTTTTGTCTGGGCCTCCGGGAATGGTGGACGAGAAGGGGACCACTGCTCCTGTGATGGCTACACCAATAGCATCTACACCATCTCCGTGAGCAGTACCACTGAGAACGGCCACAAGCCCTGGTACCTGGAGGAGTGCGCCTCTACCTTAGCTACCACCTACAGCAGTGGCGCCTTTTATGAACGGAAGATTGTAAGTTCTCTTTCAGGAGCCAGTTTGGCCAAGAGCAGATTTTGTTGGATCTTAGGTCTCCAACCTCAACCCTATGTGAAAAAGCCGAGCCCAAGGTCAACCCCACCGCCTTGGCAGTCTACCTTGGACTTGACTAGTTTATAAGATGCTTGACTCATCTGTGCCCAGAAATGCCAATTAAACCCTCTCTGACTTGTAGAGACCTAAAAATGTCGTTTAAGAACGGGGTTCATCCTCGTCAGAATCTCCTTTTAGCTCTCTGGAATTCTGTGGTCACATCCCAGAGTCCAGCTGACCAGTCCTGTACCAATGTATAAAATAGAAAGTCTTGGTTTTATGCTGAAACAGTCTGGAAACCAAAGCATTCTAGGCTTCTCCTCGGCCAAGGGACGTGCCCCAGACACTTGGAAGTGGAGCCACAGCTCTCGCCAGCTCCGCTCACTGCAGTGAACGGGAGTGCTATTTTTCTTTTATTCTTCGTTGTGGTGCTTAAGCCCATGGTAGGCAGAGACCCCACCACTGAGCCACGTTCCCAGCCCCTGATTTGTCTTTCAAATACTAACTGTTTTAGTATGTGGCTGGAATTTATGCTTCTTCCTTCTGTACATACTTCCTTACATTAAAAGAGAGAGGGGGGGAAGATTTCCAGTCTAAATTAATGCAGAATTCAAATGCGTAGTCATTAAGTTAGTGTGTAGACATTTTAAAAATGGGCCTGCTTAGCTGGCCAGACATGATTTGATTTTAACGCTCACCCCAGCATCTTCTCATTCCTCTTTCTGCTTAGACACATCTTTAAAATTTATTTTTCAAACTTATTTTTACTTTTTCTCTTTCCTGGGGAGCACGCAGGCGCTCTGTACTCGCTGTGCACTCATGAAAGTTCAGCCACATCATCCTGTGGCTGGCCTGGCAGTGGCCCAGGCTGGTTCACAAAGGGGATCCCGAAGGAT
The DNA here is from genome assembly GCF_907164565.1 of Psammomys obesus. Classification (NCBI taxonomy): domain Eukaryota; kingdom Metazoa; phylum Chordata; class Mammalia; order Rodentia; family Muridae; genus Psammomys; species Psammomys obesus. Next base: position 4,541,182 of record NW_026596046.1, read on the forward strand.
CACCCAGCCCCGGCAAGCGCAGCTGAGACTCTGAGCCATGTCCTGTTCGTTTCCACTTCCTCTTCATTTGAGCACGGACTCGAAGCTTTATTAAACACATGCTTGGGCTGAAACCCAGCAAAGGCCTACTGGGTCGATGGGTATAAGCTGAGGTTGACATTGCTGAACACATACTGGGGACTGCCTCCTCAGTGGTGGCGTTCAGCTCTCTGGAAGCAGGACTTGTGGCTTTGCTTGCTTATCTATCGTGCTTCAATGTGCGCACATGGAGCCACAAAATACTTTAACTCCCTTTTCTGGGATGGTCTTATGTAGCCCAGACTGGATTTGAACTTACTGTGCAGTGGAGGCCATCTTTGAACTCCTGTTCTTCCTGCCTTCACCTCAAAAATGCTGAGGTTACAGCCATATGCCACCAAATCTAGATTTAATTCTTTGTTTAAAAATCTTTTTTCCTTCTCTGAGCAATATTTAGAGATAAGGAAGACACAGTTGAGAATCAGAGTTGCTGTCCTGGGACTTGGCTCTGAGCCTGATGGGCATTTTTGTCTGATTACTGGAGCCTAATTTTTACTCAAGGCCACATAGTATGTCCTTTAAGGGGCTGAGCAAGTGCTCAAGACAGAGGGTGCATCAGTCTTGAGTTCAGGTGAGCGCTAGTGTCAGTCTGTCCCCTGGAGAGCTTCTTTTCTGTAGCATCCTCCTGGAGTGAGTGTTTCCTCATGAAGGGACTTGGCTCCTGATCAGAGAAGTAAAACCTTCACTTCCGGCCTCTGGTATTAGAAGATGAGAATCAGTTCTTTGAACATGGGCAAAGTTCCAAGCAGGACCTTCGGATTTGGATGGCTCTGCCCTCCTCGGTTCAGCTCCCTCACAGGGGTAATCTCCATTCCCTCCCTAAACTTCCTCTGAAGCTGGAGAGCCAACCTTGGGATTTGCTTTCTTCCACCCAGAGGCCATTTACGAAAGGAGTAGGTGCTCTGCTGTGACCTGTGCTGAAACAGGACATAGAAGTTTTTCCTGAGCTAGCCCTTCTCCCTTCCCTTGAGGTGCTTTAGTCCTACTGTTTGCAGCGAGGAAGCTTGTTCCTGCAAAAACACCAGTCAGAATTTTCATGAATATATGACCCAGGCTAGACACCCTCCCCTGCCCAGCTGTGGTGTGTCCAGAAAAACAGTCTTTTGTGTGGAAGGATCCCATTGTTACTGCTGGAGAAATTCATCCTCAAGGGTCCCATAAAATGGCTGCATGAGCTTCACAGCAGGTGGGTGGGTGAGCTGGTTTCCTGTTGCTACTCTACCAAGTCATCACAAACTTCGCAGCTTAGGGCGGCACAAACTGACATCTCACCTTGCTGCTCAGAAATTCACCTCTCTAGCTCTCAGCTCCAGATGCACAGGCGTCTCTGGGGAAGGCCATGCTTATGCCGGCAGAACATGATTCAGCGTTAGTGCAAGACTGAGGTCCCCATTCCTTTGTGGGCTGTTGGATGAAGGGCATTCTCGGTTTTAGAGCCTACATCCTTGGTCTGGGCTTTCCCAGCTCCTTCAAAGCCAGCTGTGATGGCTGAAGTCTTCTCCTGCCTTACCTCTCCAACAGGTTTTTCTGCGTTCCCTTTCTACCTTTAAAGCCTTCTCATTCTATCAAGCTGGATAATCCAGAATAAACTCTCGGATTTAAGGTTAGGAACCTTGATTCCATCTGCAGAGTGCATAGCATTAAAACCAGGAGCAGAAGTCTCAGGGCCCATGATCTCACTCAACACAACTGAACTCATGTGTTGATACCATGACCTCTGCCCACCTTGACTTCCCAGGGAAAGGTATAAGTCAGGTTGAGCAGTTGTGAGGTCCTGAGTCAGTGTCCCATTCTCCTGGAGACATCATTTCAGGGGAAGACAGGCAGAGTTCCAGCTGACAGAGGCAGCCTCGCCTTCCCCAAAAGACCAGCAGCCTTGTCCAGCTCAGCAGGCCTCAGGATGACAAGAACACTTCAGGTTCCTTCAGGAAGGATGTCCCATCCTTAACTTTTAGCTAAAGATAGAAACACCGTCTGGGCTCCGGAGCACATTATAACCCAGGTTTTCAGCTCCCATGATGTCCGGGGTCACCGAGTTTAGCTCTTCAAGAGGGAATCAGGTTTCACATATATTAGTGGCAAGAGCATGCCCTACCTAGTTTGGCTGCACAGGTTTCTGTGGTCTTCAGGAGCCAGCTGAGCTGATCCCTTATGAAAGCATACCCTGTGCTTCTAGATGCTTGTCTTTGCTGCTGTGTGGCCCTCCGTTCTCACCCTGGAATTAGCCTGTTCTGCAGCACTTTTGAATGCAAAGCACACACACCACATTTGTCTCACGTCTTTTCTGCCACTGGCACCCAGAGTCACTCTCTCCAGATGGTAGCAGGCTGAGGGCCTCATTTCTCTCAGAGGGAACCAGCTTTTCCACCACCCTGCTTCACACACCTTCCTTTCGTGCAGGTCACCACGGATCTGCGCCAGCGCTGCACGGACGGTCACACTGGGACCTCAGTCTCGGCCCCCATGGTGGCTGGCATCATTGCCTTGGCTCTAGAAGCAAAGTAAGTTCCAGTCTTTTCTGTTCCTTTGAAAAAGTGTTTGTAGTCTGGTGGAGCACACCTAACATGAGGCGGCCCAGCATCCTGAGAATTTTAAGTGACAAGCGCAGCCATATGACGCCCATTTTCATTGCCATGCACCCAGCACCTTCACGTCATCAGAATTTTGTCATCTTCCCAAACTGAAGTTTTGTTCCCGTTAAACATTAACTCTGTGGATCGGTCTGCCCCGGCTGCCATAAGAAGTTGTTTATGCGGTAGAAATGTTTGACCTCAGTGTCCCCACTGCACTGAGGCTACCGCAGGGCTGGCATCTCCTTGGCTTTCACTTGGCCACATCCAGCTGGCTTGTGCTGAAAACCACCTTCATTCCTGACCGCCTGTGGCCAGACACTATTGGCACCTCCTGTCTTGTATCCTGCTCTCTCCATCCATCCTGTACCTACTTGCAGATTCATTGTCCTGAAGTGAGACTTCCCAGCATTTCACACCACTGTTCAAAAACTACCGCTGCTTTCCCCATTAATGAAGACATCAAGGGCAAACATGAGGTCTTTTTTGTAAGCCCTGTTTTGAAATCCAGTCCCTTTTGAGGAGCAGGCCTTAGGAATTTATGACACATGCCACAACCCAGCCCATAACACCCCCTGTCCTTCAGCCACTGACAACCACCATGCTGCTTCCTGTCTATGAACTTGACAACAATTAAGTACATCATGTAACAGAACCATACAGTTCACACATCCCTAATCCTAAAACCCCAAATGCAAAACACTCCAAAATCTTTTTTAGTGCTGACATCACGCTCATGATTTTGGATTTTCAGATTAAAGATGTTCAACTCATGAAGTCTATGCAAATACTCCCAAAATTCAAATCTGTAATGCCTTTTTTTGCATTTTGGATGAGGATGCCCTGCTGTTCTCATTTGTGGTTGGTGTATTTCATTTAACATAATGTCGTGGGGGTTTACCTGTGTTGTAGTCCATGTCAAAATTTCCTTCCTTTTTTAGGCCATTCTCAAAGTGGTTTCTTCTCCTCATAGAGCCCACTCTCTTCCCCTTTGCCAGACCCTAGTAGCTACTTGAGCCAGGGCCCTGTGTTCACAACCAGGCACCAAAACTGTGCTCTAGGCTATGACAGCTTCTTTTTCCTTGAACCTTGCTTCTGAAACTGACAGTGACAAGGTGCCTCTTTGCCTGTCTAAGTCCCACAAAAACCTAGATTTATAATGTGTGAATGGGTCAGACAGAAAAGGGTTAATTGCATGTATGACTCACTTTCTCATTAGTGTGATGAAAGGTTCAGTTTGGCTCACAGTTTGAAGAGATAGAGTCCATCACGGTGGAGAAGGCTTGGCGACTTGGGCTCTGTCGGTGACAACAGAACATGGCGCAGCATGTTACTTCCTGGCCAATCAAGGAATACTTTCAGGCCAGGCCTCAGTTAGAACCTTCAAGGTCCACCCCACGACCTCCAGTGATCCCTTTCTGGCTGGTAGACTCACCCTACCAGCCTTCCTCTCAGAACAGATGCCGTCAGCCGGAGACCAAGTATTCAAACTTGTGAGCCTGTAGGGAGGAATTCCTCATCCAAACAGAAACGCTTCATGTGCGATTGTGGAGTAAGAAGCAGTTTCGAAATCAGCTGTCACATAACGACCCAACATTTGCAGTAATTCTTTGTTCTAGATGAGTTTTTAAATGATTCAGAGAGAATATTTGAGATGTGTAAATCCTTGTAATTATGCATGCTTGCATGCTGATTTCCACACAGCTAAAGACCAAAATGTTCAAATGCTCCCAATTTAACAAAAATGGCTAAATATTTTCAATTTCCAGGCCAAAATAATAATAATAACAGTAATAAATGTTAGCTTCTGTGTCCTGGGGTTCTGCAATAATTGGTTATTTGTGTGGAAAGCTGTGTTCTCATACTTAGCAATTCATCACTCTCTATTTTCTTCCATTCCTTATTGGAAACATGCAAGGAATTTTGTTAGTCAGTGCTAAATAGAAAACACACCCTGATTCATGACCAGTTGCCCCAGAAAACTTGTCTTTGGTCCCATGGAAACTAACGGCAGGTTGGAGATTTGCAGGTATAACTCAAGCAAACCTCACCTAAGGGAGAATGTGCTCAGAAAGTCTTGGCTTTAGGATGGTCCAGGAGGGAGCAAATGGTGTCTAGGGACTCGGGCTGAGTTTAGGACACTTGGAGACTACAATGTCCAGGAGGACCAAGCAACAGGACCTCAGCACTGCCTTCTCCCATCTCTCAGTACCACAGATGGAGGTTCTAGAGCAGTTGTTCTCAACCTGTGAGTCTTGACCCCCACAGAGGTCACATGTCTACATTACAACCCATAGCGGTAGTGACAGTACAGTTTTGAAGTAGCAACAAGATGATTTTATAGTTGGGGGTGACCACAGCGTGAGGAAGTGTATTAAAAGGTCACAGCATTAGGAAGGTTGAGAACCGCTGCCCAAGAGGATGACACTCCCAGTGGGGATGAGAAGACCTGTGGGCAGCAAGTGATAAGAATGGGGCGGGCAGCAAGCTGAGAATTCCCCTTAGCTTGGTGCAGACTCCAGATGTCCCACCCACCTCTTTTTTCATTGAAAAGTGTTTTTGGGCTAGGGCTATAGTTCAGCGGTAGAGTGCTTGCCTAGAATGAGTGAGGCCTTAAGTCCAGTCCCTGCACAAAAAAGGAGGATGGAGGAAACTACTTTAAATACTATTTCTCAGACATCCCCTAGAGGCAGAAAGAAAGAAAGAAAGAGAGAGAGAGAGAGAGAGAGAGAGAGAGAGAGAAAGAAAGAAAGAAAGAAAGAAAGAAAGAAAGAAAGAAAGAAAGAAAGAAAGAAAAAGATAATTTCCTCCTGGTGAGATGGTTCCTAGCGGCTTCTTCCTGGCAGTGGCCTGAGTGACCTGTGGAAATGGTTGATAACTCATGTGACTCAGAAGACCCCAAGGAATCATGCAAGTTAAGGGGTTCACTTGAGAAAAACAAGGTGCCCAGGCTTTCAAGGAAATCCATCTTTAAAAAGCCCCCTTGTGTCTGAGAGATGTCTCCTTACAGGAGCAGTGTGTGTCTCCATGCTGCTGACAGTGGAGTTGGTAGGTGTGAGTGGGCTAGCCAGTGAGGCTGGCCACGAGATTGGCGGCCCTAGAAAGCATGCTGAGGTTTTGCCACTTGTGTGTGGCAATGCATGCGACAGTGCAGAGCTCAGAGCTTCAGGTGCAGACTCTCCAGGTGAGCAGACTGCACTCACAGAGCTCAGGGTCACACCAGCCCCTCCTTGGCCTTCCATGGCACCTGGAGTCTGGGTAGACGGATGTGGTGAGACGGCAGAGGGACCATGCAGGCAGAGCAACAAGGACACAGGAGAAGAACCAGGTGAGACTAGAGCTGGAGCCTGGAAAGTGAGTTCCTGTGGGAAAGTGTGCCTAAGACTCACATATCAGCTGCGCTCATGGTGGGAAGACTGGTAGCATGGGAGCTAACGGCGCACAGATGGCTGGGACAGCCACTGTGGAAAACAGAGTGCTACCTGCCTCCAATTAAGCACAGAGTTGCCATCAAAAGAACAGAGTGAAGGAACCCCAGGTAGACACCTACATTCACAGCAGCTCGGGGTCCATGGGTAGGAGCCCCGAAGAGCAAAATGTGGCCAACACATGAAGCAGAGTATTAATCACCATCAAAAGGGGAGGAAACTCACAGGGCAGTGGAGGCGCACACCTTTAATCCCAGCACTTGGGGGGCAGAGGCAGGCGGATCTCTGCGAGTTGGAGGTCATCCTGATCTACAGAGTGAGTTCTGGGACAGACAGGGCTACACAGAGAAACCCTGTCTCAAAAAACAAAAAAGGAAAGGAAGGAAGGAAGGAAGGAAGGAAGGAAGGAAGGAAGGAAGGAAG
>NW_026596046.1:4547690-4685714 GCF_907164565.1 Psammomys obesus
AAGGAAGGAAGGAAGGAAGGAAGGAAGGAAGGAAGGAAGGAAGGAAGGAAAGAAAGAAAGAAGGAAGGAAAGAGGAAACTGACACATGTCGTAGTAGGAATGAGCCTTGAAGATGTCATCCTGAGATGAGACAAATATTCTTATTACTGATCTTCTAAGAGATCCCTTTTAAAAGTCATATCTATAGGACTAGGAAGCAGAGTGGAGGTTGCCAGGGATGGAGAAAGTCTGTATGGAGAGTTGGTGTTTGGTGGTGTTTCAAGGTCTGAGGTGGTTTTGGATGGTGGCGCTGGCTGTACAACCTTGTGACTGTACCTGATGCCCTGAACTGCTTTTAATGTTTAAAATGGTAAATTATACTTCCTGGGTTGCTTCAGCACACACACGCAGTGGACGTGGGGGAAATGTTTGTGTTACTGTGGGCCTAGGCAGGTGTGGGCCTAAGGAGGCAGCCAAGGCCCAGGTGGATTGTCTCGTCCAAAGCCGTTCTTGGGAGCAGCTGCTCCTCCAGGTGGCCCTTGAGTGCCCTGGTCATTGGCTTGCCTCCGCCATAGGAGCACGTGTGGCCCAGGCAGGCATCCATAACAGACAGCTGTGGACACAGAGTAGGCTCCTGGTGCCTCAGAAGCTATCCCGAGGGCCATCCTGGTCACTCTCCTTTCAACAAGTGCTGAGAAGACAGAATGGAAAGGAGCTGGCTTTTTGAAGGGGAGAAGAAGGGTGCTCGTTTGTTCTTGGCTAATCTGATTGAAAGATAATTTGGATACATGTGCACTTAATGAAACATTGACATGTACTTCTTGGTGGGACCGTGGGTGGGACCATGAGCACGGACATCAAGCTTTCCACTCAGCTGTTAGTTTCACGTGGCAAAAATATATTCCTGCTCTGGGTGGGTCTGCTGTAGCTGTTGCGTGAACTGTATTTAAAGCATCCCTGCAGGAGGCTTATGCGTGCAGACACCCAGATTCCATGACAACTAATGCGGAAGAGAAGACAGGAATAGGGGTTTCGTTTTCTGCTTTTCTCTACTCGGCGACAGTATGAAAAGCACCGCTTTCATCAAGTTCTAGGGCTTTCCGGAATGTAAACTGCTCCCCTGAAAGACTCCAAGTGCCACTAACACTAATATTTTTATACTTCTTAGAGGTTGTACAGTTATGCTGTTCTTTCATCCTAAAAGTGACCATAAGAATAGCCAGGACCAAGCTCAGCCCTCCCAGACAGTGTAACATGGGTTCATTGCGGGGGGGGGGGGGGGGGCAGAGCAATTACACGGAGCCTGATTTCAGAGGCGTTTAAAATCCAAGAAATATGGTGTGTGATTGACACTGGAGCCATGTTTTCTTGGATGGCACAGTTCTATGTGCACTGAAAAGAGGTGTTGTAAATTTAGAATTCTTACAGTCTGCAGCCGGGCTTCCCCATAGACTGGAGCCCTTCTTAGTATACCCTTGTGCACGGTGACAGAGAACTGTTCCATGTACTTGGTAAGCATTTCCAGTGGCATTAAAAGTTTTCTCTTCTCCGATTCCAAAATGCCTGTTACAAACTCCAGTGGGTTTGGCAGGCTGTAGATTTTTAGATCCTTAGAAGGCTTTCGGCTCAGGGTTCAGCTGCTAGAGATCGCTGTTGTAGAGTGAACCCTCGTGGGGGTTTGCAAGCTGAGCCTTGGGCTGGCTCGCCATACCTCCTTGGAATGGCCTGCCTAGCCAGCACCACCGACTTCAATGGCGTCTGCTCTGTCGTTGCAGCAACCAGTTAACCTGGAGGGATGTACAGCACCTGCTTGTGAAGACGTCCCGGCCAGCTCATCTGAAGGCGAGTGACTGGAAAGTCAACGGCGCTGGGCACAAAGGTGGGCTGCTCCTGGTGGGCTGGGAGGGGTGCCGCGGTGGCCCTTGAGGAAGCCCAGATAACATCCACTGTTATCCTCGGCAGTGTGTCTCGGGGATCTAAAATGCTCTGCAGCGATTTAAGGACACTTTCCCAGAGCACGCACCAGCATGAAGGGACAGCCTTGGTGTCCCAGAGTCCAAGTCCTTAAGTGCCACACCTTTTGCCATGTCCAGGGTTTGTTAAACAGTCCTGTTTCAATTTGCTCCTGGATGTTTGTTTTCCACAAAGAAATGGGATTGACAGGGCAGCTTTGGAGCCAGGCATGAGGGCATGTGCCTAAAGTCTAAGTATTCAGGAGACTGTAGTGGAGGGGCCATGAGTTCAAAGCCAGGCTCTGCCATTTTGGTACTCCCCTTCAGTTTTCCCTTCTGTGCAAAAAAGACATTAAGATAGCTATGTAATTTACTCCTGCCCTCTAAACCTGCTGCCAGCCAGCCCCTTTGTTAAAGAAGTAACTGATGGCACACGGGGCCTCTGTCAGCACAGTGGGGTAACCTGGCTCCATGGTCAGGACATAGTCAACCCAGTTATTAGTGGTTTCTGAGATGGCAGTTGACAGGAAGTACTTGAAAAGCATTTCTGTTGGCCATGGTGCGTTAGAGAGAACTTGTCCCATTTTCTGAAGCTCAGGTCCAACTATTGTGACTCCAAGCCTGACACTGCTGTCTGTACATCTAGTCGATCCCTGGTGCTGTGAGTAAGGAGGGATGCTCCTTTGAATGAAGAGGTCATTGACTGGGCCTCATATATCTTCGTTTGCAGTTGGTGGTAGTGTACTGTAGCATGGCCCTCCCTTTCAATCCTGGTCTAATTAAAAAGGAAAGTAGATTGTATCGGATCTTGACCTTGCCCTGAAATTCAGCTTTCAAACCTTCCCTCCTGGCCAGCCCGCGAGCACTCTGACAGAGGGCTGTTGTCCCAGGAACTCTGAGACTCAGTAGCAAGAGAAAATTGTTTTAAAAACAACAGCAGTTGGCCTTGTTTTTATCGTACCTGTTGCACATCACAGTCACGCGCCCGGATTTTTAGGGTTTGTGAGGCGATCATACCCAGAGCCTTGAACAGGCTAGGCAGGCACCCAGGACCAACATCCAGGGCCCTGGGGCTTTCAGGTTTGTTTCTCTTGTCTACTCTGAGTTTCAGGGGATACGCATGTTGGCAGGTTCCCCCAACATAAAGAAACCTGACCTTATCCTCTCAAGAGAACGCTCTGGATTCTGTCCCAGGGTAGGACATATGTCCCAGCCAGGCCTCCCGAACTGAAACAGTTCAGTTCAGAGGGTAATAAAGCTGGACCAGATCTCAGGGGGACCTGTCGGCACCTTCAAGTGACCTTAAGGTGACACAGCTGACAAAGCTGGGGGGCAGGGCAGGACATGCTGGCTCTGAAGGCCCTGTTTTTTCAGTTAGCCATCTGTATGGATTTGGTTTGGTGGATGCCGAAGCTCTCGTCCTGGAGGCAAGGAAGTGGACGGCAGTACCATCCCAGCATATGTGCGTGGCCACCGCAGACAAAAGGCCCAGGTAAGGCTCTGCTCTGACGCTCGTGGCTGAGAGCTGGCTGTGCTGCGGGTGTGTGTGTGTGTGTGTGTGTGTGTGTGTGTGTGTGTGTGTATGTTCAACCCTACATCTTTGTGCACACAGACAGGAAGGATCCCATGGGTAGTGCCCATCTATACGTGCCTCAGTTTTCCTTATTGCTCAGCTAAGAAGATGCACTTCTAGACCTCTGACTCTATAGAGGCCTTAGGTCCTTTTTGTGGCAGATTATGCCACTGCAGGGGGTCCATAGGTCTAGCAGAGACGGACAGACAGGGATCTGCTTTGCCCTCAGGGATATGAGACTAGCAGGCACAGGGCCTTCCTGTTCCACCAGGTAGAGGTTGACACCATAACCACAGCCCAGTCCCACCCAGCTTGGGCGTGAACAAGAGCAGTGAAGCCTGCCCCTTCTCTATAGCAAGCTAGTGGTGGCCGGGATGTGGAGGGGCTCAGGGACTGCACAGCATCTCTGCATTGATTTTATCCAGACCCATAAACCTTCTTTGAAAAAAAAAATTTATTTAATTTTATTTTATGCCCACTGGTATGGAGGTGTCAGATCACCTGGGACTGGAGTTGCAGACAGTTGTGAGCTGCCGTGTTGGTGCTGGGAATTGGACCTGAGCCCTCCAGTGCTCTTAACCACTGAGCCATCTCTCCAGCCCCCCCCATAAACCTTCTTAAGGCTTAAGCACTAGAATGTTTAAACAGGTTCTGAGAATGGAGCTATAGGACCCCCGCTTCATCTCCTTTTTTGTGCTACCCTTTGGAGGAAGTATTTTAAACCAGTTACCTGTGTCGGTTGTAAAACAGGAGATGTTTTTTACGAAACCACAAAAATGGGCTGTGACATAGATGAGATGGGAAGAAGCCTAGTCCGTTCAGGCGTCAGATTATCCTGAATTGTGTCATTGCAGCTGTGCTTCCTAAGACCGTGAGCACAGTGCTTCTTTACCTTTGTGTGTGAATGAGACTTGATGGAGTAATCAGCAGCGCTTGGGGATGCGGCTCTCGTTGAACACCTGCCTGGCACGTGGAAAGCCCGTGTTTCCATCCCCGGCACTGAAAGATGAAAAACCAAACACAGGGGCCAGGCTGGCACAGTCAGTAAAACTTCTGAGGTAGAAGCATGAGGACTTGAGTTTGGATAACCAGAACCTACATGAATCTGGTCATGGCAGCACACATCTATAACCTTAGCACTGGGAGGTAGAGACAAAAGGATCTCCAAAAATGGCTGTCCAGCTAGTCTAGGCCATCAGTGAGCTCTGGGCTTAATGAGAGACTGTCTCAAGAGACAAAGTGGAAGCCAGGAGCGGTGGCACACACCTGTAATCTCAGCACTCGGGGAAGCAGAGGCAGACAAGTCTCTGTGAGTTCAAGGCCAGCCTGGTCTACAAAGAAAGTTCATGACAACCGAGACTATACATAGAAATTGTGTCTCACTACAAAATAATAATAATAATAAAGGTAAAGTGGAGAGCAATACTGAAAGAGACCAATGTCAGGGTCTGGCTTCCACATTTATATACACAAGTACGCACAGATGTGTACACAGAGAGAGACAGAGACTTACACGGCAGGGGAGGCAGAAAGAGCAAGATACATTGTTTTATCTACAAATGCAGACCACTTCTTCAAGCTCGCCTCTTCCGTGAACGTGTATACCTCTTATATTAAGCTCTTTTGCCACAAAATGCTGAGAGTTGTGTTTCTTGAGCATGCTTTGAAATTGGGGAGCTGAGAGAATGTTTGGTGGGTGAGTAGCCACTGAAGGGCCTTTCAAAACATGGTGTTTCCACCCTGTGGCCAATTGAAGCCACTGACTACTGGGGCTATCACTCTTCAGACCAGACAGGTCTACTAGTCAGCAAGCAGGTCTCACCGTTGGCTTCTCCAGAACCCATTTCCTCCCGAAAGCTTTTGTGCTAAACCTGAGGAGAGAGCCGCACCGGATAAAGGGGCCCTTTGCCTGTGGTGACTTTGTCTGCTGGGAGCGGCCTGTAACACGGGCAGGCAGTGCCGGTCAGGGGAGCCTGCCTCCCGCTCTGGTCCCTCCCGCCCAGCTCCCCAGCCAGGGCGGCTCCTGAATGGAGCATTCTTTTCCTGCCAGAAATCTGTTTAAGATGATCGAGTGGTGCCTAGGTGGCGAGCGGTTGTTTTTATTTTTTTTTATTTTGTTTTCTGAGTGAAAGCACACAGAGTCTAGACAGCATAGGTTGAGGGAACCCACCATAACATACAGTATGACATTGTTCCTATCCTTTGAGGAAAGCAAGGAGCCTACAAACTCCGAAAAGGGGGCAAGAATCAGACTTCTGTTTCTAAAGGAAAATCCTCTTTCCCCTGTGCTGTTTCTGACTCTGTCTGGAATTTTCAGCCAACCTCCTGAGGTCTCAGACCACTTGCCCGACTCCACTACTTGATTGTTCCTAAGGACATAAAGGCCTTCAGAGGAGCAGATATCCCCTCTCTACCAGCGTGTCCCATGTCTCACCCCCTGGAGAGCTACAGCTCGGCTGCTATCAGGCTATGGAAGGGGGTTCAGTCATCAGCTCCTGGGATGCTGACCCCCATCTCTCAGCTACCTTTCTCCCACAGCCGCTTTGCTCAGCTGAGATCACCTAGCTTTAAATAGACAGGAAGTTTCCCCAGTGTCTGCTTCTACCGACCCCTCAACCCCCTACTCCTCCCACCCACCACCCACCACATACCACCCACCCCCATCCCCACCCCCACCGTACCACCACTCAGAGCACTGACTGCTCTTGGCCTCCTTCTGAGTTCTCCTAATAGAACCCTAGGCCTTTCTGTCTAAAACCTAGCCTCAGCTACTTCCCATGGCCAGATGAGAGTAAGAAAGAAAACAAGAGGGAAAGAGAAAACTGGAGAGGGAGAGAGGAAGGGGACAGGAGAGTGAGAATATCTGTGTGTATGTATAACCCTGTGTATTGTGTGTGGCACATTTACCAGCTTCTCCTCTTAATGGAAGGGCATGCTACTCTGCTGTGGCCCAAGGTCAAACCATTCGCTAGACTTTAAGTCCAGCGTCTGGAAGGCTTTATGGCTGCACCTGCTAGCTCTTGGATGATGTTGTATGGAGTTGGAATGGCAAGGTGTTATTCCTTTGGCTGTATAGGACAGCAACCTCTGACCCATCCCTGAGTGGGATACCTCCCTCTTCTGAACAGGGTAGATCCCATGACCCAGGGAGACAGAACCTCACTAACAAGGACAGTGACTGACAAGGACTCCCCTGGCTATGGAGCCTTCCTGCTCACCCAGCCTTGCTTAGAAACTGGCATTATGTCACTGTGCCCCAAATGACTGCCTGGCACTAGCACTCAGTAGCCCCTGGCATCCCTCATTGAGCAGCTTTCTCCTGTGCTGCCCGGCTGGTGAACCATAGCCCCTGAATGGTTAGCTCAGGCTGAGAGGAGCAGGGTGGCTGACAGGAGTGGGAAGGGAGGAGGATGTGAATCAACCTACAATGACAGTCACAACAGACGCAGGACCTTACCTCCCTCCCCAGAAGAAAGCTATCCTTGGTTCTCTGTAATCTGAAGAGAAGGCATCCCTCATATAGAAAAGGACCAGCCAAAGGGGGCCCAGGGAATTTGTAATCTGGACACTGAATGTCTGTGGACATTTGGCCTCAAGTAGAAGTTCCTTAGGGTAAGGTCAGGGAACCAATCAGGACAAAGGACCATGGAAAGAGTGTCTGGGGTGATGAGCAAAGCAGCAGGGCCTCTGCTCTTACTGGACTTTGCTGAGTAGACTCTGCAGTCTGCTGTCCCCCAAGACCCCACAATAGACAGGACTGGGACCAAGGCTTCCTCTGCAGAGGTCACAGTGCAAGGCTGTCATGGATATTATTCCACAATACTAACTCTAAATGAAAAAAACAAGGGACAGTCCCTTGAACCTAAGGACAGTAGAATCTTGTGGGTATTATTGGATGAAAACGTAGGTGTGGCCTGGATCATTGTTCTTGTGATAGTCAAGCACACATCCCTAAAGACAGCCTTACCTGCTTTGGGGCACAAGTAATTATAATCTATTTGGAGCAGTGGTTCTCAGCCTTCCTAATATTGTTTGTCATGTTGTGATGAACCCCAACCATAAAGTGATTTTTGTTGCTATTTCGTAACTGTAGCTACTATTACGAGTCATCATGTAAATATCCGCATTTTCTGATGGGTTTGGGTGACCCTTGTGAAAGGGTCCTTCATCCCCGAAAGGGGTCGTGAACCCCCAAAGAGGTTGTGGAGCCATCGGTTTAGAGCCTTTCTTCCATGAAAGGATGGTAATTGGATCATAAGCCGTGACTTCTCCCTGTGCAGAATGGCTTTGGAATCTCTGTGAAGAGAAGGGTAAAATGAATCCTTTCATGGCTTTTATTCAAGTGAAAAAGAGAGCCAAGCCCAGTGAAATTTTTCTGAATTATTAAAATCACAGTTGACCCAGTGGGTTTTTCTAGCCAGTACTTCCCTGCATTTTAAAAAATCCAGACTCTGTGAAGTAGCCTGTGGTGCTCACAGCTCCCAACTTGATGGTGGAGAGGTGACAACAGCAGAAGGGTCAGATAGGCAGCAGAAAGTGCGAGAACATGCCAGTGGGTCTTAAAGGATTGCCACTTTGAAGACTCCCATTCAGAATTTTACTTCCTTTGGCCTATCTTTTATTTCAAGCTTCTTATTTCCTGTCTCCGCCCTCCTTCCACTCTCCCTCCCTCCTTCTGTGAATATTGAAGATGATCCATACAGTAGATGATCAGTTCATAGGTATCTGTCTAGAATCAGCTCTAGGTTAATCGTATCCCACCTTTCCTGCATCTCATTTCTGTGATTTCCACACTGCTTAAGATGTTCTCCGTATGACTGTGACTGACAGAAAATGGGTGACAGTTTCATCGTATAGATATCTATAGATGCCTTTTGTACTGACTGGTACTGACTCATTGGCATTGAACTCGGAGCCTCTAGTACCATCACGCATGCCTGAACTGCATGCGGCATGACTATTTCTCTATAAGACACATGCAGTTTAGGCATGAGTGATGGCCCAATAGCAGCAGACAGCACTCCATCCATGCTTGGGGCGTTTGGAGGTGGGGCTCATAAGAAGCAAAACTCCAGCAAAGCATAAAAAAATGAAAAGCACATCACCACAGAGGGTGTGAAATAGGAACCTGTTTACGGTGTGAGAGCTGAAACAGGACACGGAACACAGCCTTGCCTGACCTCAGCTGGGACATCCGTGTTGAGTGACTCAGACTTTGCTGCTCTGTGCCACAAAGGTGAATTTGAGTATGTAAATAACTTACAGGGAGCCAGCAAAAAAACAAAAACAAAAACAAAAACAAACAAACAAAAAAACCTCAGAGTCAGAACAATAAGAACTCACCGGATTTTAATGGTTATTTTAACTTCCTATCCGAGTGAATCTTGGGTTGATGTCACTACTGGACATAGAATAAAAGGGTTGCTGGCAAATATAAACACCGTATACTCAGTCTAAATTAGTGTTGAATAGGCTTGCTCCTATCACTAAATTTTATTTTTAACCTAAACATCATGCTATGGTTTAATAATCAGAAGTAATTTCATCTAGCTGGGCATATAATCCCAGCATTTAAGAGATGGTGGCAGGAAAATCAGGAGTTCAAGCTCATCATCATGTGCATAGTTGGCCCAAGGTCAGCTGACCCTGTGTCAACCTTCCCTCACATCAAAATATAAACGCACTGATGTGGTGTGTCATATGTCATTAGCAAAGCCGTCTTTACTTGAGCTGATTCTGTCGACAACTTTAATTCGAGAACGTAGATAGATCTAGGAGATGATTTGCTGAGTTATTTTCTCATACTTGGATTTAGTAGTTGCAGTCCAATGAATGTTCTCACCTACCCACTCACTACTCTTCAGAAGGTCACTGAAGACATTTCCAGAACCAGCTTCTCTCTGGGCCTCAGTGGGTCAGCTCCCCCATCTTCCCCATCCAGATGCCAAATATACCAGAGGAAAGGACTCTGTTATCTCTTGATTACCATGGGTATCCACCCCAACATGATTTCAGAATTGCCAAGGAGAAACAGCGCTAGTCAATTCTTGCCCTGAGCCCTGCAGAGTAGAAAAGCATCATTGGCCTGCCAGTGCAAGCCTCCGGGAGCTAGAGTGAGCACTGGCCTTACAGTGCAAGGCTGCAGGAGCTGGAGTGAGGTCCTCGGGGTGAAACTAAAAATTGTGGCTTATGGTAGCTTCTTGGCTAGAGCAGAAAGATCAGTAGCAAGTCATAAGGGCCAGCCATAGCGCGTTTCTGACAGGGCTCTGCCTTCCTCTGTTCTTCTGTGCTGTTTAGTCACTTGAAAACATTTATCTTTGACTTTGAATATTATTTTCACACAAGTCTCAAACATTAGGAATTTTTCTACATCTTTATACATTGGAGAAAGCTAGGAGGCCACCGTATATTTGTGGCATGGATGCCTTGTTATGATGGCTACCATCTGGTAGCCTTCTGCTTCCTTGGAATGGCATGGGCCCAGAGAATCATGGGCCCAGGAGGCAAGAACATCTGGAGATGAGTAATCAGTCCTGATGTGCGGCTTGATGGGAAGTGGCATCTTTGTGTCCTTAGGGATCACATCCAAGTCCCCAGCGTCCCTCACTCAATCAGAGGCCAGTCCTCTAATTCACTGAGTTCCACTAGGACTTTTGGTAGATGGCACCACATAAGACAACAACTTTAGAATTTAATTGCAGGGAAGCCTTTGCAGTCAGGAACTTTAAGATTTTTCTAAATCAGTTTTCAGGATTAAAGAACAGTGTTCATGTGACAAATAGTCCCTGGGAATTTTTATTTTATTTTTATTTTTTTTAATTCTTTATTAATTACACTTTATTCACTTTGTATCCCCCCTGTGGTTCCCTCCCTCCTCCCGTCCCAATCCCTCCCTTCCTCCTCCCTCTGCACGCATTCCCCGCCCCAAGTCCACTGATAGGGGAGGCGTTCTTTTCCTTGCTTCTGATACTAGTCTATTAGTTCTCATCAGAAGTGGCTACATTGTCTTCTTCTGTAGCCTGGTAAGGCTGCTCCCCCCTCAGGGGGAGGTGATTAAAGAGCAGGCCAATCAGTTCATGTCAGAGACAGTCCCTGTTCCTGTGAATTTTTAAACAAACAAACAAACAAACAAACAAAAAAGAATTTACAGTTGACTTATAGTTTCTGTATTGTCTTTGCAATGATTACAACATAGGGAATAATTTCCATTTTTTTAAAGCTCTATCCTTTTCATGTACTCTTTCGTTCTGCCATGGAGTTAAGCAAATCTTACAAGTAATGTGTGTTTTTTTGTTTTTGTTTTGTTTTTTGACACTTGGCTTCATGACTTTTTGGAGTTTCTGTCAAAAGCCAGGACAATTGCAGCTTGGCTATTTTGACTGTTTGAAAGCCTCCTTCTTTTTACTTCTCATTAAGAAATGTGAAAGCCCCTTATTTGGAGCATTAGGCTATTTGCTTGGGCAGCAGCAGTGGGAATAAAGTACAGGAAGCAGGCCAACACCTTGCCCTTGCAGTGAGGAGTGTCCGGACTACCAGCCCTCCCCTAGAACTGGCAGCAATCGGGAGTCCTGGTGGCTGAGTGATTTCACAGTTAAGAGATTTCACATAAAAACTAATTGTTACAGTTAGCTTTGTGCCCCAGGCAGGCTGGTCCCCAGCCCCAGAGGAGCTTAATATCTTGGCTGTGAAAACCAAGACAGACGCCACTAATTCCTGCAGGGGCCAAACTGCCCACCAGCCCACCATCCTGGCACTGCAGTGGAATGGCTCCCCGTGGGGGAGACTAGCCCAGATTCCTCTCCCTGTAGCTGGAGTCCCTTAGCAGGAACCAGTCACAGTAAGACAAGTGAAGCTAAGCGAAATGGGTTTTTCCTTTAGGTATGGGCGCACTGAGCCCCGAGCTAGACATCTGCAAGGCAGTAGCAGGTGATTAGCTGTCTTTTCTTCACTATGTTCCTATTCACTTAAATCTTGTGTTCTTATCCTTGGGATCCAGGTTTCCTCAACAGTATTCTAGGACTATTTCTAGGGTGTGGTGATCCCTCTGTCCAATAGTAAAAGGCTGAGGGAGAGAACAGTGTTCTAATCTTGGTTAGATCTTTGTTTACTTTGATGTTGCTCTCCAGCTTGGGAAAGTGTTAAAAGGTTAAGTGTGAATGTCATTCCTAGGTCTTGGGGCATCACATTTCAAAACTCTGAGGCAGGGTGCCAGTGACCCTGTTTCCCCACCTTCACTAAGGAGCCCTTTGTCACCAACATGCTCAGTTTGCATTTTGAGTGCAGAGGTAGCGTACCACAGGTGAACACTTTATCTGAAAGGGTGTGTGGGCCTGTTCTGTGCACCCTGAGGGTCTGGCTTCTGAGAAACTTTGTATTCTGGTTCTGCCACAGTAGTGGGGCCCCTGACCAGTAAACCCTGTAAACTAGTAAAGCCTGGAGAAAGCAATGAAAGAAGCCAGCCTCTAAGTTAATTTATGGTACATGCAAAGCATGTTTTTCAAATATTTACAGAGTCTGGGGGCATTACATCACTATTTCTAGTTGTTTTGGATGTTTTCTTATGACTCAAGCCCAGCAGAGCCCAGCGATACCATTCCTGAGAGGCTCCAAACACATGTTTGTTCCAGGCGTCTCTAGAGGGAAGCCCTGCAGAGAGGGACAAGCCTTCTATAATGAACCCAGCTCAGGCCACAGAGCGGGGAATTACTAATGTGCTGTTGGGTGGCAATCAGGTCTCCACCAAAGAATGGCATCTTTATTCAATTTACAAATTGGGGGGGAGGAGCCGAGCTTTTAGAGGCAGGAACCTTCAGAACCTTCAAAGCAGCCCGTAGGCACAGGGTTTGTGTCCGTCTCCCACTTCTGAAAAACTGGTGGGAATGATTTTTTTGAGTGGCTGGAGATGTGCTTGTCCTCAGCTTCCATCCCATGTGACAGAAGGGCCTCTGGGTTATTAAAGTGCCATCGTTCATTTCCTTCATGAGGCAATGGGTCGGCAGTCCTCCAGCAGGATGGCTGGAAGCCTACCAGCCGTAGCACATTCAGTCCCTTGAGTGTGGGTCCACCCAAGGAGACAAGGCAGAGAGATTGAAGCTGTGTGACATTGACGCAGCCCTCCCTTCTCCCAGGATGGATGGGCTGATCCTTGTAAGCTTCCCCACCAGTGCCTTGTGCTGGTTGGTCGGCTTCATCATGCCCTTTTCAAGCTCTTGAGAAAGTGAGCTGGCCACGTGCTCTTTAAAGAGGTTACCTCCTGAGTACCAAAGGAAAGGCCCCCAGAAACAGTGGCCCCAAGTGTGTGTGAAGACCCATAAGCAAATTCCAGAACTGTAAAGTTTTCTGAGCAGTAGTCAGAATGGAACACCCAAGAGTGGGACCTCTGTGACTCCCTGGGAACTCCCAGAACCCAGAGGCCACAGCAGGGGAAGGACAGTCTGGAGTGTTGTAGTCCATGGCCCTCCCTGTGTGAGACTAAGCCTCTGGTGTCCAGCACTTTGCCTGTTTCTCCTTCCCAGGAGCATCCCCATTGTGCAGGTGCTGCGGACCACGGCCCTGACCAATGCCTGTGCGGACCACTCAGACCAGCGAGTAGTCTACCTGGAGCACGTGGTAGTCCGAATCTCTATCTCACACCCACGCCGGGGCGACCTCCAGATCCACCTGATTTCTCCCTCCGGAACCAAGTCTCAACTTTTGGCAAAGAGGTAAGGCCATTCTCCACAAGAATTGCTCCTCATGAAGGCCTTATTTCCTCTGGATCCCTGCAGGGTTCCCCTACACAGGGAATCAGGGGTTCTCTTTGAGCCTACACAGGTAGGACCCACAACCCTGAAGAGCAGGCCAGGGCCTTTGAAACAGACCTGTGAAACTTTCATCTTCAGAAAATGATAGGAGTTGCTGCTTGTCGGTGGGGGTGGGATTCGGGTGGGATTCGTGTTATGTCCCCATTGCTCTCGCAAGTGCATTCAAGGTCGTGACCATCTTGTTCAGTTGACACTGAAGCTGAGGTTTGCTCCTCTCTGGGAGCATCTCCCGACCCACTTCTGGGCTGCTCCTGAGGGCCAGGAGTGGCTGGGGACTGCTGGAGCCTTCTCAGCTTCCTATAGGGTTGTGGAAGGCTGCGCTGTGCAGTTATGTCTTGAATGTTGTCTGTGCAGTTGTAACATGAAGGCACGTGCTTGGATGGACTTGACTTTCAGGTAGGTAGAGCAAAAGCATTTGTAGCAATCTGGGGGTATTCAGGGAGAGCCAGACCACCAATTGGCACTTTCTAGCTAAGAAGCAGAGTGGGGGAAGTTTCACAGACAGCCCAGTGTTTCTAGAACTTTCATGTTATAGTAAATTAATAAAATAAATGTCGGGATTTAGAATGGCTATTATTTATTATTAGCCTTAAGATTATCATTGACGTGTTATATAACCAGCTAACACAAATACTAAGACACAGACACCTGTTAGATTTTATAATTGCCTTATTTACCTTGGGCCGGGCAGATATTCTTACCTGAATCACCTGAATTCCTACCTGAATTCCTGTCTGAATCACCCCACCATCCATCTCCCAGCCCCCATCCAGTACCATCTTCCTTAACCATCCTATCTTCCATCCACAATCTTATAAATATTTACTTTTATTCTTTATCTGGCCTTTTTTTTCCTCCATTGTGTTGTCCTCCTTCTTCCTCTCTTCCTGTTTCCCATGATTCTTCTCAAAAGCCCAGGAACTCTAGCCACACCTACCCCATTCTGCCCTGCCCAGGTATAGGCTGTTTAATCAACCAATCAGGTATTATGTCTTAGGCAAGTTTACACAAACAAGAATGGGTGTATCCAGCAGGCAGTAACCAGATCTCCAGGGCCAGTAATTAGCGTTAGACCAACCTCCACCACTTTCACATGTCCCTCAGCCCTTATCCTAGGGTGTAGGGAGCCTGGAAGAATGAGAAGCAGGGTGTGCAGAAAATTCTCTCACAGGATCAAAGAGGATCTGCCATTTTTCTTTGCCCCTCTGACCACTCCTCTTGCATAAGACAGAGCTGTCAGAGAACTATGAAAGGTTGTCAGGACCACTGTCCCAAGAAGAGGGGATCTGCGCTCCAGCCCTCTATGCAGCCCCCAGGATGGGCAGCAGGCAGCAGGCGATGGGCCTGGCATCAGCTTTGTCCTCAGTGCATTCGAGGGAACCCTGGAGCAACTCTAGGAGATGGTTCTAAGAGTCCCTACCAACTCCCACTTTCCTAGCAGACCAACTTGGAGACACCTCTCTCCAGAAGGCCACCTCAGCTACACTCAGCCTTGTTTACCCTATGCACAGGGTGTAGAGGCCACCATAAGGGGCTTACGAAGCTTGAAGGTGCCAGCCAGCAAGCTCAAGCTTAATGACTTGCTTTCGAATTTTCAAAATGGTTGCCTAAGGATCTGCATTTCTAGCTTTTGTTCAAAACTTGGAAGCTCACCCTCCCTGGACCCCTTTTTCTAGCACTGCCTGGCTAGAGCTAAGTGGAGGGCAAGTTTGCCTCAGGGTACCCCATGCTGCCTGTTCCATGCTAGGGCCTGGCATGAGCATGAGATGTTCTGACCCCTTTGTGACCTCCACGGAGGCAGAGCTTGCCCAGAAATTCCTGGTGTGGGTATTCAAAGCCACAGGGAGGTTTAGCAGCTTCGGGCCAGAGGCAGGTATAGGCAGGGGGGAAGCAGTGAATACAGGGCCTTGGAGCCTAGAGAGGTGAGCTTATATCCCAGCCTCTGCACATCCCATCCAGGATCCATGTGGGAGCCAGGCACTTGGCCTCTTTCTATGCCTCATCTGGATATGACATTCCACTTTTCCATAAACGTTAAGAATAGTATAAGAATCGAATATGATAAGACGGATAAAAATGCTTGGCTACTGGTCCTGTCCTGCTGAAATCAGTCCAGCCCTCTGAGTTGTCAGAACTTCCAGCAAGCGACATGCCCACTGCCAGCTCTGCTTTCCTTCTCCTCTGACCTGCCATTCATCCTTCTGTCTCAGCTCAGGTGTCTGAGTTCCCTGCCACCCAGAGCTGGCCCTGTGGCTTTGTTTGGAATGCCCCCGTTGCTAGGAATGCTTGCAAGCACTTGAAAGCACTACCCTGAGGCCACCTGGCAGTCACTGGGAATTTGGTGTTTGAGTCTTGGGAATTTGGTGTTTTGCCAAGAGTCTGTGCATGATATCAAGATTGTGGTTTGGGAATCTGTTACCTTCTACCTGGTTTCACATTGGCCTGTACTCCATAGGCATTTTTACCTTGCCAGCTTTTACATTGAGAGCTGGCGTTCCTAAGGGCCTCAGCATCTGCAAGACAGTTTGTCTTTGCTTTAGCCCCAATGTTTCAGGTTCCCCTTGGCTTTGTATGAAAGCCAACTTTGCCCCTGGCAGTTTCCCCTGCAAAGAATGTTCTCTTGAACAACATCATGTTGTTTCCAGTGTTCAGGGAGCCCCCAAAGGAGAACGGCAGAGAACTTCCATATTTGAACTTCTAATGAACAGTAGAAGTGTCCAGTGCAAATTCTTATCCCCAAGTAGAAATGCCTAATTTAAGATGGCTGGGGATGTAGCTCAGTGCTAAAGTACTTGCCTAGCATGCATAAGGTCATGGCTTCAGTCCCTCAACACCAGAAAAAAGGAAGAGGGAATTAGTATCAGCAGTTGCTTCTGTTTCTGTGTGGACTGAGTATGAAAAATGCAGGAGGCTGACGGTCTAGGGACTTGTAGAGACAGCTGAGGAAAGACCTTTGTTTTAGTTAGGGTTTCTATAGCTGCAATGAAACACCATGTCCAAAACGGAAGTCCAAAACACCATGTCCAAAAAGGAGGAAAGGGTTCATTGAAGGAAGTCAGGACAGAAACTCACACAAGGTGGGATCCTGGAGGCAGGAGCTGATGCATAGGCCATGGAGGGGTGCTGCTTACTGGCTTGCTCAGCTTTTTTCTCACAGAACCCAGGACCACCAGCCCAGGGATGAGTTGGGCCCTCCCCCATTGATCACTAATTGAGAAAATTAGGGAAGTTAAGGAAGCCCTGTAAGATAATGGAGGTGGGCCTCAGCTATAACACATTGGAAGACAGAGCTAGCAAGATGGTCCTATGGCTAAGGGCAAATGCCTACAAGCCCACGTGAACTCCATTCCCTGGGACCCACATGGGAGAAGGAGAGACCTGGCCCCTGGCCCCTGACCCCAGGTGGGTAGATCAGAGTCCTCCTTGAGCTGCCCACCTCCAGCCTGGCTCTCCACTCCCCCAGCCTGGCTCCTCAGACAGGGCCTTCATTTTCTAAAGTGGCATTTCCTATTGCAGATTGCTGGATTTTTCCAATGAGGGGTTCACAAACTGGGAATTCATGACCGTCCACTGCTGGGGAGAAAAGGCTGAAGGAGAATGGACTTTGGAAGTCCAGGACATACCATCGCAGGTCCGAAACCCGGAGAAACAAGGTCAGTGGCTCTCAGCATTTCACAACCCCTTTTAGGTGTCAATGCTTTATTTAACGGCAGTGTTGCTGGTACGTCTTTGTCTTATGGGGATAAAATCCGCCATCATAATCATTTCCAAGTTGAGTAACTTCTGTATATTCATGAAATTGTGCAACCATCCTGTCTATCTAGCTCGAGAACATCTCATCCCCTCAGAGACAAAGGCTGTAACCATACAGCAGTCGCTCCCATCCCCTCCTCTGCTCTAACCCCCTGTGCCTCCAGTTTATTTTTCGTCTCTGAATTTTTCTATTCTGGACGTTTTCTATAGAGACATAGCCTGTGGCTTTTCTTCATTTGGCATTATTTTAAAAAATCAGTCTATGACACAGTACACATCAGACTTCACTACTTTCTTGACCAAATAATATCCCATTGGACATGCATACTGTCCATTGTTGGGCAGTCACTGTCTGATGGAAACGCAGATGTTCTCACCATTCTGAATTGGGCTTGTGGGGGCATTCGTGTGTGTGGTTATGGGTTTTCATTTCTCCCAGTTTTATACCCAGGGGCTGATGGGTCTGAATCTGCACCATTTCTCATTCCGTCGGTGTTGGTGTGGGGGGGGGGCGGTTTCCATCCACATTCTCCCTAGCACCTGCCATTTAGTTTTCTTTGTGCTAATAATCATCCTGTGGGTGTGAAATGGTACCTGTGGTTTTGATTTGCAATTCCCTAATGACTCAGGAAGTTAAATAGCTTTTCATGTTCTTGCTGTTCATTTGTGTATATTCTTTGGGGAGATGTTTGTTCAAGTACTTCAAGTATTTTTAGAAATGGCTTCCTTACTTTTGTATCGTTAGGTTATAGGAATTTTTATCACATATAATTTGAAAATATTTTTCTCGTCACTTGAGTGATGGGATCCTTTGGTACTCAGAACTTTGTGATGAGGCCCAGTTATTTTGTTTTCTCTTGGCTATCAAATTTTAAAAATTGGCTAACTATTCTACTTTGCTTCCTGTTGCTGCGATAAACACCGTATATGATCAAAAGCAGCTTGGAAAAGGGAAGGGCTTACTTGGCTTATGGCATCCATCATCTAGGGAAGTCAGGGCAGGAAATCAAGGCAGGAACCTAGAGGCAGAAACTGAAACAGAAGCCATAGAAGAATGCTACTTACTGGCTTGCTCCCACTGGCTTCCTTGGCTACCTTTCTTATACAGCCCAGGGCCACTTGCCCAAGGATGGAACAGCTCATATTGGACTGGATGCACTACGACATAATAAACAATCGGGAAAATTCTCCACTTGATGCCCACAGGCCAGTCTGATGGGAGGCTGCTACTCAATTGAGGTTCCCTCTTCCTGGGTAACTCTCCTGTGTCAAGTTGAAACCATCATGCTAACATAGTATGTGGTGGTTTGGATATAACTGGCCCCCATAGGCCCATAGGGAGTGACACTATTAGGAGGTGTGGCCTTGCTGAACAAATGTGTCACTGTGAGGGAGGCTTTGTGGTCTCCTATGCTCAAGCTATGTCAAGTGTGGCACACAGACTCTTTCTGTTGCCTGTGGATCAACATGGAGAACTCTCAGCTCCTTCTCCAGCACCGTGTCCACTTGGATGCTGCCATGTTTCCTGCCATGATGATAATGGACTATACCTCTTAAATGAAGCCAGCCCCAATTGAATGTTCTTCTTTATGAGAGTTGCCATGGTCATGGTGTCTCTCCACGGCAATGAAACCCGCACTAAGACACAGTGTCACCGAGGTTTATTCCTATGCTCTCTTTTTTGTAGCTTTGGTTCTTTAAGTTAGGTATTGGATCTATTTTGGCTAATTGTGGTGGTTTGACTGAGAATGTCCCCTGTAAGCTCCTATGTTTGAATACTTGGGCCCCAGTTGGTAGAACTATCTGGGAAGAATTAGAGGGTGCGGCCTTGTTGGAGGAGGCGTGTCACATCACAGTGATGAGGGACGGGAGCATTTGAGGTTTCAAAGGCCTACAACCATTCCCAGTTAAGTTTTACTCTACCTCATGCTTGTGGAACAAGATGTAAGCTCTCATCTTACGTGGTGCTGCTTGTCTGCTGCCGTGCTCTCCAGCGTGATGGCCTAACCTTCTGACACTAAAAGCCCCCAAATTAAACATTTTCTTTTAGAAGCTGCCTTTGTCATAGTGTCTTATAACAGCCATAAAATATAGCTAAGAGATTAATGTATATATCTTGAGGAGAGGAGCCAAATTCATCTTTCTGAACAAGGCTATTTATTTTCTAAGTACCATTTATTGATGAAAACCTTCTCCCTCCCATGATATGAACTGAAAACTGTTGTCACAATCCACTGGTGATGGGTTCAAGGATTTATTTCTGGACCCTCAGTTCTGTTACATTGCAGTGCACTCCTTTATAAATTTAAAGTCAACCGACTTTGTAATTTTTCAAAATCGTTTTGGCTATTTTGAATCTCTTGTAAATTTATATGGCTTTAGAGATGAACCTGTGAATTTCTTATTTTTATTTTCTAGCTTTCATGGCAGTTAAGCCATTTAGGGGCATGTGGCTGTCTAAGCAGTAACTCTCCTAGCAGAGCAACATTATTGCTTCATTATTTCACTGGTCAGCAAGATTTTGCTTTTAGTTTTCAGCATGCAAGCTTTGTCCTGCTTTGCCTACACTTATTGCTGCTAAATATTTTGTTCTTTTGGGTGCTGTTCTAAGTGAAATTGATTTTGTTGTTGTTGAAGTCTCTTTTTGTTTGTTTGTTTTTCTGGTTTTTCAAGACAGGGTTTCTCTATGTAGCCTTAGCTGTCCTGGACTCACTCTGTAGACCAGGCTGGCCTCGAACTCATAGAGATCCACCTAACTCTGCCTCCCTGAGTGCTGGGATTAAAGGCATGCCCAGCTCAGTTTTTTTTAAATTAAATTTTTATTTTATGTGGATAGGTGTTTTGCTTGTGCCACACTTGCATGCTTGGTGCCTGTGGAGTCCAAAAGGAGACACCAGATGCCCTGGACCTGGAGTAACATATGGTTGTGAGACACCATGAAGGTGATAGGAATTGAATCCAGGTCTCTGGAAGAGCAGCCAATTTTCTGAACCACTGAACTCTCATCTTTCTTCCTTCCTTTCTTTCTTTCTTTCTTCCTTCCTTCCTTCCTTCCTTCCTTCCTTTCTTTCTTTCCTTCTTTCTTTCTTTCTTTCTTTCTTTCTTTCTTTCTTTCTTTCTTTCTTTCTTTCTTTCTTCTTTTCCTTCTGTTAAGATTTATTTTTATTTATGCATATGTTCATATGTGTATATGTCTATGTGAGTGTTTGCCATGTATATTGAGGTACCCAGAGAGACCAGAAGAGGATGTTGGATCCTCTGGAGCTGGAGTTGCAGGCTACTGTAAGCCCTTGACACGGGTGCTGAGATCTAAGCTCCAGCTCTTTAAAAAAAAAAGCAGCAAGTGCTTTTAATCACTGAGCCATCTTTCCAGCCCCCAGAATTATTTTTCTTAATTTTTGTCTTAGATGGTTTGTATTTCTGATGATTTGATACCTTTCTATAACTCCTTCTAGTTTAATAATTTATTTAACAAATATTTATTGTGTAACTATCTTAGTCTAGGTGATGGAGTTCGACCAAGAAAGAATGCTAGGGTAACCATCACGTCTTGTAGTCATCCACAGAGGCTAGTAAACTTTCCCCATAGATCTCTGGTCTGGGCCAGGGTCTTAGTGTTGTGTGGAACAGTTTCTGTGAGGTTTGCCTTCACCGTTTGTTCTGTTGTTAAGAAACAGCGCTGTCCCTTTTCTGTGAAGACAAACACCTTCCCTCAGTCATCCTATGAATGTCTAATACCCTCCTGCCTCAGGTCACTCACAATTCTTCTAGGGGGTTGTATTGTTATCTTAAAAGGTTAGGGGCTTTATCAAAATGGTTTACTTTAAATGAACAAGTCATCTATGAGAATTCTCCCAAATTCGCTCTCTGACTTTAAAGTAACTATTATAAGAAGATATTGATAAATTCTAAAAATATGAAAGCATAAAATTTTAATGACTTTTCCCATTTTCATTGCAGAAACTCTTAAATTGTTTCTTTTGTAATCCCCAAAGCCTATGGGCCTAGCATTAAAACTTGAGGTTGCTTTTCCATGCCAGCCACCTGATCAAGCACACCCCACTCTGGGTACCTCAGAGTTCCTGTCTGTGTACCAGCCCACTGGCCTGCTTGCCTGTGAGGTTGGTGTTATGGGCAGAAGCATGTGGGGGCCGGTGGCAGTCTCTTCACCTCTCCGAATGAGTCATTGCTCTGCGTCGTGAGTAGAGGACAGTGAGCCCTGCCCTATCTAGGGCAGCTAAGAAGGCCCAGGCTGACCCCTGAGACACTGTTTCCTAAGCTACTGTTCCTGGCTCTGTCTTCATTAGCTTTTCAGAATGAGTCTAAGCCTCTTTAACAGGGTCACACTGTCTCAGTTAGGTTTCTATTGCTGTGATAAAACCCGCAATCAAAAGCATAAGAAGGGAAGGGTTTATTTCATCTTACACCTTCAGATCACACTTCATCACTGAGGGAAACCAGGCCAGGAACTTCAGTTCCAGAGAGGAACTGAAGCAGAACCCATGGAGGAATACTGCTTAGCTTGTTCCTCATGGCTTGCTCAGCCTGCTTTCTTATAGCACCCAGGACCACCTGTCCAGGGATGGCCCCACCGACAGTGAGCTGGTTCCTCCCACATCAATCATGAATCCAGAAAATGTGTTAAAGACTTAGCTCCAGGCCAATCTGATGGAGACATTTTCGTAATTGAGGTTCCCCTTTTCAGCTATGGCTAGGTTTGGGTCAAGTTGGCATAAGAACTGCACAGCCACCCTCAGCCACAAGGTCACCCTCTACAGCGGTCCCATGGTACAGTGGATCCACCCTCCTGCTGATGCCTGCCACCTTGGGCAGAAGCCTTCCTGGGCCTCAGTCTCCTCGTTTAGAAAATGGGGTGATGGGGACTGGGAAAACGGCTCAGTAAGCAGAGTGCCAGCTATGCAAGCGTGAGGAGCCCTAGCACCCACATCAAAGCCAAACACATGCACATGTGTGTGATCCCAGTGATGGGGGGACTGTGGCAGGAAGCTCCCTGAGGCTTGCTGGCCAGCCATGCCTGCTGGATTGGTGAGCTCTAGGTTCAGTGAGAGGCCCTGCCTCAAAAAAAAATAGAGGGGAGAGTGATCAAGGAAGACACCCACTATTAAGCTCTGGCCTTTGAACATACACACATGTACCCATGTGAACATGTCACATACCACACACATATAGGAAAGGAAAAGAAAATGGGATGATGCTGTCCACGAGGTCAAATTACAGGATGAAGTCTGCCAATATAAGCAGGGAGCAGGGCGGGGCTTGTGTCTCCTGGAAGTGCTCACCCTGCATGGCTGCAGTGAAGACTCGCCTCACATGCTCAGAGACAGTGCCAGTGGGTCTCTCTGGATGCCCACTCTCCTTCACATCCCCCCAGCACGCTACTAGGTTCCTCGATGGTCAGCTCTGCCCAGGGATCTTATCCGGTGCTGTTCAACTCAGAACCAGATGATGGTACTCAAGCCCAACTCTCCCTACCCCTCCTCATCCCGGGCCCAGCCTCCTAAGCTCAGCACGTGGAGTCTACCAGGCCCTGTGCTCCAAGCATCCCAGACAGAACTCCTAAGCAGCTGTTGTTGTGCTTGGGTCAAGCTGACACATGCTTGTGTGCTTCTGACACAGCACAAGCAGCTTCTCTATCAACATGCTTACAGTGCCCAAACCCAAGAGTTAGCCTTTGGTTTTTCTCAGTCCTCCCTCATCTGCCTCTAGACAGCTGTTCTCAACCTGTGGGTCATGACTCCCTTGGGGGTTTGAACAACCCTTTCACAGGGGTCCCCTAAGACCATCAGACAACACAGAAATTTACATAATTATTCATAACAGTAGCAAAGTTACAGTTATGAAGTAGCCATGAAAATTATTTTATGGTTGGGGGTCAGCACAACATGAGGAACTGTTCTTAAGGGTCCCTGAATTAAGAAGGCTGAGAACCACTGTCTCTGAGCGTCCGTCTAGCCCTTCCCACGCAGCTTCTGCACACTCGCCTCCCATGGACTCTCTGTCCCACTCACAGTCGTGATGCAGCCACTCAGACAAAAGCCGCTCAGCCCTCACAGATGACCACACCCCTGCTGACCGTTCCTTGCCCTCCCACAGCTCTCAGAGCAATACCGGATCCCTTAGCTGCGAGCCCTTCTGAGCGCTCTCCGTTTCCTCTGGCCTCTTTGCTGTCCCCTGATTTTGTTGGTCCAATCCACCACAGGCTCCGGAGATGCTCCCTCTGCTTGGAGCTGCCCGTAGCTGGAGCTCAGACACGGCCGCCAGCACAGGTCTCGTCACAGTACCATCCAGTGTTCCTTCTATAAAAGCAGGTTGGGAACAAAATAAGGAGGAATGAAATTTTCCTCAGATTGTTGACCTGCACCAGCCAACAGACCACATTTGATTTTTAGCACCAACAGACACATCCAGAATTAAATTCTTCATATAATATACAGATATTTCAAAAGCCGATGCTGGCCTCCCAGTTTACTAGAAGAAAGCCAGACGGAAGGAAGATTGAAATAGGAAGGTGGGAAATAACTATAGGCCGATTTGAATAGGTATGGAAAAAAAAAATCGCAAACCTTACTGAGTGAAATTCATCAACTTCTTCAACAAATCAGGCTCCCTCCAACAACATAGCCTCTGTTCATCACATGCTCACTGCACGTGGACTGGGAGAGAATGGTGACCAGAACAGACCTGAGCTCGTGTCCTGGAGACATCAAGCCATTGAGCAAGCTCCCCAAGCAGGAGGCTGCTGTCCATTAGAGTAGGAAGCGCTGAGGAGACAAACAGATGGGGGGAGGTGACTTTAGCGGCTGTGAGCATCGCTTTCGTGAGCCCTCAGGGACAGATTTTTGTGTGGGTATATGATAGGCTGAGTGGGCTTCAGTGTTTCACTGGAACGGGTACACAAGTCACAGTCGCGTGCCCTGCTGCCCAGCCATCAATCTACCTGATTCCTGCTTGCAGTGCCAACCATCTCCTGTCAATGCCATCTGCAGTCCCACCCCTGCTGGGCCCCTGAACTGCATGCTGGTTCATGAGAGGTATACCATAGATGCTGGCAACGTAACCAGTACTGTTAAAATTATCCATAGTCACCATGTGGCCAGATGCCCTGCAAGCTACCCAGAACATACAATAGGTGCGTAACAGTCCCAAGAATGGCTCCAAGTGATGTCTTAAAATGAGTTGGTCTCAAAGCATGTTGTGTCTGTTGATTGCATGGGAGCAAAGTAAAAACTCGTGAGTGCTTCTAGCACCGACCTTCTGTGATTTACTTGACCTTGGCAGGTGGGAACATGTCAGTTGTCCCGGAGAGCCTGAAGGTTGCTGTAGAGGCTTCTGGGTTGAGCTCACTCTGCACAGACCTTCCCGGCTACTCAACCTGCTCCTTGCCAGAGAAGGCAAGTTCTGGCAAATGAGGCACTTCCTTCTGGGAGGGACATCCCTGTCTCCGAGTCACACAGTCATTCCTATCACCAGCCAGCCCTCCATACAGCTGTCGTCCGGTAAAAGCAAGGTGACCTTCTCCTTGGCTGGCACAAAGACGTGCCAAACGCCCCTGCAGTCCATCTAAGATAAGCCCTTCAGCTGCCAAATCTGGATGCTCTGTGCGTGCTGTCTCTTGTTTAGTCCTCATCCCATGATTGACTGAGGCAGTTCCCTTGACAGCTGCCACACAGATGTTCAGGGACCCTGACACAGCACCCCTGCCTCTGAGGATCAGGCTAATCAGGAAGGTTTTGAACAATACCACATATAAGGCCCCAAGGGATACCCCACAGCCAGAGGGGGCCCCCGGAATTTAGCAGCACAGGCAGTGACTCCTGGCCGAGGGAACAAGGAAGGGCCCACTCTAAGGCTTGCACATTCTTATACTCCTAGTACTGTGCACAGTAGGATGCTACTGTGGGCCCATCACTGCCACATCGAAGGGGCAGAGACGCCTTCTCACATCTGCCATGCTGTGTAAGGCAGGA
The DNA here is from genome assembly GCF_907164565.1 of Psammomys obesus. Taxonomy (NCBI): domain Eukaryota; kingdom Metazoa; phylum Chordata; class Mammalia; order Rodentia; family Muridae; genus Psammomys; species Psammomys obesus. The sequence goes on from NW_026596046.1 coordinate 4,572,739, forward strand.
ATTCCAACACTGAAAAACGCAGATTGCTCTGATGTCTGTTGCACGCGTCTGAGAAGGAGACACTGTCTCTAGGATTTAGAGCCCAAGAGAGTCAAGCCTATCAGGGTCTGCCACTATTTGGTGCTATTTGTATGGAGTGTGAATTGGTCCCCAGTGGAAGCTTGGTGGGGTGGCTTGTGGGCTGAGGTCTCCCCTGGCTTCTGGCCTCAAGGCATAATTCAGCAAAGTGTGGAGGGGTGGATGGGGGGCTCAGTTCTTTACAGGAATCCCAAGAACCTGATTTAAGGGCAAGGTGCCTCCTGCCTTATGTGGTTTACCTTAGTCTTCCTCTAGTCTCTGAGTCCCTGTGACTTGATGAAGAAGGAAGGAAAGAATGGAGGGAGGAAAGGAAATGTGAAAATAGAAAACAACAGAGAGCTCAGTTTTAATGATATGCTGGGTGAAAAAGTACTTCAAAAATCTCAGGTAAGAACCAGAATTTGGGGGCTAGAAGGATGGCTCAGCAGTTAAGAGCACTGGCTGTTCTTCCAGAGGTCCTGAGTTCAATTCCCAGTAATCACCTGGTGGCTCACAACCACCTATAATGTGATCTGATTCCCTCTTCTGGCAAGCAGACAGAACACTCATATACATAAAATAAATTAAAAAACAAAAAACAAAAAACAGAATTTGTTAAATAATTAAGTCATCTGGATCACCCTTGCTGGAGTACTTGCCTCCTGTCAGACTGAACTTGCTTGGGTTATGTAATTAGTTTTTAAACTGTATCCCACCTGGCTGGAGATGAGTCACCATCCATTTGCACTTCACTGTCAGTTCCTAAGCCGAGGGAGGGCGTGGCCTCTCACAGGAAGGCTGTCCTGCAGGAGGCAGTTTCAGAACGGAAGGCAGTGCCAGTCACGTTCCCGTCTACCCCAGCCTATGTTCGGTCTCCATTCAGCATGCCTGTGCTGGAGTCAGTGCTGGATCTGAGGACTCTAGGACCGCACCCCTCGGGGAAGGGCTTCTCAGGGACCCGGAGCTACAGCAGTGTGGCCAAAGCAGGGTGATCTGCTCCTCGTGCACAAACATCTCTCTGAGCATCTGGCTTCATTTTCAACTGTTTCTATCGGGAATGGTCACAAGTGACTGTCAGGCACCAAGTGTACGGGAGGCTTCAGTTCCCTGAGAGGAGCATGTGTCATCCTCCAGGATGCTAGCTCTTCTAGCCTTGACACTGAGCCTCTCTTGTAAGCTGAGGTTACACAAGACTGGGTGACCCAGGCTGCCACAAAAAGGAAGTTCTGTCCTTCCCCAGCCTTCTCACCTCAGAGCTCCAAGTGGAGGTCACATCTAGGTCACAAGGTAGAGCCCTGCTTCTGCTTAAAGTCAGGCCAGACTGCCTGCCCAGGTGCATATCCCGTTCAGCACCCTGTGGCCAAGGCAGGGCCCTGCAGCAACCTTTAACCTGGGACTCCTGAGCTCCTGGTGCAATGAAGAGTAAGTCTTCCTCCTCAGAGACTGGGCTCGGCTTCAAGCACGCCCAGGGTGTTCTTGGCTTGGTGGTCTCTCATATCTTCAACACACACCTTGACTGGACAGGGACAGCTATTCCGGGGGCAGGAGTATGCACCCTCATTCTTTGCTTCCATGTTCTCTCCAGTGGAAAGGCTCCAACCCAGGACTGGCAGGTGTTGTTCTGTCTGTGCAAAACTACTCTACTGATGTCTTCAGTCCATGCTTGCAACCAACCAGAGCTTGAGCCCCTCCTAGTATTTCCCTCGCCCTGGGAGCTGTGAGCATCAGCATTCGGGAGGAACAGATGGTGAAGCATGCCTTTCAGGGCCTCTCTGTAATCGGAGAGGCATGCCCTTCACACCATGACTCTTAGCCTAATACTTGGTGTTCACATAGTAATAAATAGAGACAACTGAAGCAATTTTTTAAAATTTTGTCATTCTCTTGGATGCTGGCAATTCACTCTTTCTGATTAAGATTCCTCTTTTCTGTTTCCAATGGAAACCTTCAACGTGTGCATTCGAATGTGTGTGCATGCAAGTGTGTGTGTGTGTGTGTGTGTGTGTGTGTGTGTGTGTGTAATTTTCACTGCGCACTGCCACACTTGAACTCACTGTTAAAATCAATGCGGAATCAGAGGGTCTTAAATAGTCATAGATGCTTAGGCCTATAATCCCAACTACTGAGGTGTCTGAGGCAAGGGGATCACAAGTTGAAGGCCTGCTTGAGCTACAGGGCATATTCATAGCCTATCCATTCATTAAGAAAGAAAGTTTATGATGCATCTCAGTGACAGAACATTTGCCCAGCTTATATGAAGCCTTGAGTACGAAGTTCAGTCCCCAGAACCACAAAAATGAATAATAAAAATTTTTGTTGCTGGTGTGAATATCCTAAAACTTTCTATGTCAAGGATTTTTAAAAAAAATCTGTCTGTATTCTAGGGGGCATAGCATGGAAAACCAGGAAGTAAATGGTGAAAGTAGACTTCCACAACGCAGGCAGTTGCTGTGGCCATCGCATGGCGGTGTGGGTGCCCGATGTACGTTTTCTCCACGCTCTGTGTTTACTGGAGAATTTCCCCGGGGAAATCAATTGCTCCTTCTTCTGTACAGAGCTGTTCAAGTTTACACGGCCCCATTTGTCAGTTATTTCTGAACCACCGGCATGCTTGCTTCTGCTTCTATCATGACGTGGCTTACCTGTTTCCTTCTAATGGCTCTGGGTTTCCGGTTTCATCTTCATGCCGTCCCTCTGTTGTGAACTGATTTTTATACAGGGTAAGAGATGGGGATCTACTTTCATTCCTCTACGTGTGGATATCCGGTTGTCTGCAGCACCGTGGAGAGATTGCTTCCCCCATGTTGGGAAGCTGTAACTACATAGGCTTGTGTATGGGTCCCCAGTTCTAGCCCGTTGATTAGCATGTCTGCTTTGTGCCTCCATGCTGGCTTTGTTATTAGAGTTCTAGAGAATAACTTGAAATTGGGTGTGGCGGTCGGCAATGCCTTTGTTCCTTTTGGTCAGGATCGCTTTCCGGTCTTTGTTCCTCCATATGAACTTTAGAATTGTTTCTTCTCTTTATATAAAGAATGACATTAAGATTTGGATGATCACTGCACTGAGTCTATGAATTGCTTTTGATAATATAGTCATTTTCACAGTATTCTGTTAATCCATGAATATGGGGGTGTGTATCTTCTAGTGTCTTAGTCACTCTTCATGACTCAGAGGTTCTTTGTGTGTATGTATGAATGTGTGTGTTGTAACAAAAATAAAGAAGTCAATAATTTGAGAGGAAGGGAAGGGTACATGTGAGGAGTTGGAGGGGGAAATGATGTAAATATTGACAGCAATGTGTGAAAAGCTCAAGAAATTTTAACATTTAAAAATTTTTTTATTTTAAAAGTCTTTCACTTCCCTTGGTTGGAACTATTCCAATGTGTTTTTAGGCTATTCTGAATGGCATTTCATGTTTTCTTTTTCAATATCTTCATTGCTGGCGTATAGGAAGACTACTTTTATATGTATTGGCTTTATCCTGCTCCACTGATGAAAGTGACCACCAGTTTCCAAAGCATTCTGGTGGAATATGTAGGGTCTCTTATGTATAGGATCATATCATCTGCAAGGAATGATACTTTGACATCTTCCTTTTCTATTTTTATCCCTTTTATTTCTTTGTCTTCCTATTGCTTTAGCTAAAACGTCAAGCACTACACTGAGTAAGAATAGAGAAGCTGGACCATGCCCCCCACCCCCGTCTCATTTCTGACTTTAGTGGAAACACTTTGAATGTTTTCCCATTTAGTATAATGTTGGGTGTAGCTGGGTTGTATACAGATTTCATTATATTCAGATATGTTGCCACATTGCCAGTTGCTTCAGAGTTTTTATCATAAAAGGATTTTAGATGTAATCCAAGGCCTTTTCAGTTCTGTGATGATGATGTAGCTTCTGTCTGTACGTATATTTGCTGGTTATGTTAATTGGTTTCTGTGTGTTGAACTAGCCTTGAACACCTGGGAGGAAGCCAGTTTGATCACAGTGAATCATCTTGTATTTGGTTTGCAACTATTTTATTAAATATTTTAAATCTTTGTTTTTCAGAAAAGTTGGTTTGTATTTTTTTTCTTTTTCCGTTGCTGTGCTTTTACCTGGGTTCAAGTGTTAGAGTAATGCTGACTTTGTAAAGACACGTTAGTAGTGATCCTCCTTGTCTGCTTTATGGAATAGTTTGTGAAGCATTTTTTTAGTACTTTTTAAAGACGCTGTAGAATCCAGTAGTGGCTCCATTTGAATTTGAGGTTTGTTTTTTTTTTCAAGTAGGAGTCTCTTCATTATTGATTGCTTCTGTCTCTTCACTTGACATAGTTCTCTCTAAACTGTTTACTCTTGGTGTAGAGCATTTGTGTCTAGAAAACCATCCATTTCTTTAAGACTTTCTGGAGTAATAGAATGTGTGTTTTCAAAGTGTGTCCTAATGATTGTCTGCGTTTCTGTTGCAGTGTCTGCCTTCTCATCTCTAATTTTAAATTGGGTCTTCTCTCTCTTTGGTGTCATTTAACTAAGAATTTGTTAATCTTGTTTATCTTTTCCAAGCACAAACTCCTTGCTTCATTCATTCTTCTTTTTTTTTTTTAATTTCCATTATTAATTTCATCTTGACCTTTATTATCTCTTTCCACCTACTGACTTGGGGTTTGGCTTGTTCTTGTTCTTCTGCATCTTGGAGTACATCATTGAGTTATTTATTTGAGCTCTCTCTGGCTTTTTAATGGGAACTCCCTTAATTGTAGACCTCCCTTTTCAAACTGTTTTCATTGTGTGTCACAGGACACACAATGGTGTCTTCCTTTTCCTTTGACTGTAGGGATTTCACTTCACTATTTCACTTTCTAATATATTTTCTTTGACACATTCATCAATAATTGGTGTATTGTTCATTCTTTGTGGCTTTATGTTTAATAGTTCATCTTACTGTGGATTTCCAGTTTGGTTCACGGTGGTACCATAGAATATAAGAACTCACTTCAGTTTTCTTTCGTTTGTTGAGACTTACGTTGTGTAGTGTATTTTAGAAAAACTTCCATTGGTAGCTGAGAAGAAGCTGTGCTAGAACTTACTATGTAAACCATACTGTCCTCAAACACACAGACATCATCCTACTCTGCCTCCCAAGTAAAGGATTTAAAGGTATGTACCACCACACCACCTAACGATTGAAGCAATAATAAAAAAGATTCCAAACAACAGCAAAAGTAACCCAAGCCCAGGGGGCATCACTGCTGAGTTCTACAGATCGTATGTTATTTTTTAATTAATTAAGTAACTAATGTGTGTGTGGTTGCTTTGCATGCATGCATGTCTGTGCATCACATGTGTTCCTGGTAATCAAGGAGGTCAGAAGAGGGTATCAGAACTGGAACTGGAGTTATGGATTGCCATGACCCACCATGTAGGTTCTGGGAACTGACTCCTCTGCAAGAGCAACAAGTGCTCTTAACCATCTCTCCAGACTCATGTTAATTTTAAATAAAGACCACGTTTTGATAGCCAGCAAAGTGATGCATAGAAAGAATTTAGTACAAGACTGTCTCTCTCTGAGGGTAAGGGAAAAGAGTTTTAGCATTTGATCTGGGCTCAGACCTTGTCAGTGCTCTGCCCCTGCCAGTCAAGTCCTCTTTTGCTGAGTACAGAGAACCCTTTCAGTTAGCACCATAATCTCTTCCTAGGACTGTATACCACAACCTTGAGCTCTCAGTTCATTGACTTACTTCTCCTGAAGGCCAACTCACAGGCCTTTTTGTCATTTGCTTAATTGTCTATTATGCAAATCAAACTATTTACCTGACTAAATCTTGCTAGCTAACCATCCTCTGAATTCTCAATATGCCAAAAAGCCAAAGGCAATAATTAAACCAGTTAATATAAAAACATCTACCACAGAGCTGGGTGATGGAGGTGTGTTCCTTTAATCCCAGCACTTGGGAGGCAGAAGCAGGTAGATCTCTAAGTCCAAGGCCAGCTTGATCAGAGTGAGTTTTGGAATTGCCAGGGCTACAAAGAGAAACCCTGACTCAAAAAAAAAAAAAAAAAAAAAAACAACCTTAACAAACAAACCAACAACAAAACAAACATCTAGTACAAAGGTAGGCATTTTTTTTTACCTCTACTATCTCAGAGCATGGTCTTTAGTTGATTACAAACAGAACTTTATGTTTTGCTGTTACTTTTACATAGAAAGAGTGTTTAGAAATCACTAAGGATAGAAAAGCCTAAGGGCTGGAGAGATGGCTCAGTGGTTAAGAACACTTGCTATTCTTCTGGTATCTACAGGCTCTGGGAGCATGTGTTGCACATACGGACAAGCATGTTCACGTGCATGTGTGTGCATTCACACAAACAACTTTTAAATGAGTTTTTTAAAAAAGCTTGAAATCAGTTTACAAAGAAAAATACAAAAGCTAACAAGTGAAGGACATTCAGCTTTTTATTGAGCACTGGAAAAATATAAATTAGAACATAAGAGATGAGTATGATGCCAAGCCCAAAAACACAGTTCCAGGGATTGCAAAAATGCCAGGATGGATGTAGCTGTTTGCACTCAGGGCCCCAGTGTAGACACAATACCAGTTTCTGGCTAAGAGACCTTGGAGTAGACATAGCTTCCTTGATATCATGCTGTGGGCACCTGAAAGATGTGAATCTCTCCAGTGCGACTTAAACCGTTTGCCATGGAAACTGAGGTCCTCTCCCTCCCCCTTTACCCACACACCAACTACAGGAGTAAGTTTTACTCCAAACTTTAAGAACTAGCCTGACTGCCTTCAAGCCCAGGGGTACCCCATGCCTGTGAGAGAGACTAAACAGATTGCGTTTCTGGAAAAGTTGGGAGTTTAGAGATAGAAACCGGGTGGCCACACTGGAGGCAAGAGGAACGCCAGATAACTGACTCCATGGAAAATGCTCTCAAAACCCCACAGGTACACACCAATTCTTTTTTTTTTTTCTCCTGAAACAACAGCTTTTGTTTCTGATTTTGCTTTGTTTTCTAATCAAAGCAGGCAGAAATGTGGTAATCAACAGCTTTGGTTCAGAGCTGCCATGAGCAGGCAGTCGGCTTCTGGTGGCTTCCTGTACACTTGGCTGCGTTCCCCAGACTCAGAACATTAGAGTGGTTCCCACACATCTTGGTTTTCTTTGGAGCTCAGCCTGGCACACCTGACTCTACCTGCATGCTTCCAGGGAGAGGAATCCCATCTTTGGTTCCTTCCTTCCCACAGACGTGAGAGTTAAGGCTGGGGCAGGATCAAAGAGGCCCAGTGAGAATGGGAATGTCTTTGTCTAAACGTTCGGAGTGAGTTCTAGAAGCACAGCTAAGCTAGGAAGACTGACCCACTGTCCACCAAGCCTCCTGAGAGGAGCCCAAGGTAGGGTCAGGAGGGCCCCGCTGCTCATGACAGGCTCTGAGCTAGCTTCAGAGCAGTCTGTTCTCCGGATGTGTCAGTGGGCACCCACAGCAGAGCCTCTAGCAGGCCCAGTATGAATTCCAGCTAGCCACTTGCTAGCCTGGTCACGGACCCTCTGTCTGTTCCAGCTTTTGCATACCTATGGGAGAAATAACTCTATGTGCTTGCCCGGGGCCTGCACGGGGTTTCTGAATGCAGGCAGGCCTCAGATGAACTTCTCTGTGAGGAATTTGAAAAGCTTCAGGAAGATAACCTGTCTCTGTCCTTTCGTGCCTGTGATCATCCATCAGCATTTCTGTTTTGAAAGCTTTAAAATGGGGGCTGGAGAGATGGAGAGATGGCTCAACCTTAAGAGCTCATACTGCTTCCTAGCACCTGAACTGAGTGACTCACAGTTGCCTCCGATTCCGTAGGTGTCTGACGCCCCTGGCCTCTGCAGGCAGCAGTACAGGCCTCTCCCCTCAACACCCGCACTATACATGTCATTAAAGATAATAAAAAGAAATCCTAGCTAGGGGTAATGGTGCACACCTTTAATCCCAGCACTCGGGAGGCAGAGGCAGCCGGATCTCTGTAAGTTCAAGGCCAACCTGGTCTATCTCATGCATTCCAGAATGGCCAGGTCTATGTAGAGAGACCCTGTCTCAAAATAAATAGATAGATAGATAGATAGATAGATAGATAGATAGATAGATAGATAGATAAATAAATGAATAAGTAAAGCCTAATAATAAATAAATAGAAGTTAAAAACTGAAGAAAGCTCAGCTAGTAAAGGTGGTTGCCACACAAGCCTGGCAGCCGGGCTGGTCCTTCGCAGTGATGTAAGAGGAAAAGAGAGAGCAAGCTCTACAAAGTTCTCTGTCCATCCTCCACAGTGTACATCATCTACACGTGTACCTGCAGACAGTTTTAGAAAAACTTCTCAAAGCTTTACATGGTTAATTAGTTTTGGCACAAAACCGGGGATTGAACCCAGGACCCTGTGAAATGGTTTTTGGTGCCTATGTATACACACTCGTGCATGGGGGAGATAGTGGGAACACTTTTGTTCGTGTGCACATGAAGACCAGCAGTCAATGTCGGCTGTCTTCCCCACTCGCCCTCCACCTTATTTTTTGAGGCAAGGTCTCCCTAAGCCCGGAGTTTACCAGTTTGGCTAGATCAGCCTGCCTGCGGCTTCCCGGTGCTGGGATTATAGCTGCACACTGCTGTTTTCTCATGTCGGTTCGGGGAGTCAAACTCAGGTTCTCCTGCTTATGCAGCAAGCTCTGCATTCACTGAGCCGTATGCGGCCTATGAGACACTGCTTGATGTGAAGCCCACACTGCTGTTCTACCTGACTCAGCGGTTAGTCTCAGTGGTGTGCTCTGCTTACCGAATGAAAAGCTGAAGGGAGGCTAGGAAAGTGAGACTCCTGCAGACGTGATAGCTCAGGATTTACACCTCAAAGCGCAGATACTGTTGGCACTCCATTAATGTCACATTAGCCTTCTGATTCACCTGCCCAGAACTGCCAGGTCCCGCTGCCCTCAGGGCTCGCTTAGAACTTGCTTCCCTTCTCTGAGGCTCTCCTGAGGTAGAGACTGGGCTTTCTCACGCTTGCCATTGTTCTCCCCCTCAGTCCGCTGAGCTGAGGTTGCTCCAGAAGGTCAGATCAAAGCCAGCAGGACCCGTTGCTCTGGCTTTTCTTTCCCCTTCCAGGAAAGACTTGGCACCGGCCTCCCTATCACGCAGCTCCCTAGTGAGGCAGTTGACACCACCCAGAAGGGTTATGCAATGTGAGATAGGGGCACGGCTCATCCTGGTTGACAGGCTAAGGCACGTTAGTCCCGTTAGACCTCTTTGAAAGCCTTCCCCTTGGCCAAGCCACCTCCTGTGTACTTTTTCGTCATTCTGTTTTGACCGAGCTTAAACGAGTTCCCCCGTCCCATCCTCCTCCATGTCGATTGCTCTGCGGTTGTTCCATCCAAGACTGCTGCAGCTCACAGGCCTCGCTTTAGACCTGTGTCATCTAGAGAAACCAGGCTGAAACACACTCAGGTGGCAGGCTGGGCAAAAGTTTCCCTAATCTCTGAAACAGTCCGCAAGGGCAAATCTCAAAGCCAGTGGGTAGACCTAAGCCGGTGTGATTGTGCCACGGCCTTGGGAAGTCCTCGGTTGAATCTGGGCACATGCCTCCCCATGCAGCTCAGCTTGGAGAACGTGGTTAATAAGCGGCTGTTGAGTGACTGGATGGCAGGCACGTGTGCACGCGTGAGCCTTAGTTAAATCAAAAGCGTGTGTGGTTTTAATCAACCCTGTTTTCAGCGTGCATGCTCAGCAGGATGTCCAATAATCAGTTAAAGGGGAAAGAATGAGTCTCCGGGTCTGTTCTTTTTCCTTCATCTTCTTAAAAAGTTCCATGGTTCTTGATTTCCTCTTCATGGCTCTTTCGCATTTGTCTTTTTTTTTTTTTTTTCTAAGTGCTCTTGTTTCGTTGCTGGCTTTATTAACCTCTGTTTTATTGACATCTGTTTTGGGCTGATCTGCGTTTCCAAAATGAGAGTTGGATTTTTGCAATCTGTGGCCAACGGCTCAATCTATCTTATCCTCTTCCCTAGGAAAAAGACAGGCCAAACGCACACGTCCTCTGTGCCAGCTTTAAACTTTTTCACTGAACTCATTTCTGCAGACAGTGACGATCAAGGGTCTCTCCCACTTCCTTGGAAACCAGCCTGAAGAACTTTGTACTGTTTCTGAACAGTCCCCAGACACGTGGCTGCCAGGATCCGTTTTTAGCACTATTTGTATCAATCCTGCAGCCAACCACTTCAACCTGCTTCTGGTTTTCCAGGGACCATCATGGTGATATTCCTTTTAAACACTCTTAGCTCAAGAACAGAGGAAGTATGTCATCTTAGTAGGTGAGGCACCAACCACGACTGCTGGATTCCTTCATGGGGCACGGCATCATTTAACCAGTTCTTTTCCTCCAGCAAACGTATCCAGAGGGGGCTTTCCCGTCCCCCACTACATTTGCAAGTGGCATGCTAAATGAAGATGAAATTTAAATGAAAAATAGACACTCCTGGTCCCAAGGAGTGAGTGATTAAGAGCACTTGCTACTCCTCCAGAGGACCTGAGAGCTAAGCCCCTGGCCCCCACATGGAGTGGCTCCCGTCCTTCTATAATCCCTCCCCTCCTGGCTTCTGACAGCAGCCATACTCAAGCACACATATCCACACAGACACACGGAAACACACAATTCAAAATGAAATTCATCTTTTGTTACTTACATTTACTTTTTATAATTTGTTCACTTTACATCCTAATTGTATCCCCCTCCCTTGTCTCCTCCCAGTCCCACCCTTCCTCCCTCCCTCTTCTAACCTCCCTCCTCCCTCCTTTCCCCCTCCACTAGTCCTCAGAAAGAGAGAGCCCTCCTCCCCTACCATCTGACCCCAGCCTAAGTCTCATCAGAACTGCCTGCATCCTCTTCCTCTGTGGCCTGGCAAGGCCCCCCCCACCAGAGGGCAGTGATCAAAGAGCAGGCAACAGAGTCCATGTCAGAGAGTGTCCCTGCTCCCCTTACTAGAGAACCCACATAGAGACTGAGCTGCCCATTGGCTACATTTGAACAGGGGGTCTAAGTTCTCTCCATACATGGTTCTAGGTCGGTGCATTAGTCTCTGCAGGGACCCCTGGGGCCAGATTTGTTGTCTCTGTTGGTCTTCTTATGGTGCTCCTGTCCCCTCCAGGTCCTTCTGTTCCCCTACTCTTTCCTATGACTCCTTGCTCTCTGCCCAAAGTTTGGCTGTGAGTCTTAGCATCTGCTTCGATCCCCTGCTGGGTGGAGTCTTTCAGAGGACATCTTAATTCTCATTCAGAAAGGCAAATAGAATAGACACTGGAAGCAGATGAAGAGAGCGAAGAGGATGGGAGCTTACCATAGAAATCAATCTTAAGAAAGAAAGAAAGAAAGAAAGAAAGAAAGAAAGAGAGAGAGAGAGAGAGAGAGAGAGAGAGAGAGAAAGAAAGAAAGAAAGAAAGAAAGAAAGAAAGAAAGAAAGAAAGAAAGAAAGAAAGAAGGAAAGAAAAGATCTTCAGAAGAGGTAAAACTTTGAAAACTTTGAGGGCTACATTATTCTTGGCTTCATCCTACCAGCGTGAGGAGTGAATCGTGTTTCAACAACCAAACCCTCCCCAGAATTGATGGGTACTTTCAGTGTTTAAAGAGAGGTAATAAAACTTATTTTGAGAAACATGGTATGTTCAAAAATATATTTCTATTTTCATCTAGTCTTTTTTTTCCCTGTAACATTTGTTTCCCTGCAGCTTTCTAGCCACGTTACACATATAACTTGGCGCTTTTTTGTTGTTGTTGTTGTTGCTACTTGCATATCCAGGGATTTGAATATCATTGCATACCCCTTTTCAAAAATAGTCTTGGCTGGAGAGATGGTTAGTGGTTAAGAGAGCTGACTGGGCTGGGCATGGTGGCACACTCCTTTAATCCCAACACTTGAGGAGGCAGAGGCAGGTAGGTGTATCTCTGAGAGTTTGAGAGCAGCCTGGTCTACAAAGTGAGTCCAAGACAGCCAGGGCTACCAAAGCTACAAAGAGAAACCCTGTCTCAAAAAAAGAAAAAACAAACAAACAACAGGAGCGCTGACCGCTCTTGCAGAAGGGTCGGTTTCAGTTCCCAGCACCCACATGGCCGTTCACAACCACTAGCAACGTGAGTTCCAGGGACCCTCACCTGTCTTCTCACCACCACAGGCACCAGGCATGCAAGTGGTAAACCTACAGTAAACACTCACATCATAAAATACGTGAGAATGAATAACCTTTTAATCCCAAATGTCTCCTACAGAAGTTAAGCAATTATTTCTATTCTCATCTTTGTGCGGGTTTTTTTTTTTTTTTTTTTGTAATTTGTTTCTATTTTTATCATAAGTTGACCTAGCTTTCTCCCCCTAAAGTGCTAAGAAAAAATTACCTGAAAACAAAGAATTACAACATTAAAATATGGTGTAGATTTTCTTCTGTGCCTATGTCATAGAAGACCGAGAGTCTGGAGACCTCCCTGCTACAGAAAATACTTTTTTTAAAAGTATCTGTTGAAGGGCAAGCTGCCATCCAAAGGCCAGCCTGGAGAGGCAAAGCCAGCTTTTTCTTTGGGCTTTTGCTGATCTACCATGCCCGTGTGGGAGGAGAATTCCTAGCCAGCCTTCCAGTACTGGGAGTGCGGAGGAACCGAAGGAAAGAAACAGAAACACAAATTCAGGACCCAAGCGTGGAAAACAAGGTGCTAAAATTCAAACAATGGGTGGATGTGGGCGCCTTTACAGGTACAGTGTTTTCTGAGCACCCCAGCACCTGAACCTCAAGGGGGAGGGCTCGAATAGTAGTAATAATTCCAACCAAGCTAAATGGACTAATTACTTAAAAGACAAAGATCGCCACACTTGTTTTTTTAAATACATTTGTGTTTGTGCCAGCGATGTTTTGTTTATGCACAGTGTGTGCATTCTCTACTCTGCTTTGGGAGGTGGACGTCTTGAGAAACTACCTGATTGAATTAGTGTAGAGGGGAGAGCGGAGCTATAGCCAGAAGGTAAGTAGAGGAAAGGAAGAGAGGTTTCTTTATAAAGTTCTCATTCCTTTAGTCTTCTAGAAAGCAGCAGAAAGAAAGAAAGAAAGAAAGAAAGAAAGAAAGAAAGAAAGAAAGAAGGAAGAGAGAGGAAGCAGCATCCCTCAATGTCATAGGCCATCTTCCTCTTGCTTACTAAACACCAGGCCCAGAAACCAGCATTCTCCCTCTAGCTTCCATAGGCTCTGCTCACAGAACAGTGTCTTCATTAAAGCCTGCTTGGATTTTCCTGAGCTAAGTATTCTGCCTGCTTCCTGGTAGAACTGTTATAACCATACACAAGAAAATTATCGGAAACATAAAAAAGCCAAAATATAAAGTGGATAGGGAACACACACAAGGAAAATAACCAAGTAAAGATGACCTAGCTATATTAACGTCAGACCAAAAATTACATGGCTCTGTATTAGCATTATGTCATTGTTAGCAACGGATGTGGTTCAATTAGGAAATTATGCTTCTAGTCTCTAATGCAAGTCATAACATAGCTTTAAAGATATATAGATATAGATAGCAAAAGATATATACATATATATAGCAAAGTTATTAAAGATATATATATATCTTTATATATATATCTTTAAAGATATATATAGCAAAAGTTATTAAAAACTTTTAAAGATATATATATATATATATATCAAAAGTTATTAAAACTATAAGAAGAAGAAACTTTCAAGGGAAGAGATTGTTGAGTGACTCAGGTACAGCTGAGAGATCAAACAGTCCATGAAGGTGATAGGAGATTTGAACACCTGTTCTGTTTGTGCTTGAGCAGCCAGAAACTCGTGGGTATGTTCGGTGCAGTTTCAAAATTGTTCTATCGATGAAATTGGTTCTATGATTTAGAAGGAAACTCAAGGCCAGGTGGAGTGTCTGGCAAATTCTACTAAACATGTAAATAAAAAATAGTGTGTCAGTGTTCTACAAACTTTTCCAGACAGTAGCAAAAGAGGAACTGCATCCAACTAGTTTGATGAAGCCAATTTTAACCATGGGAGCAGATCCCAACACCCCATTCTGAGACTTCGGACTTCTAATTCATGAAAGAACACAAATACAAAACAATCCAAGTCAGTACGAACAAGCAAAGCCCAGTTGCATATTTAAAAATAATGTATTCTGGTCTGCTTTTCTTGCCCTACCTTGGATCAATCAAATAGTTTGTAAATTGTTTTATTTCCTGCATTGGTTTCTCGGCCATACTCTGAGCGGTTGTTGTAGGGTTACAAATGCAGCAAATGTTCTCCTGGTTCAGTTAGAACATAAAATGTGTCTCAACACTTACGTGAGGACCTCCTAACAACTGCTTCTGTGCCCTCTCCCCTCAGCTGTGCTTGTGGGGGAGAGGCAGGGGGCAGGGCATCGTGTACCTCTGTGTGCATTATAAAACCCTTTCAGTGATGCAGTGAAGACAGCAGCATTTGGGTTTGTTTTGGTTTTTCTTTAAAGTGCCTTAAAGAAATAAAGAGGAGGCACCGGGGAGAAGGCTCAGTGTAGTGCCTGCCAAGCAAGCCTGGACTTTAGTTCAGATCCCCAAACATACACGTTTACAAGAAAAGGCTAGACGTGGTGACACAGGCCAGCAAGCCTGGTCTAGGGGAGGCAGAAAGAGGAGGATCCCTGTGGAGCCCACCGGCTGGCTAGTCTTCCCAAACTGGTGAGTTCCAGGGGCAGTGAGAAACCTTGTCTTCAAAACCAGGTAGAGGGAACAGACGAGGATACCAGACATTTCACCACACACCCGCCATTTTAGTACTGCTGCTGCTGCTTTTCTCCAGATCCAAATTCTCCCCTGGTGTCATTTTTTTTTTTTTTTTTTTTTTAAGAATCCCCTTTATCTTTTTAAAGACAGGTCTCCTATGTAGCCAGTATCTGGCCTGGAACTCAACCTTCTCCCGCCTCAGCCTCCCAAGTGCCAGGGTCCCAGGTGTGTTCCTTCACCATTGCTTGGCATGCTGGTGTGACAGCAGTGAATTCGCTCAGCTTTGCTCGATATATTTGTGAGTGCCTTGATTTCAACTCATTTAGATTTAGAATCTGACTTGGCAAAATGTTTTGTTTAATCTCGGGACTTTAGAGATACTACGTCTTTATTTTCAGTGGGAAATGTTTGCATTTGCCATGCAAATGTTACTTACATCTAGTCAGCAGAGCCACCTAGTATGCTCGAACACTCCCCTGTCCACCTTATACAAGTTAGCAAGTCTGCTGTATACAAAACAGATAAACAGACAACAAGAGCATTTCCATATCCCAGGAACACAAGAGAACTCCAGTCAGCTTTTTATGGCCTCCCTGGTAAAAATGAGAGAACGCCCAGGAACCCGCCAGGCATTTGAGGGAGTTATCCAATATTAAAGCAGAAACAAATTCTAACAGAGAATAAACTTGGCAAGGGAAAAGGGCAATTCAGGCAAGTGGAAACTTTACAAAACTACAAATATGGCATCAGTAAAACAGGATCCAACCACTGCAGGTTTTATGTGAACACCGGAAGATCAATGTCTTTAAAACTTAAATATGAGGCAGAAATCATCATCATCATCATCATCATCATCATCATCATCATCATCATCACCACCGCCATCTAAGCTGGAATCCAGCTTGGTCCCAGCTTCTTGGTAGGCTGAGGCAGGAGGACCATTTTATCCAATGAGTTCAAGACTAGACAGAGCAACATAGTAAGATTTTGTTTAAAAAAAAAAAAAAAAAGAAAAAGAAAAAGAAAGAAAAGGAATGCTGACTATTGACGGAATGACTTTTATTAGATTAGGAAGGGAAATGGGGAGGTGGGTATGTGTGAGAGAGACAGGTTCTCACATCTGAAGTGGGGAGACATCAGACATCGGGCAGTACTTGAAGTCAGGGAAGGGACATTTGGAAACTGGTGTGATTGCCAGGACAGCCCATCCAGAGTATTAAAGGAAGCTGTGTGTGGTGTATCCAGAGCTTGTGGGCTCCCACGAAGGAGAGAACAAAGACGGGACTGCTCTGAGTTATAAGCCTGAGCATTATCTGGCTTTTGAACTATTAATTTACTCTTTTCCAGATAGTATTCCCACAGGATGTGATGACACATGCCCATCATCCCAGAACTGGGAGGCAGGGACAAAAATGTCTCAGCTACCCTGAGCTAAATAAACTGTCTCAACCCCCACGCCTCAGGAAATCGAAGGCTCTTTGGGCTAACACTCAGAGGCAGAGCACTTGCCTGCCTGTGTGAGGCTCTGGGTTCCATGACGCCATCACAAAATGAATGACTGAATTCGCCAATTAAAAGCTGGCACCCCAGCGTCAAATTTGACAGGGCGACCAAGAAAAGCACCACGTTCACTGGTGCTCCGCCTGTTTCCCAGCCCATACGGTAGTCTCCGAAGCAACAGTTGTGTATTCATTTCTTTTCTATTGCTGTGATAAAATATCCTGACCATAGATAGCAACTTAAGGGCTTATTTTGGCTCACAACTCCAGAGGGACACAGTCCATCCTGGTGGGGGAAATGTGGCAACTGGCAAGGAAAGCATGTTGGCATAAACAGGAAGCTGGCTGATGGCACTCCATCTGCAATGCAAAATCAGCAAGTGGGGCCAGGCTCTACGGCCTCAAAGCCCAGCCCCGATGACATACTTCCCCCAGCAACGTTCTGTAGCTGGGCCGAACAATGCCGGCAGTTGGAGGCCAAGTTTTCAAATGCCGGAGTTTGTGGGGGCATTTTTCATCCAAACCACATTGCTTTAAGTTGCTCACAACCAACCACGCTCTGGAAATACTTAATGAAAAATTCTAGAACTCCGCAGTTTACAAACCTGCAAGCGTATGCTGTTCCTAGCAGGGTGTAGAACTCCTGTTCTGCTCCATCCAAGTGTATTCACGCTGGCTACACTACCCTGTTGTCAGTCACTTAGGTGTAGGTTATCAAGGTAGCTGCCTGGGTGAATACAATGGCCGAGCTCAGGGAACTGCTACCTAGTTAAGAAAGGCCCCAAGGCATAGGCAGAGTGAAGCTGGCCACTCAAGAGTACCAAAGAGGAGCCACCAAGTGCGTCCTTTCGGTGCAAAGGTGAAAGTTCTTCACTGAGAAAAGGATATGCTGAGGCTGCCGATGGTAAGAATGGCTTTTCCAGCCATAAAATCGTGAAACGGGAAAGCTCTTACTGGATTTGCTCCTTGTAGAAGCTACAGCCGCAGTGCAAGCCGGGTGCTTAGCTCAGATGGTGAGGGCACCATCTGGTGTGAATGCACAGGGGGAACGAGGCTCTCTGCAGCTCCCAGCATCCGCTGGGGTTCTCAGACCACATTCCTACTGAAGCTTCATCCAAATAACTGGAGTTTAGAATTCTGGGATCCTTCTGGCATTTGAAACACCATCATGCAGGGATTCTACGACTACAAAATCCAGGGAAAATCTCTCTCCCTCCCTCCCTCTGTTCCCCCCCTTCTCTCCCCTTCTCCCCCTTTTTTTCCCCCCCCCCCCCCCCCCCCCCCTCCCCCCCCCCCCCTCCCCCCTTCTCCCCCTTTTTTCCCTCTCCCCCCCCCCCGTCCCTCTCTCTCTCTCTGTTTGTGTATGTGTGTTGGCATGCGTTTCCTCAATGCCCTTTACCTTCCTTCCTCTTATTTGCCATAATGAGGACTTAAAGTGCATTTTAAATTATGTGTTAGGTTTATTGAGTAAAAGTTGCTATGGATAGCAACTCTGTGGGTATAATATAATATATACACAGTATTTTGGATAACAGACTTTTTGAGTTATAATTCACACATCATAAAAGTAACCTAAGGTGTTCTTTTTTTTTTTTTTTTTTTTTAGTTTTTTGAGACAAGGTTTCTTTGTGTAGCCCTGGTTGTCCTAGAACTTGTTCTGTAGACCAGGCTGGCCTCAAATTCAGAGTTCTGCCTGCTTCTGCCTCCCTAGTGCTGGGATTAAAGGCGTGCACCACCACTGCCCAGCTAATGTGTAGCTCAGGCAGGCCTTGAAGTCGTGATCCTCCTGCCTCCTCTTCCTTCAACTAGATCCAGGTAGCCTTCCTCATTTTCTTCACCAAAAGCTTTGTGCTTAAACTCTGTGACTATTTTCCTGGACCCCAGAAGGGGGAAAAATTCACTGAGGCATCAAACTGGAACTTACATACTTGATTTTCTAGCTCTTTCTTCCTTTACTGTGTTTCTTCCTTTATGTGTTAAGTCTGGGAGCGTGGGAGATTTAATAGAGTCCCAGTTGTTAATGACTTCTTGTATAGGCAGGAAAAGCTAGGAGTTCAAACTCTTAGCTCACAGTTGTAATCTGAAGGAAGCTCTCCCCTTTCCACCATGCCCAGTGTGGTCTCCAGTTATAAATCCCTCCCTTTCCTGGGATCTTGAAGGCTTACTTCAAAAGTCAGGGCAAAGAAAAGCTTCATTGCTGCTGGCACTTTCCTACTGGAGAGCTTAGCCCCAGTCCTCTGTTAATACTGGTTCTTTCTTTAAAAAGAGGAATAATCCTGTTTGCTTGTTGGGAATTTAGTTCATCCCGGGGAAATGCACTGGGAAGATACTGGATGATGAAGCAGACGACTGGCAGCCTCCAGTGGCATTAGCCAGGGATTATCCTTGGCTCCTGGCAATTATGGTCTGGAAATTATAGCTCCACTGTGGGCACCTAGAGGCACCATGCTGTCAGTGCCAGCCCCAGTGTGTAAGCAGGTGGATTTGACTATCTTCTTCTGTGACCTCAGGAATCCAAAGTGAAAACAGCCAAAGAATACATACAGACTGGGAATATTTGAGGCCCCTTCTGGAAACAGCAGTGTAGTCCTAGTAGTCTTTGTCACAGTGAACTTGCACAGGCTTGCTGGAGATCCTGAGGACTCATACCTCCTGGCCAAATGCTTTGCCCGAAAGAGGGCCAAGATCTACAAATGCACATGCATGGGAATACATAGGCATAAAGTAACCTGAAAAAAACACATGCCAAAGCATTTATGAATGACTTTTATTTCCCTTCTTATATGCATCAATATTTAATAACATGTCTTCTGCAAGTAGCATAAAATGACTTTTTAAAAGAGCTATCTTCAAATACCTTTCATGTTTTATGCCCTGTACTTTTTGCCATACGTGTGGAATAGTGTTCTTTCTTAAGATTTATTTCATTATATGTGTATATGTGTGTATACACATGAGTGTATACACATGAGTGCAAGTGCTGTGGAGGCCAGAAGAGGGCGTCAGATCCTCTGAATATAGGCAGCTATGAGCCACATGACATGGTTCTGGGAAGCCAACTTGGCTCCTCTACAAGAGCAACAAGCCCTCTTAACCACTAGGCCATCTATCCAACCCCTGAAACAGTTGTCTACATGCCTTATGAAGGCAAGAAAGTGAAAAGAGCATCAAAGTACAAAAAGAGAGGGGGGAGAAATGCATTCAAAATTGATAGGTAACTTAGGGCAGGTTGTGGAAATCATGCCAATTGTATTGTTGGGGGCACATGCAGTCCTGTGGTCCTACTTCCTTCCCCCTGCAAACTCTTTTTCCTGGATTCCTACTACCCAGCTCCATGATTTCTGAGCATACTGCCTCAGAGGTGCTCATAAATATCTTGCAGATTTAAGGAACAGAACTACAAAGCGGGTGTGAGCAAAACACCTCCTATTCCCCTTGGCTCACTGCCGATGCTGCTTCGGTTGTGCTTTGACACATCTTTGAAGACCCACCATTTGTTCCGAGCACACAGTTCAATTCCCTTGCTTTTAAACTGCTTGCGGTTCTTACCGAATTGGAAAAGCATTTGGCTCGTAATCACTTGAAAAGCTGCTCAGCTTCTCGAAGTACAGCGTTGCAAGGTTAACCGCTTAGAGTTGTTGTGCTGACAGTCTCGGGCTGTGAGGGGACCAGCTCCTCTTAATACCCGTTTGCACTTCCTAGAAGGTAGCCTGCGTGTACACCTAGGAAGGCATGAAGTGAGCTGAGCATGGTGGGGCTCGTCTGTAATCCCAGCATGAAGAAGGCCCAAGGAGATGGGTCCACTGAGACCCTACCTCAAAACAAGATCCAAACATGACGTGTTCAGCCGGCCACGGTGACGCATGCCTTTAATCCCAGCACTTGGGAGGCAAAGGCAGCTTGGGTATAAAGTGAGTTCCAGGACTTGTTACACAGAGAAACCCTGTCTCAAAAGGAAGAAAAAGAAAGGACATTTCGCCCGAGTTCACTTGTACAGTACCTTGGTGGCAGTTCCCCTTTGCCAGCTGGTATTCTGAGGCACTGAATCGTTTTCACTCCTCTGTAGATGCAGAGGCTAAAGAACAGAGACGAAGCAACCATCCTAAATGTCACCTAGCTTGTAGAGGGCAGAGCCAGGGTGCACGCTGTCTGTCTGCCTCACTGTATCCCTCCTTGTGTGACCCAAAGGTCAAAGCACCGTGTGCGATTTTACCAGTTCAGAAGCAACGCAAGTGCTCACCCATGGGGGACCATGTGAGTAACACCCCCTCTCACCATTAATAGCCTTTGTGGTGCACAGCTAGTGGAAAAAGTGGGGCACAATGGGGGTGAGCTGGTGTGTTGACAAAGAGAGTGGGGCAGCCTATGTGTTCATATGTGCTCGGATAAGGACAAAACGCTCAAGAGATGCTGAGGAGGCGGCTCTGTCACAGAAGTCCTGGCTGTGTAAGCACAAGCACCTGAGTTCGAATGCCCACCTGCCCACCTAAAAGCCAGGTGGTGCAGGCACGCCTGACACCTAGCCATGGGGAGGGCAGAGGCAGACAGCTCCCTGGAGCTTGCTAGCCAGGCTCCCAGTTCGGTGAGAGCCTACCTCAGATAGAAACGTGGCACGGGCGGGGTGGGAGCGGCCAAGCAAGATGCCTAGTGTGGCACTCCGGACTCTGAGCCCACACGCATACATGCTCACACACGTGGACACACATGCTAACTCTTGGGCTTGGTTTTTATGGCTCAGTGGTAGAGGGCTTCCTAGATGTTCAGTCCCCAGGGCTGCGAACAGTTCCTCGTGCGGTGTGAGCATGGGGCTCACACCCTCTGGCAGGGAGACTCTCTCCTGTCTTTGTAGCTGGGTGTCCATTTGCCTGTCTTAGTTGGAAACATAGACACCACGTGCACCTCCTGCTCTCTGCTGTTTCTTCTTTGACATGTGTCTGCTTTGTGTGTGTGTGTGTGGGGGGTGCTTGTGGGTTTTGTTTTGTTTTGTTAGAATTTATATATGTGAACAGGAAATACGGTGGCTGCTTATGGTTTTAAGAAAATCAGTCTAAGGGCCTGTAATAAAAATGAAGTCTCCCTTCCATTCCTGAGTGGCAGCCTTCCTTCTGCCCCTCCCACAGGGCAGTTCCTGGGAAGGCTTTCCTCTGTTTCCTCCTCCACATTGGACTCGATTGATCCTGAGGACAGAACCGCTCCTTTTGTTTGTCTGACTGAAACTATCTCCCAAAATAGGACTCTAATTTCAGTGAGTTGGGTTTTTGTGGGTGTTTTTTGGAGACATCCTATAGGACTGAAATAACTCTTGGCTAAATTATAGTTTACAGAGTCCTTGGGCTCTGTCCTTCAGTCACCAGAGTCGCTCTGTAATCACGGTCCCTCACTCAGTAGTTAAAGAGCCCAGACTCCTTTGCGGTTTGAAATATAGCTTTAATTTGATCCTAAGGAGTTTGGGATAGATAAAGTCATTGCCGTGACTGGGCTTTCCGGAGCTGTGTGAGGTATTCGGGGCCACCGTCCAATGTGCACCTATGAAGCATGTATATGGGCTCAGTCACAGTGTGTATAAAGGAGCTGGACCCTTTGGAAGTCCATGTACTAGAAAAAGGTCTGCTTCCTCAGGACCCTGCCTGTATGCATCCTCTAATGCTTCCCAGGCCATGCCAGCCTCAGGCAGCGCAGGGTCTGACATGGGGCAGGGCCTAATTCTGTCTTCTGTGGCTATAAGAAAATACTTGAGGCTGAGTCATTTACGATGATTACAGGTTTGCTTGGTTCATGGTTGTAGAAGCTGGGAAATCCAAGAACATGCCACCAGCCTCTGTGAAACCTTTTTGCTTCATCATAATGTAGAGGAAGGTACGCCATGGTGAGTCAGAGCTTGTGTGCTAGCTCTGCTCTGCTCTGGCTTCTTCTCCTTACACATCTCCGAATGCCATCATGGGGCCTGGCCCTCATTAGATGATCTACTTCTAGTTATTTTCCCAAACACACCTCCAAATGTTATTATTATGAATTGGGGGATTGTGTTTTCAACATTTGGACTTTGGAGGGGACACATTTAAAAGGATAGCAGGCAGTTTGGGATCTGTCACCTTAGGACTTGCCCAAAAAATAAAAACAAACAACACAGTTACAGACCCATGAGACAGACGACCAGACTGTGGCCTCGTGAGCTGCAGGCCAGTCCTGGTTATCACTCACCCAGGCCTACGGCTCTTCTAAAATGTCAGGGGTTCGCAGGGGTGTGCGGTACATTGATGAGCATGAATCCTCTGTGCTGGGATTTTGGTCATGGCATGACCCTTACGGGCCTATGGTACTGGCTAATCAACCATGGTGCTTCCAGGAATGAAATAGATAAGCCTACTGAATTTTTGTTTTATCTGTGAAAGTAAAAAAAAAAAAAAAAAAATCTCAAATGAAATAAATTCTATATTGGACCATGGCAAAAGGGAATCTTGGCCTATGAACTAATTTCCAGACTTGAGCTGGTTTGCAGACCTAGAACACCCATTTCCCCTGAGGACCTTGATGAATTACCCAGGAGTTCTACTGTTGACCTTTCTCCAGTCTTTCCCCAGAGGGACCTATGACCTTTTACTAGGAGAAAGGAAAGAATCAGACTTTCCAGGGGCTGTTGGATACTGGGTTCTAAACTAATGCTGATTTTGGGAGATCCCAAGAAACATGGGGGCCCTCTAGGTAAAGAAGAGACATAAAAAGATATGATTATGTGTGAAGTCAAAAAAGGGTAGACTTGTAGTGTGGCTACTCTGGGTGGGAGATTTGATTACCTGTGGAATGAGCTAAAACCCATGGGGCTAGGCACCCTTAGGAGAGGTTTTGTTGTTGTTTTTTTGTGTGTGTGTGAGATCTGTTGTAGTTCAGGTCTTGCAAGGTCGAATCAATCAAATGCATTTGCCTCCTTAAGTTTGTAAAGTGGTTCACGTCATGGGCTTTCAGTACTCCCTAACCTTCTGGGAGAGCTTCAAGGACTGGAGCGGCTTCAGTGTTTGAAGAGCCCTCAGTAGCCACAGGTATTAAATTTGAAAGCCTATTCCAGATACTTAAAAAGTTCATCCTTATACTTCTGTTGCTCTAGAACCACTTCTGGTACCAAAATCTGTGTTAGTCAGGGTTCTCTAGAGGAACAGGACTTAGAGAATGAGTGACTATATATGAAAAGTGGAGTCATTAAAAATGGCTTATAGGCTGTGGTCCAGCTCGTCCAACAATGGCTGTCTTCCAATGGAAGGTCTGAGAATTCAGTAATTGTTCAGTCCACAAGGCTAGATGTCTTAGCTGGTCTTCTGTACACACCAGAATCCTGCAGAAGTAGACTCTAATGCCAGTGAAGGAATGGACGTGCCAGGAAAAGCAAGAACAAGCAGGCCAAGAAAGCAAGCCTCCTTCTTCCATACATACCCTTTATATATTCTGTCAACAGAGACTGTGGCCCACATTAAAGGTGGGTCTTTCCAGATCAAAATGTCCAAATTAAAGATGTATTTCACCACACCAAAAGATCCAGGTTAAAAGTAGGAACACTTTAAATGATTTAATTTAGGAAGGGTCCCTTACAGGTGTGCCAAGCCACATGGGTTTTAGTTAATTCCAGGTGTAGTCAAGTTGACACCCAAGAATAGCCAGCACACCTGCTCAGCAGGTGTGTGGGAAGTGAAGCAAGCACCAGGAGTCTACTGTAGGGGTAGAAGCCTGGCAGCATCCGATGTTCTTATGGGTGCTGAGAGGAGGCTGCTGCACAGGCTCGGCAGCCTGCAGGTGCATCCAGAGCTGTGGGGGATAAGCGTCGTTTTGGTGCCTTCCAGGAAAGCTGAAAGAATGGAGCCTCGTTTTATACGGCACAGCGGAGCACCCATACCGTACCTTCAGTTCCCATCAGTCTCGCTCACGGATGCTGGAGCTGGCAGTCCCAGTGCTGGATCCTGCCAAGGCTGCTGGGCCACCACTCGAGGCAGAGACTCCTGTAGATGATGAAGAGTACACAGGTAATGGACCTGAATGAGAGGAGAGGGTTACCCTCGCAACTTCGTTTTCCACTGTAGCTCTCAAAGGTGGGGCTTTTTTCAGGTGGGGTTTTAGTTGTAAGTCTTCTCTTGCCTGGAAGTTGTAATAATGACAGTAATTTGCACTCACACAGCTCCTTCCATCAAAGGCTCTCCTAATACTTTACAGACCAGTAAGTATACTTCAAACCAGTAAGTACTCTCTGACCTTTCAGGCCGGGCCACTGAGCTCTTTTGTATATGCCCAACCAGAACTGGGCTTTGCCCTGGGTTAGTTAGCTAGCTCCAGCGTTGCCCCCTTACCCCAGGACTCAGCATCCTGACTCTTTCAAGTCCATCATCCACTGTGAGCAACCAGAAATGAGAAGGAAGCTTGGCTTCCATGAGCTTGTTTCCAAGAAAGGAGCTGGTGGTTGAGAAGGGACCACTCTTCAGGGCTGGTCCCCAGGAGAGGCTGTCAAGAGATGAATCAGTACAGATTGATGCTATGCAAAAACATTTTCTAAAGCTCACTGGCACTGAGGCTTCTGCAGCTCTCCCCTTGGCCTCTGTCTCTAAATCGCTGGCTCATTCACAAGGTAACTAGGAGCCGCAGTAACCCAAAGATGTCTTTGGACACCTCCAGCCTCTGAGCAGATGCTATTTGTTGGCTTGAAGCACTTCATTTTCCTATGAGCCACCCCACAGCAATTGTGTGGCATTGGGTGTTTCTGGTTGGGCATATTTTTCTTAGTTAAATGTCCTAGCTACCTGACAAACGATGGGTGATATCTCAAAATATGGATAACTAAATGGAAAATTCCACCAATACAAATCAAGCACAAACCCTGGCCGATTCCATTTTAAATTTCTTCTGCCATTCCTTTAAAACGGAGCATTGAATTATGTATGGACTAATCTGCTGTTTTCCCTTGTGATTTATAAACCATGGCAAGATTCAGTAATTATTAATAAAAAGCTGCTTTCCTGCCCCCCCCCCCCAAATCTGCTACTGACTCCAGCCACGCATACTGGCATCTTCTCCTCAGTGTCGTTCTGCTCTCAGAGTTACTTGGTCCCTACCTGGCATGGCCTGGATGAAGTAAGAGTTTTCCGTGGGAATAAAATGTGTTTCTGGCTCTTGGGAAAGCTCCCTGTGGTCTAGGGAGAAACTGGGAGGGCAACCCAGTCACAGAGGCAGGCCAGAGTGTGATGCCATGGTATGTGGTATGAGTGGCCAGGCAGGAGGATCGAGGAACAGCTGGCCACTGTAGAGTCCCAAGAAAGGGCAAGGGGGAAGGGTTCACAGATTGTGCTTTTAGAACATGAAAAAACTGGTCATTGATAAGCTAAACATTTGTGGTGACGTCCAGACTGTCATTGGTGTCACCTGGACCTTATACACAAGAGAGTGGTTACCATATTAAGAAAGAGAGTCCGATGAAGCAGTGGTCCCAGAGACCAGCAGCATGGGCCGAGAGGCAGACATGGAAGGTGGCGGGACAGTGCTCCCTGGGACAAGAAATAGAGGAGGTAAAAGAGGAAAGATAGAGAAGGTGAGATGCTCACTGATGGCAAACGGGAAAGAGAAGACAGACAGGAAGAAGCCAATGCCCTAGTGACACTCCAGCAAGGCCCCGCCTTCCATGGTTCTACCACCTTCCCAAATCTGCCAACGTTTTTAATACATAAATAGCTGAATTTTTTACCACACCTGAAGCATCATTGATCCAGTCCCCTCTGGAAGTATACTTAGAGACACACACAGAAGTGTACAGAAGTTATGTCCTAAGCATCCCTCAGCCCATTTGACAGCCAAAGTTAGTCATCACACTAGGAGGTTTCCAAACCCCAGCGCCATCCCGCTGAGGACCAAGATTCCAGCTCATAAACATTTAGGGCCAACTCCAAACTAGACTGTGCCTCTGGCCAGAGCCAGGCAGCAGGGCTAGTCTCCAGGTGAGATGAGAGGTAGACTAAGGCTGCTCTGGAGTGTGGGGTAAAGGGAGTATGAGCAATGACATCAGCAAGTGGGGTGGTGGACTAGAGAACAAGAAGACTAGGGACCAGAAGGCCTGCCGGAAGCGAGGGCGGCAGCCTCAGTAGGCAGGATGAAGCCCAGGAAAGACATGAGTGGGATACTAAGAATGAACAGCTTGGAGTGAGGGCCAGCCTACAGTGACAGAGCCATCTGGTGGTGGCAGTGCAGGCGGACCCCACCACCACCCCCAGAACTCATTCAGGATACTTGACTGAAAAGCAGACCCTGGGCTGGCCCCACCTGAGAGACCAGGCTCAGCAGATGTGGGGGGCTCTGAAGTCTATACCCCTAAGCAGATAAATAGGACACTCCAGGTAGGGTGTACCTGGGAAGCTGGTAGACCTGAGCCCAGAGAGGAGGTAGGCAGGACATGGGGTGGAGGGTATATAAGTTTGTGCCCAAATTTTTGTGGGAATGGAGGGAAGCCTGTCGTGGGGAAAGAAGTAGCCATTGAGCGAGGAAAATGAATGGGCCTCATGGCACAAGCCTATAATCTCAGGAACTTGGGCTGGGGGATTGTCTGAGGTAAGTTCAAGGCTTACCCAGGCTGCAGAGTAAATTCAAAGCCAGCCTGGTAACTTGCAGACTTTCTGTCTCACAAACATATGTACAGGCAATATTGCTCAGTGATGGAGCACCTATGTGGCTCCTGTGCAGCCCGGGATTCAATCCCTAGTCTTGGAAAGAAAGGAGAAAAGAGAGATAGAAGGGATGAAGTGGAAGAAGGAAGGCAGAGGATCCCAAGTTGCTTTCCTAATTCATTGATTCAGGTTTGTTTTTTTCAACCCAGGGTTTGTCTCACGAAGGACTGAAAAATGGCTTTTCATTAGCCTGTGTTGGTTAAGCTCATGGGGTTGTGATCTGCTGTTAGCCAAGCTGTTGAGAGCATTAAAGCACTCCTTTTGCTGGGAGTGTCTGCTCTGTGTGCCCCATAGCGCGCTCAGGAAGCCAGGCCTCGGAGTCACTTTCAGCTAATTGAGGAGAGACGCTAAGCAGACATAATTACAGATTGCAATACAAAAACATGCTCACGGAGAGAATGAGCTACAGCTGGACCCCAGCATTCCTGGGAGGGAAGAGGTGATTGGGGGGAAGATGGCCAGCCAGGTGGATCTGATTCAGCATGGTTGGTGAGTGAGGTGAAGCTTGAGCTTTAGCTTTTAAAACCACTCAGGAAGCCACATGCTGGTTGATTGTTTGGTTTATGACTTTGTTAGCTGCTCTTGGATAGACATGTCATATCCCAGCCTCTCCAGCTGAGGGCTGATTGCTGCCCTGGCTGTCATGTAGACACAGCCATCTCTCCTAGAGATGCATGATGAAACTTCCCACTGTGGGAAGGCCCGAGAGGCAGGGACAGGTGAAGGTGACAAGTGACATCAACATCCCATGGGCCAGTGCTGAGGAAGGCCCAGTCCAAGACCATCTCTGTTTAGGGACTTGCTAGGACATTCTGCCTAGAGATGGTGAGGACATCTACCATTGTCCTACTCTCCCTTCACCCATTCTGTCACGTTCAGCCACCAGTTAACACTACTTAGCACCTCTTCCACACAAATACATCCCAGGTGTTTGCATTGGGCAAGCTAGGCCTCATCCTGTCTGACCTATTCTGTCTGTGAGGAAATGGGGCTCGTGATACTGTTCCCCCACCACGCTTAATCTTTCTAAGATGGGGGAAATTGTTACTGAACTTGGGGACATAATTTGTACTTTAAGAAGCCAAGTTTGACTCCCTAGCCTTAAGAAGCCAATTAAAGGAACCAAATTAATAGTAAAACGCAGGAAAGGGAGATTTTTTTAATGTGGCCACATTAGGAAAGGAGGCAAGGAAATCCTCTGACCCCACCACCCACCCCAAGTCCATGTTCAAGGTCCTGAAGTGAGACTAAAGTTTAGATAGAGGTCTAGGAATGTGCACACAGAAGCAGTGCTGGTCAAGTCATGGTTCTGTACACCACTGACCTGTCATTGTCTGGGTTTCAATCTCATAAGTTGGTCTCACAAGCTGTAAATCTGTCTCTGTTGACACGTTCCCCCTTGTAGCCGGTCTTTGCAACTTTGCGGGTTCTTCTTTCTTCCACCCTTCTCCACCCCTTTTCTTCTTCCGTTTCAACCCTTTAATACTAGATATGAAAGGAAAAAGGGTAGAGAGGAAAGGAAAGAGATCCTGAATAAAGTCAGGGGTCAGAAAGGGGGCGACGTTATCATTAGACCACTTCCTGTTGAGTAGGGGCATCAGGCTCCTTAGGGCAAGTTTGATCATTGCCATCAGCATATCTAATTTTTTCTTGTTTCTTCTTTGTGCATGATTACTTAACAACCCGCAACCAACACCAACCAACCACTACCTCTCAGGGTCCTAACATTTATATACCCTCTGAAAAAAAATCCCCAGAATTCTGTATGTCACACAATCACAGAAACTCTACAACTGGCAAAATCACCCTCTGCTTGAGTACAAGGCAAATCATGGTCAGCTGCTGCAAATCAGCCCCACATCCCCACACCTGGGATTAAAACAAAAACCATATCCTGACAATATTTCTGTGTTTTTAAAGAAACCGAAATTCTCACTACACCCTCTCTGGATATTGCTTTTCCTTTCTTCCAGCATGAGTTCCAGGGGATGTGTCATTTCTTCGGAGCCCTTCATTGCAGTGATCTCACAGTCAGGTTGAGAGACGCTTCTCCCCAGACTTGTCTTCCTTTCTACCAGGCTGGTTGCACTGTTGCCTTCAGGGTCTTACAGAGAAAGTTGTACAAAAGACAAAAGGCAAGCCCTTAAGTGACTGATCAACAGGGCCCTAGCAGAATGTCACCATGCCTGGTTGGCGTGGCCAAACAATAGTGTGATGGAGTAAGGAGTAGAGGCTTCTCCATAACTGACTCTGGGTGATGCCAACAAGAAACTCCAAAATAATAAACAGTCTTAGGAGACAGGGTGAGGACGTGGCTTAGGTGCTAAGTTTTACAAGTAACAGGCATGTCTATCTAGAACAGAGAGTAGGCCAGCAGCCACTTAGAAAAGCTATTTGGAACACCCTAGGGGATACCTCAGCACAGGTGGAGAGCCACAGTGAAAACTGGGAGATCTCAACAAAGGTGAAGCTCAGGGAGGAAAGCAAACTCTAACCTGGGAGGGCCTTCAGGCAGAGAGGCACAATGAAGAGGGCTTTGTGCTCCTCAGCAAAGCCCATTGTGGTCTGGGAGAATGGGGGCTTTTGTGTTCATGTTCCCGACTAAATTCCTGTGGCCAGCAAAGTCAACTCCACTTTGCTTCTGAACTCACTCCACCCTCTGCCAACACAAACTTAGCAGAAGGCTTTCTCCTTCTCAGAAGCCATCCCAGAAGCTATCCATGTGGCCCCCCCCAGCCCCTCCCTGCCTCTTCTCCAACCTTCAGGATGCTTTCCCTGTTTGTGCACAGGAGAAGCAAAATGGTGGGAAACTCGGGAGTCCCCTCAGGCTGGTTTCAGCACTGAGAAGCAGGATCTATCTGCAATCATGCCCACTGTGGCTGAGGAGGCAGATGATTAAGCCTGGCCCAGCCCTGTGTGGCCCTGGAGAAGGACCTAGAAAGTGACAGTTTTCTGGAATTTGTGGAGCTCCCTGTATGTCTAGATGGCTTTTCCAACAACATGGAACCAACAGTTAGAATTCAAGTCACCTGAGGAGACTTGAGGGAAAGTGTTGGTGTCGTACTGTTGACAGCTAGGGTGAGGGAAACTGTGTGTGCACACACACACAAAGGCTGCAGGAAGGAGCTCAGCCCAAAGTCATCATGGGCTTCACCCAGTGCCATGTTCCCACTGTTCCTGCCCCCTTCCATTTTGTGTAACACCAGGTGCACCAGGTGTGGAAATGGAGAGATTCCTCCTCCACCCTCTTCTGTCATAATTCATGCTGCTCTGTCACAGCCCAAACACCCAACTGCATTGCTTTGTTTCTTGCAGTGCATATAGCAAGGTGACTGGTCCCATCACAATGGCTCTAATGCCTCCTATCTAGGATCTCAGTTCCCATCTCTTCACTGGCCTTGGTTCCTCCCTACCACCAATGACTATTACTTGCTCTCATGTCTTTCTTCCCTAGAGGGTCAGGACAGCTAGACTCTGGCCCCACCTGGGACCACATCCCATGAGCAGCTCTCTGGTATGGTAGCTTCTGCAAGACACCACTCTTAGAGGAAGTTTCCTAGGTGACCTGACAAAGGGACCCATGGGACTGAATTGGATGGAGAAAGCATCTCTCTGGGTGAAAAGAAGTGCTTGTGTCTTTAAGGTGTGTGCCATCCCGAGTGCGGTGACAAAGGCTGCGATGGCCCCAATGCAGACCAGTGTTTGAACTGTGTCCACTTCAGCCTGGGGAACGCCAAGACAAGCAGGTAACAAGTGGCTGGAGCTGATATCTGCATGCCCTCGAGCCCCATGTCATAGCGCTAAGGTGGCCACGTTGAACTGTACAACCCTCAACAAAGAGATTGCAGCAAAGTGAACGAACAGCTTTGCATAAAAAAAAGGTTTAGTATCTTGGTTCTAATCAAGTAATACAAGTCCACTGTGAAAAGATGGGAAGTCAGCCACTTTGTTGGCCGTGCTTAGGAATTGTTCTGCCTCCATACTGGATCATACTGAGTACACATAGGACAATGCTCACAGAGGATTGTGGCCAAGTGTGATTCAAGAACCTTGTACTGTGGGCCTCAGAGGACCCACAGGGTGACCAGCAGGGTGACCTGGCTCTTGAGCAGGCTGCAGCTGGTTGTGGGTTTCCTGGTGGTTCCCTAGAAAGTCTGTGAGACTTCCTGTTCCCTGAAGGAGGGCTCTGACAGACCTGACCTGACACCCAGCCTGTGGCCAATTGTCTCAGATCAGTCTGTCCCCTCTGTGGGGAGTCTGCAGGCCTCAGACCCTCGGACCAGTCCCTTACAGGCTTGAAGCTGCCCTCCTTTGTATTTATTCAATGCTCACACCTTCCTGAGCAGTGCCACATTCTGCATGTGCCTGGCATGGAAGGCCAAAGTGCTGTCACCTTGGCCTTCCATGCCAGGCACATGCAGATGGCAGATGTACCTTGGTCCGGATGGCAGATGTACCTTGTCACGCATGTGCATGAGGGCCAGGCAGGCCAGGCAGGGGTGTGCTGTCCACAGTGGAGGTGAGATGCAGCTATTGCTGTTTCTGCAGTCCCCACCCCAGACATGGAACGCCCCCCCCCCCCCCCCCCGCCAGCTCTGGACAAGGGCATTGGTCTGTAATGTCATTCGCTACCCACCACACTTGTTCTACACAGGCACCAAAGTAGGATTTGATCCAGGCGGAAATTCCAAGTGAGGCCCAGCATGATGGTGGCACACACCTCTAATCCCAGTGCTCAGGAAGCAGGGGCA
This sequence comes from Psammomys obesus, assembly GCF_907164565.1. Lineage (NCBI taxonomy): Eukaryota > Metazoa > Chordata > Mammalia > Rodentia > Muridae > Psammomys > Psammomys obesus. Next base: position 4,604,485 of record NW_026596046.1, read on the forward strand.
GGTGGAGCTCTTGAGTTCCAGGCTAGCTACAGAGTGAGTTCCAGAACAGCCAGGTCTACACAGAGAAACCCAGTCCCGAAAAACTAAACAAAACAAAAATTCCCAGTCAAAGCAAAAATTTGGTTTGCTTGCAGAAAACCAAATGGGTCCTTAGAACAGGAAAGAAGTCCTGCTTTGTTTTGTTTTGTTTAGACAAGGTCTCCATGTATAGCCCAAACTTACTTCAAGCTCAGAGGCCTCCTGCCTCAGCCAAGTGTTGGGATCATAGCCATGGGCCATCAGGCCCAGCTTCTATAAATGGATTCCTGGTCTTCAGATCTCCCTGTTTGTACCTAGGATGCCCCCAGCTCCAGGCAGCAAACCCAGGGGAACTTATTTGTGGTTTAACCTTCCCCCTGGGATCCCAAATCCTCAACCTTTCACCCACCTAGCTATGCGGCCTCGGCCCATGAAGAGCCACACAGGGTTGGGCACAGGGTTGGACTGAAACCAAGAGATCCTCACCTCCACTTGCTCCCACAGGAAGTGTGTGAGCGAGTGCCCCTTGGGCTATTTTGGGGACACAGCAGCAAGACGCTGCCGTCGGTGCCATAAGGGATGTGAGACATGCATGGGCCGGAGCCCAACACAGTGCCTGTCTTGTCGTCGTGGGTTCTATCACCACCAGGAAACGAACACTTGCGTGACGCTCTGTCCTGCTGGACTTTATGCTGAAGAAAGTAAGTGCATTGTCCAGACACAAGAATGGATGGATTCTCCCCTCCCCTTTCTGGGCTGTGCTCCCCTGTTCTGGGATGATTTCCTGGGTTCCTTTAAGGCCTTATCAAGGACCTTTTTACCAGGCCAAGGGCTGGAAGTGTGAAATCATAGCACTCATAAGCAGCTGAAGCCTGCCACACACTCAGCCAAAGCATTGTTGAAATGAGTCCCGCACAGTGGAATTCATTTCTGTTGAGGACAGGATGCAGAAAAAGCAGCTCGTCCGTGGCTCAGCCTCATTTGAGACATCAAAAGAGGACACTCTGCCACCTGTCTTGTCATTTCTCACCCAGAAAAGATGGTGCTGTGAGTTTCAGCACAGGTTTACCTAATCGCGAGAGTGAAACTCATAGCAAGTACCCCTGGGCTCCCCTTGAGATTTAGATGCAGTCCTCTGGAGGATGCCGAGGACCCTGCCAGGTGGGAGCCTGGTCCTAGGAGGCCTGGGTAGTCTCAGTGTGGCGCTTCACAGTAGTGACCGCACCCCTAAGAGGGGGCCACTGTTTTCCTTATCTTGAGGTTGAAATGGACTAAGAAGCCCCTAGCTAGCAATGACAGAGGTGGGACTCAGACTCAGAGTGGGGAAGCCAGCCATCCTGCTGTTCTGTCGCAGGAAGACATGTGGGATGGATGGGCAGGAACTTGGCATATGTTTTAGTCTCGCTCTGCCAGAAGGTTTGTGCTAAATGGACAGGTGACAACAGCTCTCAAATGAGCCGAGGACTTCACAGACCTTGCAGGTAGTACCCGGACCCATCCCTACCGTTCTCACCCCGGCACTGACCCAACCTGTGGCCTATCACACCATGGCTGTTAGCCCTGGGGAGAAAGAGCCAGGAAATGTTTAAAGACGTATCAAGCCATCAAGGAAAGACTCTGTTAGAGGGGGAATGACAAGTTTTATAGACATATTTCCTGCGCTTTGCAGACACCTACCTGCCAAGGCTGCCAGCCACACTCATGCAGCTTCCTCGCCTTGCCTGGCCAGGTCAACCGTCCTTCACCACTGTCCTTGCTGAGCACCAGCTGAGTGCATGGAATGCCACCCTTGGGTCCTAAGGAGGCTGTGCAGAGGTCTAGCAAGGCCCCTCAGCTCACAGGCCTGGCATGTAGCAGTGACACAAGCGGGGGTTTGATGAGGCCCTGACACAAGTGAGGCCTCAGAGCATGGAAAGCAAGTGGGGCTTGGAGTGACCCAGAAGCTGCTTAGGGAGGAGAAAGGCCTGCCCCACTGGGAGAGGGGCCAGTGGCCTCCAGGGTACTCTGAAGGTTCGTAAAGATTTGCTTGCTGTCTTCCCGCCCTTCTCCAGGCCAGAGACTCTGCCTCAAGTGCCACCCAAGCTGTCAAAAGTGTGTGGATGAACCTGAGAAGTGCACTATGTGCAAGGAAGGATTCAGGTGAGGCTGCCCACCTGGACAGGGCGGGGCGGGGAGATAGGATCCACACTGAGTTTGCTTCCTCTGGAGTTTGCTTCTTTTCCCGAGAGTGAAACTGTCAAAGGCCTGGAGCCTAGAGAGTCCTGGCTGTTGAGTCAGGGACTGTTGAAAAAGAGAAACTGGAGGATGGCCAGGATCTCCACATTTTAGGCCAGGTTTGCAGAAGTGGTTAAAGCAACACTTGAAGGCATCAGATACAAAGGTTTGCTGCTGGGAGGTCAGGGAACTCCTAGGGAGCTTCTGCCACTTCCCTTTGCAACAGTGCACCCCTCTCCTCCGGCTCCCCTCCTGGCTCAGGCCACAGCTGCAGGGGCTGGCCCACCCTCCCTCCTGGCTATCCTCTTCCTTCTCCTCTTCATCTCCACCTCAGCTTTTTCCCTGTTCATCCCAGACAGTGAACTGGACTCCCTGAGGATGTCCCATAGTTTCTTGATCCTTCCGGTTCCAAAGAACTCGGCCCTATAAAGCTCAGCATTAAAACAAAACAAACAAACAAACAAAAAACACATTTGCTAGGTTAAGGAAATTTCAAACAATTTTTGAATTCTTTTGTTAAGTCATTTAATGCAACTAAATGACATTTAGTGACATGATATGCATATTACCAATGACTATCCGAAAGTTTAGAAAATATGTATTAAAAGTAAGCTATAGACATGTAGAAGAAATAACACCATGGTCTCCTTGGAAAGAAAGGGAAGGGAAGGGAAGGGAAGGGAAGGGAAGGGAAGGAGTCAGCAGGACACAGGAACCTCTGGGGTTTCTGCCCAAATGACAGTGAGGCCACGTGAAGCCTCAGTGTCTGTATTTCCAGCAGATGCCCGCGTGGTCCAGCCAGAGAGCAGCAGGGGCACCGGGAGGCACCACAAGGCTACTTCCCGCTCAAGGGGCTCAGCCACTCCTCCCGCTGCCCCTGAGTCTAGAATCCACCGAGCCCGTTAGTGAAGAATGACTGAACTCATAGAGAGCCTGGAACAGTGGACGAGACTTGGAGTGCATCTTCTCCCACTGAAAGTGTCCCCACCAGCATTTCCCCATTCTACCGTTCGAGCAACTATGAAGTCATTGCTGTTACTCACAGTTTTCATGCAGGGGAGATCAATGACTTTCCCAGAAGGGTCCACGTGACTGCCTTGGCGACATTGCATCTATCCTGTCCTATCTTTCAGATCAGGAAGGGAAAGCAAGACCTTCTAAAGTGGCACATCATACTTGCTGCTCCTTAAACCTGTTGGCTAGACAAGGCAGGACTAGATGCAGAAGACCCAGGATCTACTGGCCCAGGAAGATATTTCCCCAAAGGGAACTAAGCTGAGGAAAAGGAAACATTTTAATAGAGGCCATGGCTGGGGGCTGGGAGAGGCCAGCTTGAATATCCTGGACCCCTCTAGCACAGGTGTGTCATGCTATGGACCCTCAAACCCTGCGATACTAGCTGAAGTTGTAAAGGATGGAAGACTCCATGGATCCAACTTCCTGGAATCTATTTCCCAGAGGAAAAGTGCCAAGGGGTCAAAGATAACTTTTTTTTTTAACTTTATTGGTTGTAAATTTCACATCATGTACCCCAGTCACATCCATCTCCTCCCATCCTTCATCCTTGCATCCTCTTCGCCAACAGAGAAAAAAAATCTCCATAGAAGCTTTAGTGTGTCACCTTGTGTCCCACAGCATACCCTGTTGTCCACACTTCTTTGCTTGCGAATCTTCATTACAATAATTCGTTGGTCTGGTACAAGGCCTCTGGCTTCTGCTACTCTCTCACTCCTGGAACTTCACGGGGACTCCTCTCAGATATTCTCTTATTGCCCTGTGTCATGGAGATTTTGTAGTTTTGGATCTCTAGGACCAGCTGTTTCCTGCACTCCAGCAGCTCGTTGATACAGTATGAGGGGATAAGACAACTCAAAGGTCTGGATCTGGGTCTGATAGATCTCCAAGCTGGCCAGCCTGCTGGCTTCTCACTCTCAGACCTCAGGGCTGGCTCACCAGCCACCCCCGAAACCAGGGCCAGCTCTACCCTGCTGCCCAGGTAAGGTGCTGGGCCCACTCTTTTGAGTGTTGCAGCTGGTGAGGGACATGGCTAGTTCCTCCCCATCCTGACCCCTGGGGGCCAGCTGTCCTGCCTGCTGTGGATGGCCAGAGATAAGGGAGGGGAAGAGGGCATCTCTCCTTAATCTGTACCATTGCCTAGCAGACAAGAGGCAGGACTGGCTCTCCCATACGCACACCCTTGGGGCCAGCTCAACCACAACCCCCACATCCAGGGCCACTGTGATGCCCAGGTCAGGTGCAGGGCCTGCTCTCCCAAGTGCTGCAACAGGTGAGGAGGAAGGCCAACTCTCATGCTCTGGTGACCTCCCAGCCAGCCTTCCTGCCTGCCATAGATGGCAAGGGACAAGAAGTGGGGAGGTAATCTCTTCTTCCCCCTTGTCAAGGCAGAGAAGACAAGTGGTGGAGCCATCTCTCCCATGCTCATGGCCATAGGGCTGGATTACCCCACACACACACCAGGGTCAGCTCTACTGTGCTGCCCAGGCAAGGTGCAGGGACCGCTCTTCCTGGTGCTGCAGCTGGTGAAGGGCAGGGCCACTCTCCTGCTCTCATGATCCCATGATGCCCAGGTAAGGGGTGGGGCCAGATCTGCACAGCCCTCAGACATCAAGATGTTCCTGGGCAGCAGACCAGACCAGGGGCATCTGCCTAGCATTTGGTGGTAACAGACCTCAGCTAATTCGTGGCCCAGACCCAGACGTGGCCCCTGTGGCAGCACAGGCCAGGACCGCACCATGGTCCTAGGTGGCGTCACTGGCTGCTCACATCAGGCTGTTCCTCACTACCCTCGAGTCTCCAGCTCTGCCTCTCTTCATTGTGCCCATATCCTTCTGTTTCTCTTTCTCTTCTATTTCTCCACCACTTACTTGCTCCTCTTAGAGGTACCCAGGGTCTCTGAGTGTCTGGGGTTGTCTCAGGAGTGCTATGCCCTGCCACTCATGAATTATGGCACTTGGCAGAGGTCATCTTGGGCATGGTCTGCCCCACTCCAGGCCTGTGCTGCACTGGACTGGTGGTTGTCTCAGGCTAGCTCCCTATCTGAGTTTTCTGGCACAGGACTGGTGGTGATCTCAGGCTCCCTTTTTTTTTGGGGGGGGGGATGTTAGGCTCTTAATCATTCAGATGTTCATAGGTCAGAACACTGAGCCTCTCTCCTCTGCCACCTATTGACACACGTGACCCAGCAGCCACACCTGCCAGGCTTCTAGGGGCAGGTCAAGGCACCTATCTCTATGTCCTGTGGGAAGAGTAAGAGAGCCTCTCAGGCAGGCAGCAGTCGCTCGGCAGGTGTGATGGCTGCCGTAATAATAAGCTTTCACAGAGGAGCACACCAAAGCAGGGAAACATTGCCAGCCATAATCCACAGAAAGCTTCCTTTTATTGCCCAATATCCTCTTCAGCTGTGACTTCAAATCATTGCTGTCACGTCACAGCTGTGAGAGAACAGCCGAGCTGCCTCCTGGCCAGCCATCTCTTTAGGGGGATAAACACTGGAGGGGTTCACAGGGAAGTGTCAGCTGTTACAAACATGATTTAACCGCCCTGTGGGGTGGCCCTGGCATCACAGTGAGGAAGAGTCCCAGGCGAGCATCTGCCATCCGTGGAGAGGAGATTGCGACCCTGTGGGCATCACCACACTGGATGGAGGTGCAAAACATGGGGGTGGGGCCGCCTTCTACCCTACAGATGCAGCACAGCACACTTACACTCTGGCCATCCAAGCCTGGGTGGGCAGACACCTGCTGCTTACCCCATAAGCCTAACTTAATTCTGACACCTATTCACCCACAGCTGGGTTTATCATATCCCACAAGTTGAGAACTCGGTTCCCAACGCTGGCCCCACTTCTGAAGCTAGTCTCAGACCCCCAGGTCGAACCATCCTGGCTTCCGGCTAGCTGTCGGAGTTCCCTCAGCCACTTCTTGGGTTTGATTGCTTTGCTACTTCACCTCCTCCCAGAGCAGAGAGACGTTTTTCTTGCTTTAGTCATTTGTTGCACAGGTGTTACCAAGGAAGTGAATGAAATCTTATAGATAGAGCAGAGTCAAGAGCATAGGACCTTCCATTCCTGTGGAGGAATGCAGCAGGTAGATGGATGTGTTCTTTGTAGCCAAAATAAGCCTTGAACTCATGGCAGTCCCCCTGCCTCAGCCTCCTGGGTTGTATATGTTCTTGTTAATAAACCTGGAAACTCTAAGTCATCTCTTTTGGAGTTGCCATGGAGAGTCCATTATGGAGGTCTGAGCTAATGTTAACATTATTGGCCGTTGGTGACCAGTCCCACCTTCAGTCTCTTTCACCTCCTCTGAGGTTGGGGTGGTGAGACTGGAAACCCCTGCTCTCTGATCAATGGTCTGTTCAGCTGAGAACCAGTCACCCCACCCTGAAGCTGCTGAAGAGCCCCAGCTCCCGTCATCCTAGTACAGTAGCATGCAAAATGACAGTTATCACTATTGATTCTAGAGAGTTCTGGCGCTGGGTGCCAGTATGAGGACTCAATATCCATTTCTAATTGTAAATCACGTCAGAGCAGGACTTTCTGGAACGGACAGCTGCACTCCGGAGCCCTTGCTCAATCTGTTTCTTGGCCAACCCATTTCAAATGTGTACATCACACACAGTGCAACCCCAGAAACAGAAGAAATCGTAGCAGGTGGCATTTATTTACACTGTTGCGGGCCAGACCCCAAACAGTTGTATGTATTTGCTCGGTGAGTCTTTCAGGCTGTAGGAACCAATTACCACAAGGAAATGGGGTCTGCTGGCTTGCCTGGGGTTGCACAGCTGGGAAGTGGCAAAGCCAGGTCCTGCATGGGTGGTAGAGCTCAGTGTGTGTCCATGATGCCTTGCTAGGATGCCTGGCTAAGGGAAGGGCCTGCAGGTACTGACGGGCTGAGAAAGGAAGGAAGAAACACATGTAGCAGGCTAACAGCTGCCAGGAGGGGATCTTGTCTCAACTTCGTGTAAATCAGAGTTCTAAGTGAGGAAGAAACCAGAGCAGATCCAGGACTGAAAATCAACCTTGTGTCTAATAACCCCTCACACACACAAATGCAGACCTTTTGGGGACTCAGACTGGTAAGCTGGAACTAGCTCACCACAGCAGCAACTGCTCCAGTTCTCCAGGGGAGCGGTGGGGGAAGAGGATCTCTGATTTTGGTTTCAGAAAAAGTTTTAGAGAGAAGCCGTGGCAGAGCGGAAGAAAGCTGGAAGCTTTGACCTCGGGCACCAGGCTGGAGGTCCCAGGACTCCAGCAGGCTCCAGGATGGCTTTTCCAGCTCTCATTAGCTGGGAACCTTCAGCCACACAATGTGCTGTGCTCTGATAACTTTCATTTCCTCCTGTGAAAAGCGTTTGAGGACAGATTATAATTTAATTAGATTTTTGGAACAGACGTGGAAACTGGCCTCTTTCTTTTTACCAGCCTCGCACGGGGCAGCTGCATTCCAGACTGTGAACCGGGCACCTACTTTGACTCTGAGCTCATCAGATGTGGGGAGTGCCATCACACCTGCCACACCTGCGTGGGTAAGCTGCCAAGACTTTTGTTTCATTGGACATTCACATGCACGGTCACCAAGGTGAATAGGCCAGCTCTCTTGAAATTTGGGGAGTTCTGTAGCTTCATGGGTTTCCGGATTTATTACAGAGTAAAATTCAAAGGCAAGGGGCTTAAAGTGTAGCTCGGGGGGTAGAGTGTTTGTCTCCCATGTAGGACCTAGGGGGGAAACAGACTATAAAAACACAGTGGTTCTCCCGGCCTCCCACAGGGCTGAAGAGGAAGAATGAGGAGTTACTGTTTAATGAGTACAGAAGTGCAAGTTGGAGGAAATGAAAAATGTTCCAGAGATAGAAGGGAGTGATGGCTGCCCACTGATGTGAATTCAGTAATACCACCCTACTCTGTAAGATGTTTGCTCTGTACCTGACACCAACAGTTTTTTAAATTAAAACCCAAAACTGCAAAGACCCACTCTGAGCCAGCGGCTGGCTCTCCCGGCCTTGAAAACATAGCCATGCCGTGACTGCTTTTAGACAAGAAATAAAGGGTGTTGAGCAGCTCATGAGCTGGCTTGCCTTGAAACTCCACTTTTGCTTCAGAATTAAGCTAAAATGCAGCACCATAAAGATGGAGAGGCCTTGGAGAGGGGTGGGGACAGATCTGGGCACAGTGCGATAAAACAGAACTTCAGTTCTCTGTAACCATCTCCACTTATTTCCAGCGTTTTAGTCAAAGAGGGAAAGAGTGCCATAAACAATTTTGCATGCATTATAGTTCCCCCACCGAGATTACAGCACAGATGTCTCCGGGCACAGATTTTATGCAGAGTGGAGCAGAGATTTCATTCATTTTATTGGCTTTCATTTTGCAGTCATCCGCGTGCATCCTGAGTTATATGCTCAGCTTTGTTCCAGGTGAAGCATTCTCCTCTATTTTCCTCCGGCCCCCAGCGCTTTGACGCCTTCTAAGAAACTCACATTAGATGGAGTTTTTGCTGCAGTGACAATATAAGAATTCGGTCTCAGCTAAATCTCATTTGCCACAAAACCATTTATTAGAAACGCCATGAGGCAGGCACCATCGCCCTCCGTATGGTCCCACGGGAGCTTCATGAGGCTATCAGTTGTGCTACCAAAGCAAACATGCCAGAGATAACAGCATCCACAAGCAAGGGCTGGTGCTGACCCTAGGCCACCTGTGGGAGACACACCCTTTTCCACCCCATCCTCAGATGACCCCAGAAGCATCCTGGCTTAACCTTAGAGTTCCTTCCATGGGCCGCCGCCAGCTTTTCCTAGCTAGTTGCCCTGCTGCCTTTTTATTTCTCGTCTTTAGTCCTGGTTTAACCCAGGTTGTTTAAGAAGTGTCCCCAGTGCTGCCTGTTTAAATGTCAGAGTCACTTAAATCCATAGCATTCAGGCCTGGGGTCCTTTAACTCTTTTGATTTCAATAATTCAATTCACTTATCTTCCTCGGAGTTCCCAGACTGTCTGGCAGCCAATGATATTCTGTCGCTCGTAAGCTTTCTTATCTCAGTCCTGTATCTCCTCCGTCGCTTGAAGCATTCATTTCAACAGCAGGCAGTTCTTAAAGCTCTTGGAGGAGAAGAATTCTCCATGTCTCCCCATGGAACTCTTTCTAACCCCTCTAGAATACATGTAACCAGAGGCAATGACTGAGGTCAGAGCCTTCTCCTCCCCACTCAGAGTCCCCTGAAGCCCCGTGCTCCGTGTCAGGTGTTACCTCCCCGGAAGCACCTGTGCCCGAGTCATCTTTAGTGCAGCATTGGAGGCCTAGCATGCAGTTATCCAAGCACATTGAACCTTGTGGGAATGAGACTCTTGACCATCTCCAGTGCCAGTGCCCAGAGCATCCTGGCATTGAGGTTGTGATCCTTGGCTCAGTGTTGATGGGTTGACCCCTGGGAGGGTTGACCTTGACCTGTTCCTGGAAAAACACAATAAGAAACAGCAAGTGAAACACACACACACATACACACACACACACACACACACACCAGGTTCAGAGAGGTTCCAAAAGAAAAGAGATATTTTATACCTTAGCACTTCTCACAGAGTGTTTTTCTTGCCTTCTAAGCAAGGTTCTGTATTTCTGTTTGTACCAGGCCTGGCATGATGGGTTAGTATAAGCAGAGCCTGTTGTGCTGTTATCATTCAGACTTTAGGGCTCCTAAAGGGCTTGGAGCCCATAAAGGCTGAATGGAATCCTAGAGAAGTTTTGAGTATAACATTCATAATTAGTAGTTGTGAAAGTAGTACCATAGAAAATGTGCCCATCAGCTTTTTTTGTTGCGACAATACACATGACATGAAATTTACCATCTTAACCATTCTTTAGAAATCCAGCTGACGTATCTGTACTTTCTGACTTTTTGTTTGAGGTTCCATGTTTTATGTATTCAATATGTGGTGACCAAGTCATGAGTACTTCCATCTCCCCAAATATTATCATTTCTATGTGTTGGGAGCCCTTATGCTCTTCCCCTCTAGATATTTGGATACATGACTGAATGTTGTATGCTATAGTTACCCTATTCTTGCTATAAAATTGTTGCCGTTATTTTTTTTTCACTAGCAAAATACTATAGCAAAAATGCCTAACAAAAACAACCTAAGAAAAGATCCATGTTGGCTTGTGGCTTGAGGATGTCGTTCATCCGTTGTGATAGGGAAGGAAGGCATGGCAGCATGAAAGGCTCTAGCGGCTGTAGCAGGAATATATGGTGGCTGGCTGTGCTGCACGCCGGGCTAGGAAGAGAGAAGAAGGCTGGTGCTCAGCCGGCCGCCTCCTTCCCCCTCTTTATTCACCCTGGCCCATGGGGTGGTATCACCCACACTGAGGGCAGTGAAGCTTCTCTGGAAGCATCCTCACAGATAAGCCAGACGGGTGTCTCCTAGGTGAAGCCCAGTACAGTCAAGTTGACAGTCACAAGCGCAGGCACGTTAGAACAGCTTTCCCTCTGGAGCCGTTTGATACCCGTTGTTCATCCTCTCACTGTGCCTGCGATCCCAGCGTGGCCATTTTCAGATGTACGGTTCAGTGGCACAAAGCACGCTCACGCTCTCACATGCCGTGACCATCATTCACCCCCAGAGAGAGGGTTTTATCATTTTTCCCAACTGATCCTGCAACTGACTTTTTTTTTTTTTTCTAATTTCTTCTTTTCTGGTGCTGGGGATTAAACTTAGAGCTTCAAAACCAAGGCAGTATTGGAGCACACCTTTGATCCCAGCACTCAGGAGGCAGAGGCAGGTGGATCTCTGAGTTCAAGGCCAGAAGTTGGTCTGCAGATTGAGTTCCAGGACAGCCAGGGCTACACAGAAAATCCTTGTCTCAAACAATAAACCCCCCCCAAAAAAAATTTAAAAAAAAAGAACAAAAGCCCAGATCCTCATACACATTAGGCAATGCTACTGTACACTGTCAGTTCATAATCACCTTTTTAAAAATGAAGATAAGGGCTCAGTATGTGGCAAAGTTGTCCCTCAATTTACAGCACCTCTGCCTCCACGTCCTGAATGTTGGCATTATAGGTGTACACCACCACATCCACCTCGTAATAACTGTTAGGTTTGATAGACCGAGAGTTAGCTAGGAGTATTGTTCAGTGGTAGAGTGCACAGGTTACATATGTGAGCGTGTGGTAGTGAGCATTCAGCTAGGCGCAAGTACCCATTCCCATCTGAGAGACCTTGGAAGAAGGCCAGAAGGGCTAACAGAGTTGAGCAGATGAGGCACAGGGGTAGGTAGCATCTGGCACTTTTAGCCCCTGAGGCTCACGAGAGAGTGACCACCTTGATGCTCCCCGGAGACAAACACCGGGGGTGTGGAGGTAGGGTGGAGATTGGCCAAAGCATGGGACAAAGGCCCAATCAAAACCAAAATAAACCTGAGAGAATCCCAGTTTGAGGGGTGGGGGGTTGGCCACACAACCACACTATAAGGAAAAAAAGACTCCATATGGATATGCTTGTCCATTTCAGAAGCCCCCAAATAGGTAGAGCCCTGGCAGTCACTGGCCAGTCAGTCTAGCCTAATTAGTGAGCTCCAGGCCAAACAACCAAGAGTTCTTATCTCAAAAGAGCTAGGTAGTATTCCTGAGGATGATATCTAGTATTGTCTTCTAAGCTATACACACAAACACACACACACACACACACACATACATACGTACATATACCTTCATTCACTTGAGGAAAAGTAAGAACCATGTGGAAATAATTTGGGAACTGCCTTAGTTAGAGTTCCTATTGCTGTGAAGAGACACCATGACCACAGCAACTCTTATAAAGAAAAACATTTAATCGGGGCTGGCTTACAGTTTCCAGGTTTAGTCCATTCTCACCATGGTGTGAAAATGGCGGCACGCAGACAGACACGGCGCTGGAGAGGTAGCCGAGAGTTCCTCATCTGGATCCGCAGGCAGCAGGAAAAGACCTGTCTGGCTTGAGCTTCTGAAACTTCAAAGCCTGCCCCTTCAGTGACATGCTTCATCCACTGAGGCCACACCTCCTACCAGGCCACACCTCCAATAATGCCACTCCCTTTGAGTCTGTAGGGGCCATCTTCATCCACCACAGCTACAGTGCTACAGTGACTCTCAGGCACCATCCTTTCAATCTGATAAAATACTCGTGTTTCACTCTCCCGGCACATCTCGGTCTGTCCCAAGCCGCTGTTGAGTAGCCACTGCAGTGATTCTATCCTGAAGCTGATGGGAAAGGAAATCTCCACAATCAGTGTCATCACCGACGCCCGCCAACGCTCCCCACTGGGCTAAGCTTAGGCCTCTGAGGTCCCCATCTGTGAAGTGGGGAGGGTGATCTACCCCCAGGAGTCCCATGGCCAGCCCTCACTGAGCTCCTGAAAAGCGTCAGCGGGGTGGATAACCTGAGGACAGCTTAAGATCCCCACAGATGTTCTAGAACAGCAGACATGTTCTTGACATCGGCTTCTTTTTCTGCACCTGTCAGGGCCCAGCCGAGAAGAATGTATTCACTGCGCACAAAGCTTCCACTTCCAAGATTGGAAATGTGTGCCGGCCTGTGGCGAGGGCTTCTACCCAGAGGAGATGCCTGGCTTACCCCACAAAGTGTGTCGAAGGTATGGTCTTCTGGGCTGTGGCCATGGGGAGGAGTGGTCCTTTGGGTACTGCCAAAAGAGCAGCTGGAGGGCCAGGTGTGGTGGCACTTTCCCTGGAGTCTAGGGGATCGACATGCTTCATCATACAGGGAACCATTGACTGAGGAGGGAGTGCCTACAGTCAGCTACTACCAAAGTCGCAAGCCAGCTGGTAGCCTTCAAGCCTCTGTTAATGCCTAATTATTTGTGAAGCACTCACCATATGCAAACACTGGGTAGCAGTAGACCAGGACAGGAAACAGAATTAACAAGGTGCTGTCACAGGGCCCTCCCAGCCCGGTAGCAGATGGTACATGGCAGTCCTGCTCAAGCCGTGGTGCGCTGCTCAGGCCGCACTGTAGGTGGCCAAGGAAGCCACATGGATGGGAGCTCACACTTGTTCTAAGTTATATATTTTAGACAAAATAAGACTCCCCTGGTCATGTCCTCATTGCAAAGCTGGTCCTCGCTTAGACAGCACCTGTGTGTTCTAACCCTCTTGCTCTCTTTCTGTTCCTCCCACGAGTGCACAGCCTTGGCAAGTGCCACTGGACCTGTGAGTGCTCCTTTGTACGGTGGGACCCGGGCTGTTCAAGGAGCGGACATGTGCCTTATTCTATGCATGGCTGGCTGTGAATTGTACCAGGTCAGGACATCAGAAACAGGCCAGAAACAGGAAAGGCAGCCTAGGGCATGAGAGCAACAGGGAGGCATTTGAGGGTGAGGGTGCTGATGCACTGGAGGGGTGGCCCTTGATGGAAGTGGAAGAAAGGGACTCAAAGCTTGTGTCCGGACAGGGATGGGAAGCCATGTCCAGCTCCCACTCCCAGGGGCAGAGCCCACAGTGGGGTCCACCTGCCGGGCTATTTTGAGAATTATGGTGGGTTGTCACCAATAATCAGTGAGCTGATGAGGTCAAGTCCTTGCACTCAAAAAAGAGAGGGGCCAGCAGGGGGCCTCGATGTCTGTACAAGGGTCAGCACCCTGCTGTGTTGACTTGAAACTCGGGACTTGCAGCTCCCCCTGCCATGCTGAGCCCTGTGCTCAGGGCCGTGGGCACAGCTGTCTGCAGTAAACCTCTCATTTCACAAGCCAGCTGGTTTAGTGATAATTGGACCAAGGACAACAGCACAGGGACAGCTTGGAACTTAATGATGATAATCGCTTTCATTTGTCAAGTGCCCCGGACTCCCGGGGATGCTGACTGTGGCATCGAGAGGCCATGGTGTCCCAGCCTTCAGGAGACAGGAGAAAGGCCAGCCACAAACGCTCCTTTGACAGGAGTCCCTGGGTACTAGTTTCTACCTGAGGAAATGTTAACAGCCCTGGAGGGGAGTTCAGCCTCAGCTTGGAGCTGACATATTAGATCCTGGAGAAACACCCCCAGGAGCTTTGCACAGCGCCCAAGTGATGAAGTACCAGAACTTCACATAATTCCACCTTACAGAGCCTCTGGCCCTGAAGAGCCTTATAGGTGTGAACCTTTCCCTGAGGGAGGAAGGCGTGAGTCATGCTTCTGCATGCCTCTCGCATCTCAGGCAGTTATAGCTGCCAGCAAACTACAGGCATCCCTCGGGCCCCAGAATGCTACCTGGTACCATGCTTCCCCTGCAAAAGAGCCAGGGAAACCTCAGGGAACACATGACTGTCTGAGGGCTGGATGTGGAAGCCATGCCCAGCTCCCAGTGGCAGAGCCCAACAGTGGAGTCCACCTCCTGAGCTATGTCACAGGCCTGCTTGGTTGCTAACGTGAGTACAAAGAAGACATGAGGAACCTGAAGCTGAAGGCAGTCCATGACTGTATCTCAGAAGAACTGCCAGCCACGCTCAAGACCCAGTAAGGGGACCTTTGCTCTCAAGCAGGAACCTCTTGGCAGAAAATGAGAGCAACCTTGGGGTTCTCACTCCAGGGGTAGACTTACCACTTGTTCCCCCAGCCCTCAAATCCTCAGTGGGGATTTAAGTCCTCAGGGCGTGCTTCCTGCCTATCTTGTGACCACACTGAAGCTTGATGAGGTCTCCAAGAAGCAGGAGGCCTGTGGCTCTCTCTTTCCTGAAAGGTGTGTCTCCTGCTGTGATGCACGCAGAGAGGGGTCTGCGGTGGGCACAGCTCTCCCTCCAGAATTTGGCAGGATAGAATTGCCATGGTGTTTCAGAGGTGAAGTAAGTCCAACAGAGGGAACCTTAGGTACCTGGCAAGCCTGCAAGACCACTGCCAGTACAATACTGTGCAGAAGTCAGGAAGCAGGAGACAGGGGGCATCTGGGAAGTGGGTGGGGGAGACATCACCTCTTTCTCAGCAAAGTGTTATGGTCACTTCTTCCCCTCTCCTCCAAAATTCCAAATGAGCGCTCAGGGTGGCCAGCACCACACCTGGGCCTCCAGAGACCTGTGTCAGTACCCCAGCTGAGCCTGCCCGGGCTTCTGGCTGTGGAGCCCAGACTTTCTCAGATGTGACATTTTATTGGCAGTTTGTGCTGCAGAAATATAAAACAGATGCACTCGCCATCCTGCTGAGCTCGGTGAGCAGTGTGTGAAGAGCTGAGCTGGGTCTCGCTGGGTTTTTGCTGCCGCCTACCCCATACCATAGCTGTTCATGCTTGAAGCATCGTTCAGCCAGTACCTGGGAGTCCCTGGGGCCCCCAGCCTCCCAGACAACTGACATCCTTTGAAATGGCTGGCCTGGCATGCGTTTCCATGAAAGATTCCAGTAAGATCTCCAGGGGACTTGTGTCACGAGGATCCAGACAGTGTGGCTAGAACCAGACACCAGGGACTTCCCAAAATTGCACCAGAAGTCAGCTTATACACTGATCTGAAACCAGAGCTCTGAATTCTAGCTACTTCAGCATCTTCCATTGCATTCAGAATAAAAACCCACCTCACCCAGGCTGAGGAGAGGCATTAGGGCTTCTTATAACTCAGATTAAACCCCTCAGGGGCATTTCATCACCAAAGGCCTCACATAGGTGGCAGCAGGCATCTGTCTTAAACATGGCACCCCTAGGGATGGCCAAAGCATGGCTGAGCTTGGCTCCTTCCCCTCCCCCAGGCCTGTTCTATACTTAATTGACAGTAGCAAGGGAAGCGGGAAATAGCGTCAGAGACAGGTTGGGTACTCACACAGCCCTGGGTGAGGATCATGAAGAGTCGAGATATGTTGTTCCTGTCAAGAGCCATACAATAACACATAATTCAGGTTTGCGGGGCCTGCCTATTAGCGCTACTCAGCTTTACCACTGCGGCACAGAACGCCCACAGACCAGATGTAACGAGCCCATGTTCCCATGAGACTGCTGAGTGTAGACTTCACGTATGGTCCATTTTTGTGACCTGAGGTCATAGCACTCTGCATTAGCAGGAGCCATGGTGCCAGGCTGGGACAGGGCTGTCTGCGGAAGCAGGAATAGGTAACCACCCCCTCCCCAGGTTAGGCAGATGTACCCTGTCAAGCATGCTAACCTGGTAGGTAGAAGAAGTTTTTGGGCCAGCTCCAGAAACAGGTTTGTCATAGTCCTAGGCAGTCTGTGTCCTCTACCCCAAATCTACAACCGTCACAGCTGGAAGCTCTGGGAGGCACATGTGGGGAGTGGATTAGTGTCTACTAGAGTGTCTAGGTGTGCCACAGAGAGTCTCAGAGAACAATGCCTGCCCTCCCCTCCTTCAAATGCTCCTGCCAACTCACTGTAACAGTCTTTGCCTTCCCATGGCAACAGAGAAGTCAGACAAGAATGACGTGCCAACATTCAGTGCACATCAGGGCATCCTGAAGGTCATGATTACTCCCCGAAGTCCAAAGCTGAGGCTTTGGGAGTATACATGCTGGGAGGCTCTGGGGTGGGGGAAGCCTTGTGTAGTGGGGCCTCTTTCCCAAACCTCAGGAGGAGCCAATGTCTTCCCACAGATGTGACGAAAACTGCTTGAGCTGCGAGGGCTCCAGTAGGAACTGCAGCAGATGTAAGGCCGGTTTCACACAGCTGGGGACCTCCTGCATTACCAACCACACGTGCAGCAATGGTGAGCAGCAACAGGGTGGCCCTCGAAGCTGCCCAGAGCAAGAGCTCTTCCCTCTGACCTGATTGACCATCTATTTGGCTCCATGACTTAAGAGCAGTTTTGTTTGTATGCTGTTCCCACTTTCCTGACCTAGGCTCCAGGCAGCTTGAGTATAACAACTTTCCCAAAAGAAAGGCTAACACCAGGAGGCCTGAAAGACCTTATCCTCAGAACTAGAAGGACAGAATTGAGCCCTGTTGCTCAGCAATAGGAACCCCAGCTGTCTACAGGGAGCTTCTTTACCTGTGCTACTGGAGGGCCCTGGCTTTGCAAATAGATGGTGGCGGCGGGGAGGACAATATGAAGATAGAAACTCAGAAGAAATGCAGACAGTGAGGCAGAGGGAGGGTCAGTAGAGGCCTCTGTGCTGGAGGCCTTCCGAGGGAGCAGGTTGCTGTGTCTTGGAAGGGGGACTCACACTGAGCAAGCATCAGGGAGGAGCTGTGTGGAGCCAGTGTTGGACACCATGTCCTGATATGCAGGAGAGGAGAGCCACCCACCCATGTGTCTACAGGTGGAGAGGTAATCCCTCATCATAAGCTGGCCTGGCTCTGCCCTGGCACAGGGCCCACACAGCACCCTGAAGACTACCAAGTGACCTACTTGCCTTCAAAATCCTGTCTTTTCAAAGCCCCCAGGAAGCGTCCTGTGTAGGAGGTCCCTGCTCGGGTTACATACTGAGGCTGCCATCAGACAATGCGGAGGCAAGGGTACCAGCCTCCATGGCTCTCCCCACCTTGGCACCACCTTGGCCTGCCTGTCTTCTCTCTCCCTCCACCTCCCTCAAGGGAGTGTCCCCTAGACTACATTCCTGAAGCCTGCTTTCCTTCCTGCTCTAGCCCTGCACCTCTGTCTGTAGCCCCTTCCCCAGTCTTCCTAAGCAGCCACCAGCACTGTGCCCCAGAAAGAAGATCGCATGAGCCAACAAAGACCCCTCTGGCAGGCCCTCCATCTCACCTCCCAGGAAGCCCCTCCCCTTTGTCACTTAAGCTCAGCAGAAGTCCCATACCCCAGTGCCACCTGGGCCTCACTGGACTTGGCTTTGAAATGGCTCATGAGAGAGATTGTGTGTCCTGCCTGGTGCACCGCTACCACCTAGCAAGTGGAGAACAACTAAATATTAACAGGACTTAAAATCTGACCCCTCACTTTCCTTTCCTGTTTGCCAGCCGATGAGACCTTCTGCGAGATGGTGAAGTCCAATCGTCTCTGCGAACGGAAGCTCTTCATCCAGTTCTGCTGCCGCACCTGCCTTCTGGCTGGGTAGGGGCAGCTGCCCGCAGAGTGCAGAGGTCCTCCTCTCTGCCCATCTGCCCATCTACCTTCCTCTAGATGGTCAGCCATAGCCTGTTCCTTGGGATGGCCCTGCATCTGACAGCTCTATCTCCCCGAGAGCTGGGTCCTACTGCAGCATCTCTGAGCGCCTGAACTAGGTGGAGGTGACCCATAAGGATATGTGGCTAAAATGGGAACGCCCCCCCTCAAAAGCTCTTCTTGCCAGCTGCAGTCTAAAGCCGAACTCAAATAGAAGCAAATGAATTATGAGACTCAGAGCTGCAGCTTCGGAGTGGCTTCTGGGACCCTAGTTTACTGAAACTTCAAGACCAAAGCAGAAAAAGAGGGGTGCCCGGCATCACAGAGTCCTCCCCCCCACACACACACATATTTGTGTGACCGTGGCAGATCTCACCGAGCTGGCTGGCAGGACCCTACGCTGTCCTCAGCTAAGATGAAGGGCCTAGCTCCCAACCCGTGCTTCGCTGGCCACCAATCCGCCCGAGGAACACTTTGGTCAGACTGTAAATAAAACAGGTTTCAGGGCATAAGATGTACGACCACTGGGGATAGAATCTATGTCTGTGTAGTCAGCGCCTTCTGAAACTACAGCCACCGCCTCAAAGATCCAGCACCACACCTAAGCAGATCCACCCGTCCTCTCTGCAGCGTTCTCCTGTGAGTGAGCCAAGCTGTCCATGGGACTGGTCTACCTGCATCCCCGGGCTCCTGGGCCTGAGCTGCCAGCCGTCGACACATGCAGAGCCTGTGGAGGAAGGTCCAAAGGAGCTATTTAGGGCTAGCCAAGAGACATCTGGTAGCCAAGCAGATCCTTCTTCAACATGTGAAGCCAGCCCCTGAATCACTCATCGCCGGCCCTCCACATCACACAACTGCTTTTCAAGTGCATTTGGCCTCTGCTCTCAGGACTCCGTTCTGAGGATGCTGCTCTGGTCCAGTATAGTACGAGCCTACATGAGCTGGATTGATCTCTGCCAAGCCTGTGTAGGCATTTTATAAGCTACGTGTTCTAATTTTTACCAATGTTAATTATTTTGACAAATATTTCATATATTTTCATTGAAATGCGCAGATCTGCTTGATCGGTTCCCTTTTAATATGGGGATAACATTTGCCTTAAATTTTTCCAACCTTGTCTCTCTCCACATTGTCCTGCTCCCCTCTCTGACTATGATGTGTTTGTCTTGTCGCCTGTGGGTGACAAGGACCCAGCTGTTGTCTGTTGAATCCACAACATAAGAAATCAGTGAAGCAAATCTAAATGTTAACCCTGAGTTAATAAAAAGAGTTAACATCCCGTTGCAAAGGACCCTGTGTTTCTTTCCAAGATAAAACTTTGAGCATCGGTGCTGGCCAGTGGGTGAAATCAGAGAGCACTTGGGAGTTTCTTGATCTTTTTAATGTCTATATTTGTTGCTTTTTCTCATTGCTGTTACAAAATATCTGATAAGAAGCAATGTAGGGAGCTGGAGAGAGGGCTCAGTGGTTAAGAACACTTGTTCTTGCAGAAGACCCAGGTTCGGTTCCTGGCACCCACATGCAGCTCATAACTGTGTTTATCTGCAATTCCAAGAAATCCAATATCTTCTCACTTTCATGGGTATATATGTCATGCACATTCAGGCAAACACACATAGAATAAAATAAATGTTTAAACAGCAATTTAAAGGAGGAAGATTTATTTTTAGCTCCCACATCCAAAGAATAGTCCATCAGGCCAGGGCAGCCATGGTGGCAGAATCTTGAGGGGACTGGTTACGTTGTATCCACCGTCATGATGATGAATGGTTGCACTAGGCCACTTTATCTTTATACACAGTCCAGGACCCACGAAAGGACACTGGGAGCATTCAGGATGGTCTTTCCACCTCAATAACTTTAGGTAACCCCTCATCAATACAGCCAGCCCTATCTCTTAGGTGACTCCTAGATCCCACTAAGTTGACAACTTTAACTACCACAGCATCCCAAGAAGGCCTTTAGCAAATGTTGACATGATGGAATAAGAGGGAGACCCAGAGTTACAGCTCAAGGGCATCGTTTGTCAGAGACATTCTTTATGGGGGCTGCCACTTTTGCCTACTAGCCTGAGCACCTGAGTTCGATCCCCAGAACCCTCCTGGTGGCGGGAAAGAATCAGCTCCCACAGGTGATCCGCTGACCTCCACGGGCTTGCTATGGCACACACACACTTACCACACATGCAATAATAGACAGTTATGAAACTTAAAAACAAAAGACCCTTTGCGTACCACCAAAGCCAAGTAGGGTAAAGAGAATAGAGCTTTCCCAGAGTTACTGGACCCCGAGGTCATCCACCTACATCTGCTCTTTAACTGGGCAACAACCTGCCTCCTCCACAGTTGCTGAAATCCCTGCACTCACAGGTTACATGCCTCTTGGGATTTTCACCATGGTCTGTGAGGCCCAGAGCCTACATGTGGAATCCTTTAGTCGGGGATAGAGAAAGGACAGCAGCTAAAACTGACCAAGAGAGGAGCATAAGCAGGCAGGGGCTGGGCAATGCTTTAGAAATCCAAGACTGGTCCAGAACTTCGGGGCTGAGTGCACCAGGGCCTGGGGGGCCCTGTAGGAGCACTGTCACCTGGACCCCATTTTCACTAAAGCCATGCCCTTCTCCCACTATATCCTGCTTGCCTCACTGTAGGACAAATGAAAACACTCCCACATCTCCCAAGATCAGCTGGTGTTAGTCCAGCCCCCAGACTAACTTTCTGGATGTTTTTCGGCTCTGCTTCCCTGGGACAGGGCTCTTCTGAGCCTGTCTTGCATGGTGTTGGCCACAAGAACTGCATGTACAACAGCGAACATATGGTGGTTCTGTGACAGAGGAAGGGAGTGCTGACGAGCTCTCAAGAAAGGGGCAGGTGGCCCGTTGAGGTCCACCATGAACATAGGTAAGGCAGGGCTGTTGTGAGACCAGGAGGGAGTGGGTGGGTGTGTCTGGAATTCTGTCTCCAGACTGGAGAAATAGCCTTAGAGACATCCCCCCCAGCCCTACCTCTGTGCAATTGTTTCCAGTGGTCGGGGGCTGGACTGTATGTTTCCAAGTTCTTGGCTTTTTCAAAGAATTGAAATAGGACTCACACTGATTGGCAAAAGCTTTACTCAAAGCTAAGCAATAGAATAGGTCAGATAATCAGTCAATGCTGACAAAAGGCTACGTGAGTGGTAAAGCTACTAAAGGGCCCCAGTTATTGCTTGAGTCTTCCTTTTATGGAATACAAGAGAAGTCTGGTTGCTAAGGGTATAGCAGGAATAGTTCTGTTTTGATGGATCGATTTGGATTACATAGGCTCACAGCATATGTCCCTCCCTGTAATGCATCTGATATTAATCATATGCATACACAATTAATTATACATATCAGCATATATACACATAAGCATAAAATGGGACTAGGCGATTCTCCCTGAAAGTTCACTGAAAGGACTCATTTTGCCTTATTGTGCATGGACCCAAAACCAGTTCAAGCCTGATTGACTTCCTATCTTATGTACAAACTGGAGCATGCTTGAGTAGACTTTTTAGAGCTTTGGTAATTTCTCAGGAGAGGAGGAACTTATTTCACTCTCCAGAGAGGGGTGTGCATACATCCCTAGTATAGGTGGGGCTTATAGGTTACTAGGTGAATTGTGTAGAGAGAGGGGCATATGGTACATAGCGCATGTGGGTAAGGGTTCTAGGCTGGCAAGGGCATTGTTAGAAGGGAGGTCTAGGTACAGCATAAACCAAGCGCAGTTCCAGAATGTTAACATGAATCCATTCCCAATGTCTGCATCAAAACTTCCTGTGGATTAAAACCATAAGTTGAAGAGTGTGCTGTCAGCCTCTAGATCGCAAATGTTTAAAAATGCCAGCTCTCTGTTCAGGAAGAGTGTAGAGTCCGGATGTACAGAGAGCTGAGTCATGGCAGCAGATGCTATGATCCCACTACTCCTAAGGTGTAGACAGGAGAATCTCACATTTGAAGCCAGTCTGGACCATATGACCAAACACTGCATCAAAGAGAAAGAGAGAGAAGGGGGGAAGAAAAGAAGGGAAAAAAAGAAAGCCAGCCTGGGAGATGTCTTTAGTGAAAGAATGCCCATTCAGCATGCAATGCATGAGGCTGTAATGAGAATTTTGGTGTCTTTAAAAACACAGCTATGCAGGCGCTGGAGAGATGGCTCAGTGGTTGGGAGCACTGTCTGCTTTTCCTAAAGGACCCAGGTTCAATTTCCCATGCACCTACATGGCAGCTTACAACTGTCTGTAACCCCAGTTCCAAGAGATCTGACACCTTCATACTAATGCACATAAAATAAAATTAAGTAAAAATTTAAAAAACACAGCTATCTATGTAAGCATGTTTTTTGAAGACTCAAAAATATTTAATATTTAAAATAATTTACATTCTCTGACCATAGCATGATTATTAAATGTCCAAGTTTTTTATAGTTTTTATTTTTTTATATTAATCACAGGTTATTTACTTTGTGTCCAAGCCATAGCCCCCTCCCTCATTCCCTCCCAACCCCACCGTCCCTCCCTCCTCTCCTCCCTGCCCCTTTCCAATTCCACTGATAGGGGAGGTCCTCATCCCCTTCCATCTGACCCTAGCTTATCAGTTATCTTCACGACTGGCTGCAATGTCCTCCTCTGTGGCCTAGCAAGGCTGCTCCTCCCTGGGGGAGGGGAGGAGATCAAAGAGCGAGCCATTGAGTTCAGAAATAGTCCCTGTTCCCTTACTAGGAAATCCACTTGGATACTGAGCTACCATGGGCAACATCCGAGCAGGGGTTCTAGGTTATATCCATAAATGGTCATTGGTTGGAAAAACAATCTCATAAAAGACCCCTGTGCCCAGATGTCTTTGGTCCTTGTGGAGCTCCTATCCTCTCCAGGTCATACTAATTCCCCCTTCTTTCATATGATTCCCTGTACTCTGCCAAAGGCTTGGTTGTGAGTCTCAGCATCTGCTTTGATACACTGCTAGGTAGAGTCTTTCAGAGGCCCTCTGTGGTAGGCTTCTGTCCTGTTACTTGTTTTCTCTGACTTCCAATGTCCATCCCATTTTTCTTTCTAAGTGAGGATTGATCATCTTACCCAGGGGTCCTCTTTCTTGTTTATCTTCTTTAGGTGTACAGATTTCAGTATGTTTATCCTATCTTATAGATCTAGTACCCACTTATAAATGAGTATATACCGTGTGTGTCTTTCTGCTCCTAGGATACCTCACTCAGGATGATCTTTTCTAGATCCCACCATTTGCCCGCAAATTTCATGATTTCCTTGTTTTTAATTGCTCAGCAGTATTCCATTGTGTAAAAGTACCACAATTTCTGTATCCAAAAAACTTCAAGTCTCTGAAGAAAGAAACTGAAGAAGATATCAGAAGATGGAAAGATCTCCCGTGCTCATGGATCGATAGGATTAACATAGTGAAAATGGCCATTCTGGCAAAAGCAATCTACAGATTCAATGCAATTCCCATCAAAATACCAACACAATTCTTTACAGACCTTGAAAGAAAAATTCTCAACTTCATATGGAGAAACAAAAAAACCCAGAAATCCCAAAATGATCCTGTACAACAACAGATCATCTGGAGGTATCTCCATCCCTGATCTCAAGCTGTATACAAAGCAATGGTAATAAAAACTGCATGGTCCTGGCACAGAAGCAGAAAGGTGGATCAATGGAACCGAATAGAAGACCCAGAAATAAACCCACACACCTATGAATACCTGATTTTTGACAAAGAAGTGTGCTTTTGTTTTGATCCCAGGTGTGGGACTGCTTCAGATTTTTCACAGCAGCAGACTATTTGCTTTGTGAGTGCTCTGGCAGGGGCGTGATTCTGCCAGCTGAAGATCGTTTAATTCTGGGGAGTCTAGAGAGGGTATAAAAGACCAGGGCCCCAAGAGAGGAGGCACGGCTGTTCTTCCTGCTCCTGATGGTTTGTCGAGTGGTTGAGAGAAAAGAGATGATAAGAAGTTGGTGATATCCTGAGGAGATGAAGATTAAACTTGCCCCAAGAAACTCAACACCCCTAATCAACAGAAAGTAGACTATAGAGATCTCAATGTCTCCTCTCCCCACTAATCTTCTGTCTCTCCTACCTGGTGTTGAGAGAAATTGGGGTAGAGAAGGGTGGTAAATATAAGAACCCAAATAAAATGGGTTTAAAAAGTATGCCTACATGAGGCCCTGAATTTAATCTCCAGTATAGAGAGACAAACAGGGGATGGGAGAGAGAGAGAAGACAAAAGAGCACCTGTGTAGCTTCTATGTCCTAGAGAAAGAGAACACAGAGTCCGAGCAGCCAATCAGACAGCCGACAGCTTCACAAGCATCTACTCACATCATAGCGTCTAGGCTGGCTCATCCAGGGCCTAGCCAGAGGGGTAGGAAGATGAGAAGCTATTGACAAAGTTCTAATGACTGATGACTTTTAAAGAGACTGGAGCTAGAGCTAGCTCAATGGTAGAACACCTGCTCGGCATTATGAGGCCCATGTTCCTTTTACCCCTGGCACCACTATCATTACCTAGGAAAGGGTGGACCACATCCAATACACCTGTTCACAGTGCCCACATCCAAGGTAAAGATTAGCAAAAGTTATTAGGCAGGATATATTTACAGATTTTATTTTAAGTAACAGGATCATGGGTTGTCTTATCGTTCTATTGCTGTGAGGCAACTTATAGAAGAAAACATTAAATTGGGGGCTCACAATTTCAGAGGGTTAGTCCATGATTATCATGGCAGGCGCCTGGCAGTAAGTAGGCAGGTGTGGTGCTGGAGCAGTAGCTGGGAGCTACTGTCAGCAGGAGGCAGTGAGAGTGTATACGACCTGGGCATGGTGTGGGCTTTTGAAGCCTCAAAGCCCACCTCCATTGACACACCTCCTAATCCTTTCCAAACACTTCCTCCTTCTGGGAACCAAACATTCAAATATATGAGCCTATGGGGGCCATTTTCATTCAAGCCACCACATCCTACTCTCTGGCCCCCATAGGCTTGTACCCATATCAGAATTTGAAATGCATTTAAACCAACTTCAAAAGCCCCATAGTCTTTAATAATCTCAACATTATCTCTTCTGAGACTCAAGGTACTCTCTAAACACCACACACCCTCTCTCTTGTGAAAGCAAAGTAGATACTTCAAACATACAAAGGAACAGAATATACATTACCATTTCGAAAGGGAGGAAAGGTGGTATTGTGAGGAAATACTGGACCAAAGCAAGACTGAAATCCAAGAAGACATACTCCATGTCTAAAGCCAAAGGGTTTAGACAGCTCTTTGGATCTTCCACTCCCTCAAGTTTTGTTGACTACAACACACTTTGCTCTCTTGGGTGGCTCCTACACCCTGTCTGCAGCTCTCCATGGCAGCTATCCCATGGCCCTGACATTCAACATCTTGGGCTCTCCAACACAACCCATGTTTCACTTGCACAGCTTCATGCGATGGCTTCCCTGGGACTGCATGTAGAGGCTCACCTGCCACATGCTTGCCCTCCACAGCTTTCCCTAACCAAGGAAGAAGATTTCACACCCATTTGCTCCTATATCCTTCTTGACTATAAATCCAGAGCCTCCTGGCTGATGCTAACAAATCCTGGTAGCCTACTTGGCCTGAAACCGGCCCCTCCATGACTTATATGTGCATAAGCTTTGACTTGCTGAAAGTTTCCTTTGCTGAATGAGCTTTGCTTTTCACGAATTGGAAGCTTCCTTGGGTCAGGTCTTGCCTTGTGGTCACCACTCCCTTTACTCCATTTCTCCTTAAGCCTTTCCTTAAGCTTCTCATCTCCTTGAGCAAAAGACTTGGCTCCAACATTGCATTTTCTGGTACTATTTTTTTTCTTACTCATACTGTACATTTTGTAATTTTTGTTGCCCCACTTGCTCTTTTCCATTATAGATCTGCATTAGAATAATCACTAATAACCATGTAACACTGTCAACATTACATTGTCTTGAAATCTCTTTTAACATTTGTAGTGGAAGTTTTGGTTTCTTAAAAAACTCAGTTATGTTATGTAAATATGTTTTTGTTTTAATTCCAAGTGTGGGATCTGTGGAGTGTGGATAGTTTATCCACAGCTGATAATTGCCTTGTGCTCTTCAGAGAGGGGTGTGGTCTTTGCCAGCAGCAGAGTTTAATTCTGAGAGGGTTTAAATACCAGAACCCAGAGCAATGAGAGCACTCTCCAAGAAAGGATGCTTCCAGGACATGGACAGAGAAAGAAGAAGACTGTTTTTGGTTGCTGGTTGCTGGTTCTCTGGTTAGCTGGACTGCTGGATATGCTGATAACTGAGATTGGCATTGCCCCAAAGAACCCGATGACCCCAACCTGAAGTGGAAGTTTCTGGGTTTTTTGAAGACTCGATTTTGTCATGTGATGTTTTGCTGCATGGTGTCTTGTCAGAGGGCTTGAGACGTTTTGCTGGAGGCTGGCCTGTGAGAGGGCACATGATGTATTGCTGTGAGCTCTCCTGTACATGCAATGGGTGTGAATTTGGCCAGCTGAGAACATCTGTGGGTGGACTTTGAGAAGAGAAGATAGATAGAAGCCCACAGTGAAACATCACTTTTTGGATCGACATTGTTGTGCTGACCGTCATGTTTTGACACTTGACAGAGTGTCGAACTTCACAGGGCAACCCAACTGAGTCATGTGGCTTTTGATGACTTGTCTCAGTCTTCTAAATTGTGCTGATTCATGTTGCTGCTTGGTGTTGGCCTTTGGACTGGACTGCTGGTATCCTGATGACTGAGTTTGGTAATCCCTTAAGGACCCACCGACCCTAGTTAGCAGGAAGTAGATAAAAAAGGTCTGTAGCTCTTTTCCCTACTAATCTCTTACCTAAGGTAAGTTTGGGGAGGGGCTGGAAGGGAGATAAAGGTGTTTAAGAACCCCAAATAAAATGTTTGCTGAAAAACCTAAGACTATGCTAACTAACAGGAACTAAGTCTAAAAAGGTTTATGTCCACTGTCCCTTCTAACCTTCTTTCTCTTTTACCTAGTGTTGGGGGTTAGTGGAGGGAGGTAGAGGTATAAGAAACCAAAATAAAATAAAGTAGATAAAAAGTAGAGCCTACGAACATTATTCCAAAACACTTCAATATACCCTCTGGCAGTTTTTTGTTTGTTTGTTTGTTTGTATTTTTTTAACAAGGCAGAAAGTAACCACATTCTTCACCAAAATATCACAAGAACAGTCTCTAATATTATTTCCTTCTGAAACCTCTTAAGCTAAGTCTCCATAGTCTACATTGCCCTCAGCACAACTGTCTTTCATGCTCCTATTACGATGGCCCATTAAGTCCCACTTATAATGAAAATCTTACATAGTCATCCTCTCATAGTGATACCCCACTCCTGGTACCAACTTCTGTCTTAGTTACTGTTCTGTTGCTTTGAAGATACACCGTGACCAAGGCAACTTATAGAATAAAACATTTAACTCAGTGCTTGCTTACAGTTTCAGAGGGTTAATCTATTATCATCATGGTGGGAAGCAGGCAGGCTTGGTGCTGGAGTACAGTAAGAGCTTATGTGTCTAAAGACACATACACACACACAGAGTGAGAGAGAGAAAAAACACATGAGCTTTTGAAACCTCAAAGCCCACCCTCAGTGACATACTTCCTCCAACAAAGACAGGCGTCCTAATCCTTCCCCAAAAGTTCTATTAGCCGGGAACCCAGAATTCATATATATGAGCTCATGGAGGCTATTCCAACTTGAACCACCATATACACTATCCACACTAAGGGTGACTAGATATCTCTTAGCATTCCTGTGGAGCCTATTATTATAGGAATTCCTGTAAGAACCAAAGTTACAGAAGCCTAAACTTTTCTTTTATTACCTAAAAGAAAAGTTCCCAACCAGGTCTGTTTGGTTTTTCAGAGGATCTTCAGCAGTGTCTGCAAACATTTTTGACAGCTGGAGGGATATATTTTCATATATCAGCTAGAAGTGAGGTTTGCTACTAAGCTCCCTACAGTGTGCACAAAGACTTGACAACCAAGAAGCCTAGAATGTCAGTGTGCTCAGGCTGAGAAAACTTAGCAACACTAAATGTAGTTAAAAATGTTTGAAAAGTCATAAGAATATCAGAACCCATGTATGGTTTGCTTTTTACCCATTTGTTTGCTAAAGTATCCTACTTCTGGTAATAATTCTGTTTTAGTTAGGATGACTAATGCTGTGATGAAACGCCACGACCAAAACAACTTGAGAAGCAACAGGTTTATTTTGCTTACACTTCCACATCACTGTTCATCATCCAAGGAAGTCAGGACAAGAACTAAAACAGGGCATAAATCTGCAGGCAGGATCTGACTGAGAGGCCCTGGAAAATTGCTCTTTACTGGCTTGTTCCTTCCTTGTTTAACCGATTTTTTATAGAATACGAGATCACCAGCCCCGAGGTGCCCCCACCTACAATGGGCTGGACCCTCCTATATCAGTCATTAATTAAGAAAATGCCCAACAGTCTTACCTTCAGCCAGATCTTACAGAAGAATTTCCTCAATTGAGGTTCCCTCCACTCAGATGATTCTAGTTTGTGTTAAGTAGACATAAAAACTAGCCAGCACAATTGACCCCTTATCAACCTGACACACAAACATATCAATAGCTTATTAAACATAATAATTTTAAAAATAATAATAAGACAGATTCCTTTTTTGTTATCCTCCAAATCTCATATTAATATTACAGTATAAAACATATTGCAAACTTTAAAAATCCCACAGACTTTACAAATTCCAACCCGTAAAAAGTTTATTCTCTTTAAAAACCCAAAGTCTCTATAAAGCTTCCAAGTCTCTTTTAAAAGTTCAACACTCTCAACTGTGGGCTCCTGTAAAATCAAAAATAAATTAAATAGTTTCTTATTATAAAAGGAAAGAACCAGGGCACGGTCACAAGCAAAGCAAAGCCAAGCCAAGTTCTAACAGTGTAAATAACTCAGTGGCCAATGTCCTGATCTGGGCTCTTCCAAAGGGCTTGTCACCGTTCCTTTTTTAGAATAGAGAAATACTCTTACATCTCTTTTTAATTTGTGTTTTAAGAATTTCATATGGTATGTTTTCTTATCATATTCTCTCCTGTTTCTCACCTCCTCTCAGATCCTTCCTCACATCTACCTACCCAACTTCAAGGTCTTTCTCGCTCTTAAAAACCAGCTCTCTAGTCCAAGGCCTCCACCTGGTGGTTCATTCTGGAAATAAGCGAAGTTTGAATTGTTTTGTTGGTGTGGTTGTGGTTTTTTTGTTTAATTTTTAAACAATCACACACAAAAAATGAATATATATAGAAAAGTTACATGGCACAAAAATATTTCCTGAACAATGCGAGAGTTATTTTTTTATTAATGTCCATGATTCTCTCAAAAACTTTAGAAGGCATTTCTTAAAAAGACTATTCTCAGCACTTTAGAGGCCAGACTGGCTAGTAAGTTCTAGTACAATGCTGTCTATACTGTCTCAAAACAAAACAAAACAAAACAAAACAAAACAAAAAAAAAAACAGATGAAACTCTGAAGGAATAACAACCAAGACTGCCCCCTGGCCTACACACACAGACACACAGACATACACACAGACACACAGACACACATACCATGGAGTTCTTAGTTACTGTTCTATTGCTGTGAGGAGACAGGCAGGCTGACATTCACTGACCTGAGACCTCACTCCTGATCTGCAGAGAGAATAGGCCTGGTGTGGACTTTTAAAACCACAAAGCCAAACCCAAATGACACACCTCCTCCAACAAGGCTGCCACTGATCCTTCCCAAATGGTTCCACTAACTCGAAACTGATAAACATATGAGCCTATGGGGGCCATTTTCATTCAAACCAACACAGGTTCATTTTGTGTTGGTCAGTATGGGGCCCGCAATGGAGTGTGGTTGATACACCTAATGACAGCCCACTGGAGAAGACTGATTTTCCCTTTGCCATCACATCTAGGTGTGGCTCCACAGTCCACTGCCCCTTTGAGGAGCCTGTCTAACTTGAACTTGTGCAGTTCTTGTACATACTGCCACAGTCTCTGTGAGTTCATATGTACACCAGTCCTATTGTGTCTGGAAAACACTGAATCCTTGGAGGCATCCACCACCTCTCACTCTTAATCTCTCACTCTTAATTCTCAATCTTTCTGCCTCCTCTTCTGCATAGATCCCTGAGCCTTGAGGGTTGAGGTTATAATGACTGTTTTGGTTGTCAACCTCTCTATGCCTGGAAATAACTAAAACCCAAAAATGGAGGAACATGTCTGTGACAGATTGTTGCTTAATGAAATCATTTGAAGTGGGAAGATTTACTTCTAATCTGGATCTTTGTTTGTGTTTTTGTTTTTCGAAGCAGGGTTTCTTTGTGTAACCTTGGCTGTCCTGAACTCACTTTGTACATCTTTTGAGGTAAGAAGACCCATCTCTAATCTGGGTTACACCTTCTGCTGGAAGCCTACATAAGAACACAGAAGAAGAAAGCCTTTCTCTTTACCTGCTTGCTCTTAGCCACCAATAGCAAGTTCATTCCTTCACTGGCATTAAGCCTACTTTCTTTGGGATCCCAGCCATGTGGGATGAGCAACTTTTGCATTCTTGGTCCTTCCATTCACAGACAGCCATTGTTGGATTAGCTGGACCACAGCCTCTAAGTCATTCTAATAAATCCATATATGTGTGTATATACACATACATGTATATATGAAAGATTCATTCTATAAGTTCTGTTAGTCTAGAGGACCCTGACTAACTCGGGGTTTGATGAAGATATCCCATTTAGGACTCCAAAGTGTTCCAAAGCCTCTCAGTCTCTGCACATTGCCCGGAAGTGGGTCTCTGTGATAACGCCACTGTATTGTAAAAAAGCTGCCCTGATGAGGATTGAGAGATGCACCGATCTACAGGTAAAGCACGATGGAACTAGGCATCATTTTTATTGCTATGTACCTTCAGGAGAAAAATAGTGGTAGGTTTTCCCTTAGGCCCATGACCTACCTTGTCTCACGTTCTTGGCCACTTTCACAGAGTTAGATATGGGTTCCATTTCATAGAATGGGCCTTAAATCCAATCAAAATTGGCTGGTTTCTTCTGTAACATTTGTAGTATAACATAGGCTACTTTGACCAATGACTCAACTACATGGACCCATTCAGGGCACTGGAGGATTTATTTGATAGCATAAAATGTCCAGCTGGGGACCATCTCCCCATAAATGATGACTCCATTTAGATCCCTTTCATATGTGTATATATTTTAGGAAGCTTCTGCAGTAGTAAGTTCCATATGGTTTTTCAAATGACCTCCAGTGTTAGCAGTGCCTCCCCATATTCCTTCTGTGCCTTGTCTTCTTATTCCTCTCCCCATTCAATCCTGCTATTCTACTTTCCTCTCTGTCTCTCTATACTATATACTGTTTCCCCTTCTTTGGAAGATCCTCTTCTTCTCATGGCACCTTACCTAGGGTAATTAGGATTCTAGCACACACATTCAAAGCGTAAATAAATTGATTTTTAAAAATTAGAATATTTTCTAATTTTAAACAATAAAAGACAATTTTATAAATGATAAACGTAAACTTTATGAAAGGTGTCTAACAGAAAATTTCAAACACTCCTGAAGCTAATATATATGTAAATGTAAAGTTATACCACATGCGGAAACTAGCATACTCAGTATTTTTTTTTCCCATTTACCTATAGGCTTGTAATGCCAGGATCACAGGACCCTCAGAGACCACCAGGAGACGACGACTCAATGCAAGAGCAAGAGAGCTTTATTACAAGAGTGATCGAACTCAGGACCCAAGTCTCACTGACACAGCAGTAGAGAAGTGGGACCCTGAGCCCTGAGTGAGCAGGATTTTTAAAGGGAAAGACTATAAGCAAGCATGACAGCAAGCAGGGGGTTCATGTTTCCATGAGAGAAAGCAGGGGGGTTCATACCTTGACGTTACAGAATTGGGTAATCACAATTGCCAGGGTGATTGTCTCTATTTTTTACTAAACATTTATTCTGTGAGTTTTCCTGGAGGCCGTTGCTTGGAGAGCTAACTTTGTTTTCTGTCAGGTACACATTCTGTGATATTTCCTGGTAACTAAGTTCAGCTCCCAGTCAAGATGGCTCCTTATTTCAAAATAAGGTTACCCAGGCTAACTTAAACTCTTCATCTCCCCCCCCCCTTTTTTTTTGTAAAAAAAAAGGCCAATCTTGGGCTCTTACAGTCTACGGTCAGCTTCAAACTAATAGTACTGGGTTCTTATTACCATCAACTGTATAACCCCTAATCTTTGTCTAATATATCCTAACAACTTTTTAAGCAAGCATGAGCCAAAAATGACCAAAAGCAAAAGAGCCTTTTGAGCTGTTATAATTCTGGCTTTGTACATCTAGTATTGTATTGCAATACTAGTTTCTGCTGCAGCTAAGCAGGTCCCCAAAATAATAGCTAATGTCAGGGAGCCCCCTTTGACTTAGGATTTCAGCCTGTAGGTGGGATTTTGGGCCGGTGGTCTCATCTTCTGAAACTGCTTCAGTTGACAATAAGACCCTTGGCATCAGGGGCTAGGAAGGCTGAAATGCCAGCCAAAGGCTGGGCAATGGGGCAGTCCTCAGAAGCATCTGGTTAGTTGATCCACCTGAAGAGGCAGTGAGCAATCATGTCAGCTTCCAGCAAATTCAGATCTCAACTTGCAGTCTCAACCAGGTGAAAATCTGCTGAGACAAATTCAAACTAGAAACAGAAGTTAAAATTTGCCTAATCAATGGAAAAAGTGAGAACTTCCAAAACCAAGGAAATAACTCATCTGGGGTCCGTTTGAACTACATCAGATTCAAGTCTCATGACTTTTTGATTCCCTGAAACACATATAAATTTTTAGTTTGCAAAATATATAAAAAGACTCAAAAAATAATATATTAATAATACAAAGAAAAAAAAGGTGAGGTGTTTGGTTTTTCAAGACAGGGTTTCATTGTATAGTCTTGGTAGTCCTTGAACTCACTCTTTAGACCAGGTTGGCCTTGAACTCACAGAGATCTGCCTGCCTCTCCCTCCTGCATGAGTGCCGAGTTTAAAGGCATGTTCCACCACCAACCAACCATTTTTTCTTTTTGTTTTGAGCCAGGGTTTCTCAGTGTAGCCTTGGCTGTCCTGGAACTTGCTCTGTAGACCAGCCTGGCCTCAAACTAGAGAACTGACTGTCTCTGCATCTTGAGTGCTGGGGTTAAAGGCGTGCACCATCACTGCCTGGTGCAAAAAAAAAAAATCTTTTTAGACATAAGATCTAACTAAGATTTCTATTTAAGAGCTATAAAGGACAAGAATAACCAACATAATGAGAAAAAAATGAAGCTTTGATGTTCTTTTATAAAGCATGTATTATTAAAACAGTATGATATAATGCAAATATACCCATGGAAGAGAATGTCTAGACCTTGACAAGCTTGGTTTTGACAAGAGTGGCTTCAGAGAGAAGTGAGGGAAGAATAGTCTTTGAATATGGCATTGAGTCAACGTAATTTTCAGATAATGTCTTAGTTGGGGCTTTATTGCTGTGAAAACACCCCCATGACTATAGCATTTTGTTTGTTTGTTTGTTTGTTTGTTTGTTTGGGTTTCGAGACAGGGTTGTTCTATGCAGCCTTGGCTGTCCCAGAACTCATTCTGGAGATCAGGCTGGCCTTGAACTCAGAGAGTCGCCTGGCCCTGCCTCCCAAGTGCTGGGGTTAAAGGCATGCACCACCATCACCTGGCTTGCCTGCAGCAACTCTTACAAAGGAAAACATTTAACTGGGGCTGGCTTACAGTTTCAGGGGTTTAGTCCATTATCATCACAGCAGGAAGCACAGCAGTGTGCAGGCAGACACGGTGCTGGAGAAAGAGCCTACAGTTCTACATTTTGATTCCCAAGCAGCAGAAGGAGACTGTGCACCACACTAGGCTTGGCTTGAGTACAGGAGATCTCAAAGCCCACCCCCACAGTGACACACTTCTTCTAATAGGGCCACATCTCCTCATAGTGCCACTGTTCTGCTGCTTGCCGGGGCTGAAACATGATCCCTCATTCAATTACATCTTCAGAAGACTTCTGTTTTCAGCAGTGTCTAAGCTTGAGCAAACTCACTCTAGACCAGGTGGCCTCAAACTCAGAGATCCACCAGCCTCTGCTTTCTGAGTGCTGGGATTAAAGGTGTGGCCCTAAGTTTTCCTTTGATTCCTTTTCACTTTTCTTTAATTCCCTTTCTTGTTTCCTTAATTATTTTTTCACAAGTTGGAAGCTTAGGTGGGTTCGGGTATTGCCCTGAGGTCACCACTCCCTATATTCCATTTAACATCTAGCTTTTCTTTACTTTTTATCTCCTTGAACACAGGATTTAACTCCATTTCATTTTTTGGTACCCCCTTTCTCCTCAAATGTACATTTTGTATTTTTCCTTTCTCAGCTTGGTCCTTTTCATTATTGATTTAAATAAGAGTGAACATTAATAACCAGACAACAGTTAGGCTATTTTGAGAGATTTTCTGCCAATGGAATTAATCTAAAACTCTTCATTTTACCCTCAGGCAAACTTTTTGAACAAGGGCGAAAAGCAGCCAAATTCTTCACCAAAATAGCACAAGAACAGTCTCTAGGCCATGTACTAAAATTCTTCTCTGAAACCTCTTCAGTCAGGCCCTAACAGTGACACTTCCTTCAACAATGGTACACCACCTAATAGTGCCATTCCCTATGAAAAGCATATTTTGAGCACTTTCTTCCTATACTGACTCCAGATACACTGCATGAGTGAGGCCTTCCTTTAGGTGTGCATTTCTAGACAAGTTTAACTGAATTAAAAAAAAATCCACCCTGAGTAAGATTGAGTAAGATTCTATGAGCTGGGTTCCAGGTCAAATAAAGAAATAAAAGGGAGATAGATACAGCATTCATTTCTCTCTGCTTCCTAACTGCAGAGACAATATGACAGCTGCCTCAAACACCTACAGCCAACTCTTCCTCTATCTTACTCACCATGATGATGTATATCCTAACTGTAAGCCAAAAGAAATGTTTCCACCATTAAATTGTTTTTATCAGGCAAAAAGCATAAACCAAGGTGAAGGGCTAGGAAACAGATCAGCAATGAAGAGCACTTGCTGCACCAGCATTAGAACCAGAGTCCCCAAGGCCCACATAGAAAGCCAGGTGTGGTACTGTGGGCCTGTAACCCCAGCACTCCCAGTGCTGGGGGATTAAGTGGATATAGACACTGAAGGATCACTGTTGTCTTTAGGCAAAATCTCAAATGTTTGATTTTACCAATAGTCAGGAACCAGATGCTGGGGTGAAAGCCTACTACCTCAGAGAGGCAGAGAAAGCTCCCAGCTGACCTTCCTACTCAGCTGAAGTCCCAGAAGGAATAGGCCCTTCCCCTTCTCCATGCTGTCTAAAAAAAAACCCTTCAAACTGAATGCTCCCCACCCCCTTCTACTTCCTGCGCATCTCTCTATCTGTCCCCTGGACTTTCTTTTACTCTATGTTTTTGCTTCCTATGTTCATTCCCTGTCAACTGTTTGCTTGCTCTGCCTCTTGACCTACAGTTGATTTTACTTAATCCTGTTCACAGATAGCTCTTAGATTAAAGGTGTGTGCTAGGGCGGAGCCATACCACAACTAGAAACAGGTTTTTCCAGCACATAATCTCAGGACTCACAATGATCAAATATCACTGAGGGATTTCTCATTGCCAGCCTATGTCTAGTTTCAATGAAAGACCCCATCTGAAGGGAGTAAGACAGAGTACTAGAGCAGGACACTTACTTACTCTTCTGCCCTCCAGATGCTCACAGGTAGGTGCATCCACAGACACGTGCATTTACTACATACACACACACACACACACACACTCATACACACACACACAAATCAAAACACAATGATTAGCTAGGTATGGTGGTGAAATGGTCCATGTGAGATAGTTATTGACAATCACACTAACTGAGCCACTTAGGTGTATCTAAAATCTTTTATTGGCTGGAAATCAAGTTTGGGCTCATGCTTCTTGGTGCTGAAGCTCAGGGGTACAGAAGTTTTAAAGATGAAAACCACAATTACATCAGTGTTGGGGGAGCAGTCAGAGCAACTCTGTCTTTTTACAAGATTAGTGGTATTTTCCAGGCAACACATAACAATTATTTCTGATTTGTACTTCCTCTTAATTCTTTGAGTTTTATTTTATTTTTTTCCTGCACAATCATCAGTTATTCAGATTAATACATCTGTACTATGATCAGGGACATGAACAGTCCCAAAAACATTGCCAAGGATTGTGGCCATTGGAGGCAGAGGGGAAACTGTGGACTGTCTAGACACAAAATAGAGTCAGGACAAGGTGGCGTTACTTTAGCCATTTTAGTGTTCTATCAGTAACCACAGCCCTTGGTAGACTGAGTTGGGAGTATTGCAGTGATGTACAGGCCAACGTGAGCTACAGTGTGAAACCCTGTCTGAAAATAACCAAAACCAGGGATGGGAATGTGGCTCAGTACTTACTTCAGCATGCACAGAAACCCAGGTTCCATTCCTACCACTACATAAATTTACTCTAATAATCCTAGCACACGGAGGTGGAGGAAGGAGGGTGAGATGTTCAAAATCATCCTCAGGTCAGTCATTCTAGGACTCAGCAGTTAATATTGCCTACAGCTCTTTTCAAGGGACCTGAGTTCAGTTCCCAGCAACCACCTGTAACTCTAATTTCAGAGAATCTGGCA
Source organism: Psammomys obesus (assembly GCF_907164565.1). Lineage (NCBI taxonomy): Eukaryota > Metazoa > Chordata > Mammalia > Rodentia > Muridae > Psammomys > Psammomys obesus. The sequence goes on from NW_026596046.1 coordinate 4,641,535, forward strand.
CCTCTGGCCTTTGTGGGTATTTGCACCTATGTGCACAAAACCACAGAGCTACACAGGTAATTTAAGCAAAACAACAACAACAACAAAAATGCTTAAGAAGTGCTTTCTGCTCTTGCAAAAGACCAGAGTTCAACTTTAACACACGTCTACAGGATCACAACGGCCAACTCCAGGGAATGTCAGGCCAAAAGTCTCCCCTGTACCCCCACACAGATGGCATCTACTCTAATTAATAAGCTATAATAATAATAAAAAAAAAGCACACTGATTTGTGGAATTAGGCTCCTGGTGGCCTTTGGGGACAGAGGCCAAGCAAGGTTCCGCAGGTACGGTGTGTTCCCTGATTTGTGTGCTCTCCTGAGTAGCCCTGGGTGTCCTGGAACTGGCTCAGTAGAACAGATGGCCTCCACCTCAAGAGATTCACCTCCCTCCGCCTCGCACGTGCTGGGATCACAGGCATTCTCCACCACGCCCGGCCTTCAATATGAATATCACTTAAGATTTATTTTATTTTTATGTGTGTATGTGTATCCTTGCGATGGCGGGTGTCCGATGAGGCTAGAAAAAGGCCAAGAATCCTCAGAGGTTGGAGTTGCAAGCAGTTGTGAGGCGACCAGCTAGTACTGGAATGCTAACTAAAATCCGCTGCAAAAGCAGCAAGCGCTCTTAACTTCTAAGCCATTTGACCAGCCCCTCGATATGAATACTTAAATGTCTGGAGGCCCAAAGTCCAGCCTCAAGCTTTAAGGTGATTGTAACAGGTCGTATGTGTCAGGTCCTAAGGCAATCCACCGACTGACCCTGCCCGGTATCTATGGGATGCCCAAGTCAAGCGCTTAGGTACCTGACGCCCTGGATCCTTCACGGAGTCTCTGGGTGACTGTTGGGTGGAGAAGTTGGTGGGAGTGGGAATGGGGTGGGGGGAGGAACAGTTCCAACTACCCCTCCTTCGAGGTGCACTGACGTGAGAGGAAGGGCGCCTCTCGCGTGTCCTTATCTTTAGACACAAACGTCTGGAATCTGGGCTCTCCACACTCCCGAGGCACGATCCACCCGGGGAACCCACAATCCAAGCCGACGATCGTACCGCCCGGCTGCGCTTTCGATTGCTCTGGCCTAGTGTTCGAGTTGCGCTGAGCTCCGATTGGTGCTGTCTGGCAGCGCAGCGCGGTGCACTCTGGGACGCCGCACTGGCGGGAGGCGCAGGCCGGTGGCCGAGGCGACGACGCGGGCGGCAACAGGATGGTGAAACTAACGGCGGAGCTGATCGAGCAGGCGGCGCAGTACACCAATGCTGTGCGGGACCGAGAGCTGGACCTCCGGGGTGAGTCGGGCGGGGAGCAGTCCCTGCCTGGGCCCCGGCGTGCGGCTGCGAGAAGCCGGCCCCGCCGCGTGCGCCGAGGCCGGAGGCCGGCCCCCGGGCCTCCCACCGGGTCTCGGGGTGCCGGCGACCGACGGTCTCGCGGGACCCTTTGGGACTGTCTCTTACCCGTGCTCCTGCTGGCAGACACGGCGCCTCGATTCCCTCTCCGGTCCGTACTCGTTAGGCTTTGCCTCGCGTGTTCAGCAGCCTGAACTGTTTGAGGGGTAGGGAAATAGAAAACGGCGCCTACGGGACGGCGGCCGGCGAGGCTTTAGCCAATGGGTTACTGTGACACGTGAGGGTAGGTCGGACACATGCCGCAGTTATCCTAGTTGTCCAGTAATTCTCGTTTGGCTTTGTTCGTGTGTTTTTGAGACAGCGTGTAGTCCGAGCTGGCATCAAACAGCCTTGTAGTCAAGGACTTCCTCGAACTTCGTACCCTCTTCCGTCCACTTCCCGGGTGCTGGGTTTAAGTGCGTGCACCGTATTTAAACCCGAGTGCTGGGCTTAAATGCGTGCACCATGTTTATGTGGTGCCTCGGATGAGCCCAGGATTTTGTGCCCGCTAGGCAAGCCACTCGTCCTACTGAGCCACATCCGCCCCTGACCTTTCGCTTTTATAAAGGTGTTTTTAAAACTGAGGTGTTGGACCAAGGCTAAACGGTCACTTCCGTGTGTGGGGTGGTGGACACTCTCACCTGTTCAGCTCTGACAACAATAGAGCTTGGTTATTAAAACGTTGAGAGCGCAGGCATTAGCTTGTCAAGGGATGGCTTTGAAAGGGGTGAAGGCTATGAGACTGACCTGAGGCAACCACGGTTTCAGGGCGTTATGCACTGCCATTTGCTAAAATTTCTTGCTGACCTGTGGGCAATCCTAGTGCTTTCATTTGTTGAACTTAACTTTCTCAGAGAAAAGTCCGGTGCAGGAGAATCTGGATCCTCCTACTGCCCTGGCGCATTTTTGGTCTCTGCTGTGTCTCTGAAGACCGTGCAGCCTCGAGAATACTTGTTTTGGTGTTTTATTGCACTCTCTCACAACTGAATGGTGTACTTCACTCCTTTTCTTTCTATAGTACCTAGCTGGATTTTTATGCCCATTAGACAATCACGGGGATGCTCACAATGCGATTCGTAGTTGCATATAAACCATTTTTGGCCCTGGCCATTTTTGGAGCTGGCGGGGAAGAGCGTGAGTTGGGATATCTTGAGGATACACTGCTGAGTTATGTGACAGATTGAGAACACCTGTCAGGAGTGCCCGGACAAGGCTTGGGCATAACAGTAAGTAGTTGAAAGTGTTAATTTTTTGTCGTGAAGCCTAGCAACTCTAAGGACTTAGAACAGTCTGAATACCTTGTAGATGGTCTTGTAAAACGTGGGCACCAGTACTAGTAAAAATGCCCATCTGTTCCTGCTCTTCCTGCAGCCTCTTCGAGTTTACTGCGAGACTGCAAGCCTCATGGCACAAAGGACCCCACATTACCTCATTGTCATTTATCTTTAGTGTTTTTGTACACTGCTTGACACGGTACCAGGGCCAGGTTAATACTTCCTGAATGAAAGCTCTGACTCAAATCACCATCAAACACTCCTCCTATTTTTAGGAGTTTTCCTTTATATTAATATTTGTTTTATGGATCTCTTCCTCTCCTACAGGATATAAAATTCCAGTCATTGAAAATCTAGGTGCTACCTTAGACCAGTTTGATGCTATTGATTTTTCTGACAATGAGATCAGGAAACTGGATGGTTTTCCTTTGTTGAGAAGACTGAAAACGTTATTAGTGAACAACAACAGAATTTGGTGAGTGTCTGCCAGTAAGAATACCTTTTTTTCCCTGAAGTAGACATTACAATGTACCCTGAAGACTTTTTTTTTTTCTATTTTAACGTATGTTAGTGTATTGCCTGCAGGTGTGTCTACCACATATCTGCCTAGTGCCTTTGGAAGCCAGAAGAGGGTGCCAGTTTCACTGGAGCTGGAGTTGAATACAGTTGAGCTTCCCCAGGTGCTAGGAATAGAAGCTGTGTCCTCAGGAAGAGCAGCCAGAGTTCTGAGTTGCTGAGCCACCTCTCTGGCCACTTTATGTCTCCTAAAGGAGAAATGAATAGAGCACTTTTCCTACGAGATTGGGGTATTAACTTGGTCGTTGGTTTGCCCTTACTTGCCACTCTTCAGAGAGCTTAAATATTTGGAACTGATACTAAACTTTGAAGTTAAGACATGTTGCTATGTATTTATTTTAGATTCTAGAGCAGATCAGAATAAAAATATTTATAAAGGACAGGTATAATTTTTTCTGCATTTAATCTTAACACTTTGGAGTTTGAGTCAGGCGGATCTCTGTGAGTTCAAGACCAGTGTTGTTTATAAAGCAAGTTCCAGCCAGTGCTAATGAAGTGATACTACTTTTCACTGAGTGCCTATACTTCATATATCCTGCTGTTTTTTTTTTGTTTTGTAGTTGTTTTCTAGAATATAATTTTATGAAATTAAGATCCTATTTGTTTTGTTTTGTTTTGTTTTGTTTGTTTGAGACAGGGTTTCTGTGTGTACCTCTGGCTGTCCTGAAACTCACTCTGTAAACCACACTGGCCTCGAACTCAGAGATCTGACTTCCTCTGCTTCCCAAGCACTAGGATTAAAGGCGTGTGCCGCTACCACCCAGTGAGCAAGGCTTTTATTAAGAAAAGAATCCAGGGGCTGGAGACCTGGCTCAGTTTAAGAGTACTAGCTGCTCCGGTTCCAGAATACCTGGGTTTTTTACTAGACCAACATGGAAGCTTACAACTCCAATTCCAGGTAGTCCTAAACCCTGGCTTCTACAGGTACCAAGAACAAAATTGGTATGTGACGTAAGTGCATACCATACACATACAAAAGCACTGAGTGATATTTTTTGGAGAAGCCATTTTCATGATTAACCATTGTCTTCTGATGAATGTCTTACCCCCAGCTCTCTGACTACTGAATTACCGAGTTTTGAGGTTTTTTTTAACAAAAAGTTGTAAATCGCCTAAGTAGTTTTTTTCTACCCCAGAATCTCGCCTTTCCTTGAGTTGCACCAGACCCAGTGCAGGCAATGGAAAGACTCTCAGGAGACATGGATTTGAGGTCATCGTACCTGTCACTGACCCTGTACCTCAGACCAGGCTCCATCTTTGATGGTTTCCCTGAGATAGGGAGTGGGAGAAGGGTATTCTAACATTGAGGTGTTAAATACTTGCAGGGGTGGAGATAAATGTTAGCGCATTCAATTTTTGTTTTCACCGAGACCCTTTATTTTTATTTTAGCCGTATAGGTGAGGGACTTGATCAGGCTCTTCCCTGTCTCACAGAACTCATTCTCACCAACAACAGTCTAGTGGAACTGGTAAGTTGAATGGAGAAAACGCTTTAAAGGGCAAGGTTAAGGGTACTTCCTGCTTCAAAAAATTATCTACTAGTTTCTCTTTGGGTTTTTTCCTAATTATTATTGTTGTCGTAGTGGTTTGGTTGTGGTTTGGGACTTGGCAAGGCATTTGGCTTATAAATGCCACAGCTGTCTTTGCCCACTCAGGTGTACCTTTTGATTTTTGATTCCGTGGAGTCTTAGGCGAGCGCAGTCTAGTTTATCAGTCACTGTCACTAGTGCTTCTGAGGGTCTGTTGAAATGTTTCTTTCCCTTCATGTATAAACAGACTCATGTTTTGTAGTTGCAGTGTTCAGTGCGGTACCCTAATCTCAGTTTCTAGGTGAGGTAGGCAGAACTGTAAAGTACCTGCCAGATTTCAGACTTAGTATTAAAAAATGAAGGTTTTGTAAACTTTCTTAGTGGCTTTTTATATCCATGGAGCATTGAAATTTTAGATAAGAGGTTAAATTTGGTTTTATCCATTTTCTTATGTTAACATAGCTACTAGCAAGTTTTAAATTGTTTGGGTCTGATGAGATAAAGTGCTTTCCACGTGAGCATGAGGACCTGGGTTCTAACAAGCAAGCAGGCAAGCAAACAAACTGGGCAAGGTGGCTCTAGTCTGCAGTTCAAGCACTGGGAGGCAGAGTGAGATCCTTCGGGCTCACTGGCCAGCCAGTGTAGCTGTTCCTGTATATACCTACTGAAAGTGATACGTTAAGATTATCATATCATAATAACAGATTCTGTTGCCTGGCTGGATTTTTGTCAGCTTAGATTTTTGTTTTGTTTTGCCCTTTATTTTTTGAGATAGGGTTTCTCTGTGTAGCCCTGGCTATGCTAGACTCAGACCAGGCTGGCCTCGAACTCAAAGAGATCAGCCTGCATCTGCCTCCAAAGTGCTAGAATCCAAGGCGTGTGCTACCACCTCCAGCCTAGTTTTAGGTATCTTAATACATACAGGTTTTTAATTTGTTAGTATTTTCCTGGTAACTGAACCTTTTGATTAGCTTTTTTGGGACCTGTCTCTGTTAAATACTGTTTGACTTGGAGGTTAATGTCATGTAATAATAATATGCCCAAATAAAGTTTTCAGTTTTTGTTTTTTGTCTTGTTTTGGTTTTGGTTAAATGCTCCATGACAAGTCTTTTTCATCCAGAATTAACTTTCTTTCACTTTTGTTGTCTCTTAAAAAACTGCATATGATAGGATTTTTTTTTTAATTTTTAAATTTATTTTATGTGTTCGTGGGGCCTGCATACATATATGTGTACCACATGTGTGACTGGTGCCCACAAAGCTCAGAAGAGGATCAGATCCCCTAAAAACTGTAGCTACAGATGGCTGTGAGTCACCACATGGGTCCTGGGAATCTCACCTGGATTCTAGGCAAGAATAAGAAGTACTCTTAACCACTAAGCCATCCCTCTAGCCCCTATGATAGGATTTTTTAAAAATCTGCTGTTATATCTGTCTTTTAATGCATCGCCTATATCTTATCTACATTTAATGGTATTGCTGGCATGTCCCAGTTTGTCTTTCTCTGGGTCATCTGCCCTCTGTTTATTATTATCGTTATTGTGTATGTATGCATGTGCATGGTCTCTGTCATTTCAGTTTTCCTTCAAATGGCTTGGAAATTATTTGCTGTATCTACTTCTATTCTTAGTCAGCAACTTCATTAGTTTAAAGTCAACCAATAATTATTCTTTCTAACGTGATATTTTTACTCTTTGAGAATTTAATACATGTATACAATTTTGGTCATACTTACCCCCAATGCTTCCCATATCTCTGCACACCTCACAATTTCATTTCCTCCCTTTTTTTGTGAGGTAGGGTGTTTCTGTAGATCCTCCTGCCTCTGCCTCCTGAGCCACCAAACCCATCGCGCGCGCGCACACACACACACACACACACACACACACACACACACACACACTTTTTGGTTTTCAAGACAGGTTTGTCTGTGTAGCCTTGGCAGTCCTCCTGGACTCGATTTGTAGACCAGGCTAGCCTCAAACTCAGAGATCTGCTTCCCTAAGTACTGGGATTACAGGTGCTAGCTACCATACTGCCCCTCCCCCCCCACTCTTTTTTTTTAACCCACCATGTCCTATTCATGCTGGCCACATACACAGGGGTGTGGAGCCATCTACAGGAGAAAGGCTGCCCTACCAGGAGCCACACCCTTAAAGAATACTGACTCTCCTTCCCCAGTTGCCCTACCTGTGAATGGGCTATCTTGGTCTTGTGCAGATGACCACAACCACTGTGAACTCAGTAAGTGTAGTGGTCCTGGCGTGTCCAGGAAACACTGTATGGCCCATTTTTCTGTCTTTCCATTGCCCTTCCTCCTCAATAGTCTGTGGAAAAGAGGTATGGAATAGATGTCCCGTTGTGGCTCAGCCCTCCAGAGACACTTATTCTCTATACTTTGGCCTGCTGTGAGTTTTTTCATAAACTGCCATCCACTCCACAAAGAAACCCCTCTGATGAGGTCCAAGAACTACACTACCAACCTGTGGGGCTAGAGATACTTATTTAGAGGGCAGTTTGATACTGTGTCCAGTTAGCAAAATAATAATGGTCGTCTACCCCTAGAGCCTGTGAGCTCTCAGCTAGCCACATTTATTGTAGCAGGCATGCATTTTCTCCTGTGGAAGTAGGTCTTAAATCAGAAAACAATTGTTTATGCTGTAACTTCGTGAGACCACTGCGCCCATGGGTATATCTTGCCACATGGTTGTTACTGAGCTGACAGTATTCACAGCTGGGGAAGACTGTGATGACTTTCCTTTCCTAGCACCTTCTGGTACTGTGAAAGCTAGCCAGCTGGGAGAAAGCTTCTGGTCGTTACAAACTCGGTTTCTCATGTCTGTGACAAAAGTGTGTGTTGCTTTCACCAATAGGGTCTTACCATCGGATTTTGGTAGACAACCAAGATCAACCTGTATTGTATTTTGAGACAGTCCCATAACCTTGTCACCCAGGCTGACTTACAACTTATATGTAGCCTACATTGGCCTTGAACTCCTCACTACAGTCTTCCTGCCTTAGCCTCCAAATGCTGGGATTGCAGGCATGAGCCACTATACCCAGTTTTAAAGCCAGCACTCTCCTGGCACACAGGTGGGGGGGATAATAGGTCCTAGCAGGGGATCTTTTTAGAACGAGTGCCTTAGGTGATACAGTATAGAATCAAAAACTGAATCTAGGACCTTTAGGATGCTAGGTAAGCCCTGCCCCCCAAGCTACAGCCCAGCTATTTTTTTTTAAACCCATCTGTCATTGTATTCTGTACTGGGTATGTATAACAGACGCTTTAGGGGATTTGTTGTTGTTTGTTTGATCTTTGTGACAGTGCACCAGTTTTCAAGCTCTAGCTCTCCCTCTGATAGTATGAAAATGGCTGCTTGCTTTCTGAGAACTGTTTTCTGTCACTGCTTTTTAAAATTGTGAGCCACTTCAGAAAGATACATGTCATCCATTTACAAGGCCACACTGACCTTCTCTGTTTCCTTCCAGTTTTGTGCTGCAGAAGTCAGTACTTGCTACTGCTTTCGTCTGTGCTATTTCCCAATGTCCCTCTTGAGTTACTCGATTTAGGTCTATTCCAAGTTTTTCCTTAGTGCAGGAGTTTGTCCTGAAAGGGACACACTTTGACCAACGAGGATTATAGCACATTATCCCAGATGGGAGAAGATATGACAAGTGTAAGGATCCACATTGCTATAGCCCCATCACACCCTAGCCGATCTCCCTGCACTTACTATTGATCATGCAGATCTTTGGGAAGCTATTCTCAAATCTGTCATCTCTGGGCTATACAGAGGTCTCTGGTTTATCACATGCCTTCTTGCCTTCCCTCTTTCTTTCTATACAAATACTGTGCAAGTCCTGTAGCTGGGGTCCCTACCTATTCCCAATATAGAGAATACCTTGTTTAGTTTGCTTGTAGCCTTTGGTAGTAGACTTTTAGTGTTGCTCTATTTGTTCCATTATAGTTTCCAGGACAATTTGGGAAGAGTTGAGAATATGTGGCCCTGGCTGGCCTTAACTCACTACATAGAATAGGCCTCAAACTCACTAAGAGCTGTCTGTCTCTGCCTCCCCAGTGCTGGGATAAAGACCTGTGCCACCATGACTGCCACCATGCCACCATAATTTTTTAAGCTCTGCTGTTCACCTTGGCTTTGAAAACATTTGAAGAGATGGAGGCGGGGGTGTGCTAGGATAACAGTACCTTTTCAAAGAGAATACTTCCCAAGGCCACTTAGGGATACACTAATAAGAAAGGACATTTTACACCAGGTGTGGCACCATGTACCCATAATTCCAGCGTTTGGGAGGATCGGGATTGAAGACCATCCTAGGCTTCGTAGCAAGCTCAAGGCCAGCCCAAGCTATAGGAGATTCTGTCTCAAACAACAAAAACCCCACGTTAGACCAAGATCTTGGCTTGAGGTTCCCGTATAAATAGCTTGCTCCAAGTAAGTCCCCGGCGTTAGCCTTGGTTTCATTTTTGAGTCACTGCTTAGCAACCATTTTGAGATTGCTATAGGAACATTTTTTTTCTTTTATTGACGCGGGTGCTGTTTCCATCAAGACTTAAAGAAGCCAGAATATATTATTCACTGGTTTATTCAGTGGAAGATAAGCAGTTGTGTTGTATTAGTATTGGACTAGGTGCCAGGGCAGTAAAAAATAAGTAAAAGATGGTGTGGCTGATCGCTTCAAAGATACTCGTCATTTCAGACTCTCAGATCAGTAGCATGTCTATCGGCCTTGTTCTTACTGCAAATTTTATTTCATAGGGTGATCTGGACCCATTGGCATCTCTCAAATCACTGACATATCTAAGGTATGAAAACTAGTTGTGAAATGACACCTTCAGGCTGCTAATAACCGCTCTTCCCTGGATGGTATGTGTTACTTGCGACAGTGAAGTAGGAAGAGTGGCAAGCTTTCTCTTGACGTGTAGACATCACACTTTTTCAACTGACCCTCTGACATGGAATGCTGTGACTAAGATTACCACTGCCCTCTTTCTTACAGCATCCTAAGAAATCCTGTAACGAATAAGAAGCATTACCGACTTTATGTGATTTACAAAGTGCCACAAGTCAGAGTGCTGGACTTTCAGAAGGTGAAACTAAAAGTGAGTATTACGCACTGGCCGGGAGTCTAGAATTTCCTTCATGCTTTCATTGCCGAGTTTTTGAAGTTGCTTTATAAGTAAATTTTACCATTACTTTGAAATATAACGTGTGCGAAAGAAAACATTAAGTCAGGGTTGTCTGTTATTGTTTTGTTGGAGTTACTTTGTTTTGTTTTGGTTTGGTTCTCTTAGCAGTTTATGGTAGGGCTTTGTTGGCCATTCCAAAGTTGGCCAAATGCTAGAACTACACAGTGAATTGTCTGCTTAGATATTTTCAAGGGAGCGCAGTATAATCCAGCTTTGAGCAGCTCTGCCTGTTAGAATGGCTTTTCCATTGTAAGAAGTGCTAATTCATCTCTGTAGTCTCTTGGGAGTCCCTCTTTAAAGCTTGAAGGGGGGCTTTTTGAGAGCTTTGCCTGAGGTCAGACCACTGTGTCTCCTAATTTAAAGTTGGCTTTTGGTGTTTTTACCAACCCAGAATACTTGAGGAGAATTCTCTGAATTCCGTGTTTTCTGAGGAATGCATCTCAATGCATGTGGTATTCCTATTTCGATTAACTCTGTGTGTGGTGTTGCTGTAGGAGCGACAGGAAGCAGAGAAAATGTTCAAGGGCAAACGGGGTGCACAGCTTGCAAAGGATATTGCCAGGAGAAGCAAAACGTAAGACACGGATATCCAACTTAACTCCACTTCACCTTCAGAAACACTGTCTGTTTGGCAGTTTGCCTCCTACAAAATTAAACCCAAAACTCTGGTTAGTGTGGTTTTACATTTGAATGATGATGGCATCTGGCCATTTATGGTCAGTACATCACGGGACATTTCTACCAGGTTAGCAGAGCATATATTTTGGTTTACGTCTTAATGTGGTGTTAAACATCCTGTTTTTCCTATAGGAAGGTGGATTTGGGTGGTGTTTCTGAAGGAGAGAGTTCTTGTATCAGTTTGTTAACAAAGATAAGATACTACACTGGTTGAATTACTTTCAAAAGCTTTTGAAAGTAAGAGAAGCAGCTTGCATCAGTCAGAATGTAACGATTATATTCTCTCTTCAAAGTTTTAATCCAGGTGCTGGTTTGCCAACTGACAAAAAGAAAGGTGGGCCATCTGCAGGAGATGTGGAAGCGATCAAGGTAAGGGTGTGTTCAGGTTGGGGCTGTGGGAAAGTTGCTGGGGTGATTTCTGCAGTGTCTTCTGGGTGGTTGTCATCACCCGTCTCCCTTTCCTGTGTCCTCTAGAACGCCATAGCGAATGCGTCGACCCTGGCTGAAGTTGAGAGGCTGAAGGGCTTGCTACAGTCTGGCCAGATACCAGGCAGAGAGCGCAGAACAGGTCAGAAGACTGTTCTAGAACAACACAAACTTCAGAACAACACACCAGAATGATTACAAAGTACTGTGTGGCAGGCATGATGACAGCAGGCCTGAATTGAGGCAAGAGGGTCAGGGGTTAAAGGTCATTCTTGGCAAGAAAACAAGTTTGAGACAAGCCTGGACTATACAAGACCCTTTCTCAAAAAAGACAAAAAAAACAAAACAAACAAAAAAGAGAAAAGGAAGGAGGGAGGGTCCCGAGAGAAAGTTAAACCATTGGGATATTTATGGAGTCTTTACAAGTTGTAGTAAACTCTTTCATAACATGGAAAGAACAAAGTTCTAAAGGTGAGTGAACTTGTAAGTCACATGCTATATAATGGACATTTTGGTGGACTGGTATACTGCATGCACAATAGCGATCCCAGAGGGTAATAGCTTAAAATTCCCTCAGCCAAGCAAGGCATGGTGACACACGCCATAATCCCACCACTCAGGAGGCAGAGGCAGGTGGGTCTCTGTGAGTTTGAGGCCAGCCTGCTCTATAGAGTGAGTTCCAGGACAGCCAAGGCTACATAGAGAAACCCTGTCTCAAAAAACAAAAAAAAAATTCCCAGAACATAATCCCTGTAAAGCAAGATATTCCTGTCTTTGGTAAGTTAGTGGTCTAGCACAGACTGGCTAAGAGCCTCTCCAGTGCTGTCCTTGGGCACTAAATCCAGGTGTCTTCATCTCAGGTGAGTGTTTCCATCTTAAATTTATGGTAAGTACTGTTCTCAGAAGTTTGGGAGGACCGATGGTTGTACTTAGCACAGGGCACGTGTTTGTGGGTGTTAACTAGTCTGTTGTTTGTGTCAGACAGCATGTTGAGGACTAGAGATGCACTCTGCAAGTGAAGTAAACTCGTATTACACATTTTGGCATGAGTATCCCTGGGGTTACTACTGAGACAGCTTACCAAGGATCAGTATTTTTGAGCTGCTTTGTTTTTTAGTTTTTGTGACCTGCTGAGTTTAGTGATGGTTGCTCACATGAGTATGGGGTAGGGGTGTTCCCTGCAGCAAGGGCAACTTACAGGGACTGCACTGCTGAAGAAGATGATTCTTCTCACCTCAGCAGCTGTCGATTGCCAATAGCTTCTCAGGGAGAGGGTATACGATCTTTTAAAGAACTGTGTACTGTGGGCCCTGGGGGACATGCAAGGTAAAATTATTTATGTAATAACTCCAAGGTGTTTGCTCTTTCCATTTAGTAGCATCTGCACTGGTGGGTAAAAACTGCTGGTTCCTCAGCAAGGAGGCCAAGTGATGGAGTTCAGTGATAAATATCCAAGTCCCTGAGTTCAGTACCCGACAGTGTTTATTTCCGATGATAAAAGTGAAGATTTTAAGCAAGAGGAAAATTTGGGCTGGGGATGCAAATCTGCTAGAGCCTAAGACCCTGGGTTCAAGCTTCACCATTACAGAACGACATCTAAAGAAAGAAAATGTAGGTCCGCATTTTAATGTGGACATCTTCATGGTACTACAAACATTTCTGGGGAAATCAGTGGGAATACTAATGATCAGGAAATGATTCAACATTTGAAAGGTGTACAGAATGCAGTAAAAGAACTTTTCCAAATATTCAAGTGATTTTTCAAATATTCAGGTGAGTACGAGGGACATTCAGAGTCCTGGATAGCGTAGTGGCCTGCAGATAAGAATGGGGAATTTCTCGTTCCCCTTGTGAACTAGCTGTAAGAAGCTACTACTTCAGCCAAGCAAGCTTTGGTAGCTTCCCTAAACATTTGAATGAGCAAAACTTTTGGTAGGTGGTTAGCTGTTGTTTTCAAACAGGGTCTCTATATAGCTCCTGGTTGTCCTGAAACTATCACCATGCTCAGACTGGACTCAAATTCAGAAATCTGCAAAAATCTGACACAAATTGTGTAGTATGATTAACAACTGTGTGTGTACTTTCATTCATTTTTTTTTAATCAATGTGTATGTGACAGATAATCAATGTGAGTGGACAGATAATACAAAACTAACCTGACTTCTGGTTTTGTGGGTTTTTTTCAGGGCCGAGTGATGATGGTGAAGAAGAGCTAGAAGAAGACACTGTGACAAATGGGTCCTGAGCTCTGTGGCAGATGATCTGATGAGCTCTCTCGGGACAAGTCTTTTTTTTTTTTTTTTTTTTGAGCATGGATTAACAGCCTTGCTTGTATGAGCAACAAGGAATCTGTCAGCATTGCTGAATGCTCAAAACTACTGCTGATAATTTTTTAATATGAACCTTGAAATAAAAATACCAGTTTTCTACAAATGGTAAAATAAAAGCCACTTACTGTGCTGCCAAATTGTGTGTTGTATGTCTGCAGTGAGGTGAAGGTGGTATTTATGTTGGAAGTTGGGGATGAATGGTGTTTCTGAATAGACAATACTCTTGCTTATGAAGTACTACAGGTTCTTTGTAAAGGCAGGCAGGTTTTTGAACTCGACAAATAGGCATTCTTTGAACTTTTTAATTAAACACACACACATGTGCACGCACACACAAGCATCTCACAAATCAGTTAAAAGTAATTTGAAAAATTCTAAGTAAGAATGAGACTTTTGCTTGTTAGTGCTATAGCATGAGCGGAAATAGCCCTCTAGCCTGTGGGACAGACACGAGGCCATGGCTTCTCTGTGGGGCTAGACGGCTTACTGTATTCCTTATCTAGGAGAGATTTTGTTGTTAAATGCTAGTGCCTTCATTGCCATACTCTGCCTTGTTCTCTTGAGAACAGTGTCTCTCACTGTGCCTGGAGTTAGGCTGGCAGCCAGCAAGTCCCAGCAGTCTTCCTGTCCACCCCACAGTACTGGGGTTGTGGCCATGTGTGTAGACAGACTCCGCTTTTTACCTGGTTGGCAGGGATTTGAACTCAGGTACTCATGCTTGCATAGCAAGCATTCTTACCCACTAAGTCATCTTCTCAGCCTCTGGTTACGTTTTTAAATTCCTTTGGTGAATTTGAAGGTGAGGTGCACATTAGGTGGCCTCTGGAAGCTTTTTGGTGATTGCTGGTAACTTTGTTCTTGTAAAGGCATTTACCAGATGCCTAAGATGGAGTAGAACTGTAGCTCCCAAGGGTCTTGCCAAGAAGATTGGAGGAAAGTGTCTTCTGCTGAGCTGAAATTCAGTTTCATCCCATGCTGAATTGCAGTCTGGTTTTGAGCATCTCCAGTGATGGCTACCCATACGGCTTCCTTCTGTTAATGTGTGGGCCCCTGTTGCAGTTAAGGCAGGTGAAGTGCTGCTTCTTTGGGTTGGGGATATGGCTTGGTGGCCGTCATGCTGACTGCAAGACCCTGCACCAAAGCAAACCCAGCTTCCTATACTCCATGAGTCCTCTTACTGGACGAGACTCCATCTTGGTCAACAGTTCCAGTGATGACTTCTAGTTGAAGGGGTTTTTGTTTTTACTAAAAGTGGCTTGAGTTTGAAGCCATGGCCTGGGCTGGAGAATGTTGGAAGCCACTGAGCATGCACTGAATTAGGCTGGACTGAAAACTGTTGGTAGTAGATGGTTTAGTATTTGGGGTAGGTGAGAAAGAAAAAAAAAGCAAGACGCCATTACATCATGTATGCCATTGTCTCGATCAAGGACTTTGCAAAGCTGGCTAGAGGCAAGAGAGGTTTCCTTCCATCTCTGTATCTTAGGACCCAAATAATTGATTAGGTTCACTTCATGTTTTCCCTGGAGACTGACATTTCCAGTGAATAGTTTTGTAGAGCATGAGTTTTATTCAGGCTAATTTTGGTCATGTTACAGCAGAAATTTGTGTCAAGAATGGGTCCATGAAACTAGAAAAAAATCATCCTGAGTGAGGTAAACCAGAAACAGGCATGCTATACACTCACTTATAAGCAGATATTAGTCATATAATATAGGATAGCCATGCTAAAATCTACAGACCCAAAGAAGCTAAACACTTAAGAAGGATCCTAGGGAGGATGCTTAACTCTCATTCAGAATGGCAAACAGGATAGACACCAAAAGCGCTGGAAGAGAGGGAAAAGGATGGGAGCCTACTATGGAGGGTCCTCTGAAAGGCTCCACCCGTTAAAACTTTTTTTAAGGGTTTCTGTGGAAAGAAGCAAGACCACATTCATGTTTGAGCAGGACTGTCTGAGCTCTTGAGCTCCCCACATCCTTAGTCCTATGTAGTTGCTGCTTGTCTTGTTTGCCAGCAGCTGCTGCCCTACCATCTGCTTGTTTTCGTATTTGACTTCTCTTTATTTTAGATGATATTATTACCCTATCATAAAGTAACTTTTATTTGCCTGTTTTAAATGTTGCCTACGATGCTTACTGTCTCCATCTACTAACCTAGGCCTAGTCCTGGAAGCTTCTAGCCTCCACACAATCTAGGCCTGAAATGCTTTCAGCCTCTGAGATTTACTGCTGAATAAGCTTACCTTTTCTAGCTCTTTCTGAGCTCTAGCTAACTGGTTCAGCTGAGCTGTTCTGGCTCAGACTAACAATTTCTTCTAATCTTCTGGCTCCTTTTCTGGCTTGTCCTGTCATTACCTGTATCTAGCTTGTTTTCTTGTCAACCTTTCTCTCCTGGTAAAAAGGCCTCTGAATTCCACCAGCTGAACTGCCACAGATTTAGTTCCACTCACAGTCTCTCAACTCACTGACTCAGCTGAACTGACTAAAACTCGAAGGTCTGCATGGCTTCTGTCTCCTGAATGCTGGCATTAACGGCATGTATCACCGCACCTGGACCTAAGCTTTCCTTTACCTGAAACTTGCTCTATACAAGGCTGGCCTTGAAGTCAGAAATCTGCTTGCATCTGTCTCCTAGGATTAAAGGCTTGTCTTGTATTCTGGCAGGATCACACAGACCTAGAAGGTCTTTGGATGTGATGTCTTGCCAGAGCAGCCAAGTGCTCAATTAAAATTCTTCTACACCCTATAGTATATATAAAACAATGGGTTCCATGACATTTTACATATATATATATAATGTATTTTAATCACATTCACATACATCTATTACCCACCTTTATCCTTCGGATGATCTCCCTTTTTCCAGTTAGCCACCCCCTTGTGTGTCTGACTTAGTGAACTGAGTTATGGTTGTTTATGGGAGCATGGGCACCTTACCAATGGCTATACCACTGAAAAAAATGTTTCTTATTCCTTCATCAACTAGTAAGTCCTGGGGGTGGGGTAGGCCCCAGTTAGCACCTCCCTCTCTCCGTAGTTGGATGTTGAGGAACCCGGGCTCGTTCAAATCTTGTGACATCTGTGATTAACTAGGGTAGCTCAATTTCTGTGCCCAATTCTCATTGGACAACCTGCCAAACTATACTCAGAACTTTTAACACTTCTGCTTACTAGCTGTTAACCAATGCAAGCCTGGGGAACTTCTAACATGCACATGGCTGTAAGAAGGACCCATTCAACGATGTGATTACAAGAAGTGACAACTTAGAGCATTTAGTCTACAGAATCAGTGGTTACTGTTTTCCTTTGCCCAATTTTTCCAAGTAACACCTGAGCTGTTGAGGTGCTAGATTAAATAGGGATCTAGACAGCCTCCACTTGAGAGGGGAAAAAAGGTTAGACACCTGAGAAGTAGGAGCAGTATTGTAGGAATTGAAATAAAAACTTAAGATTCATGCATTCAATTAAAAATGCCTTAAATTTTAGTTGAATATTATCCTGTGTATACCTAAGCACACTTTGGCTTTTTTTTTTTTTTTTTAAAGACTAACTATGTAGCCCTGGCTAACCTAGAACTCCTTGAGATCTGCCTGCCTCTGTCTCTCTGTCTCACATGGTTTTGTTTTTTGAGACAGGTTCACATTACCTAGTGTGGCCTTCCTATTGACACCAACAATGACCCTAAATTCCTGATCCTCGTACTTCCATCTCACAAAAGCTGAGATTAGAAGCATTTGCTACCATACTCAATTTATGTACTGAGAGGCTTTAAATCTGGGACTTTGTACATGCTGGGCAAGAAAGCACTTGACCAATGGTAATACATCCCTAGTCCTACTTTATATATTTTAACATTGTCTTTATGAATTGTTGGTTTCCATTTTATGTTACAAGTCCCAAGGGGGCATATAGTCATTGTATAAAAGAATAGATTTCATTATGACATTTTCATATGTGTGTATGGTGTACTTTGATCATATCCAGCCACGTCCTTTTTTGTTTATTTTGGTTTTCCAAGACAGGGTTTCTCTGTGTAGACCGGGCTGGCCTCTGAACTCAGAGATCCACCTGCCTCCACCAAGACCTGGGATTAAAGGAATGAGCTGCCACAGGGCTTGTTTGTTGGTTGATCTTCTGTTTGTTTGTTTTTGTCTTTTTTTTGTTTGGTTGGTTGGTTTTTCCAGACTGGGTATCTCTGTGGAGCCTTGGCTGGCCTGGATTCCCTTTGTAGACTAACTAGGCTGGTTTGAACTCACAGAGATTCACCTGCCGCTGCTGGGATTAAAGGCATGTGCCACCATACCTGGCTAGCTTGTTTGTTTTTTTAAGACATGGTTTCTCTGTATAGCTATATGGCTGTCCTGGAACTCTAGATTATGCTGGCTCTGCTGGGATTAAAGGCATGAGCCACAACCTCCCAGCTTGTTTGTTTTTTAAGACATGGTTTCTCTGTATAGCTCTGGCTGTCCTGAAACTCTAGATTAGGCTAGCCTCAAATTCAGAGATTCCCCCTGCCCCTCCCCCTGAGGGCTGAGATTAAAAGCTTGCCCTACCACTGCCCAGCATTTTGTTGTTTTCTCAACCTCCTCTTTTTATGAAACTAAGTTACTACACATTTCATCATCATGATTACTTGATTAATATCTGTTATTAAGGAGTGGATAAAGAGACAAATTAGGCAACCTCCTACCTCTTAACCAGCTTTTTCACTTTCATTTGTATGATGAAGCCAAAGTAACTGAGAAATCACCTTAAGCAAAGAGTGGTTCAAACTGGGGGGTGTGGGTCAGAGGTAGAGTTCAGGGGGCCAATTATCAGTAATCAAAAATTTTAAACAGAATGATCATTTTTTACTACTAAGAGGAAAAAATTGAAAATATAAAATTTGCAAGATTCAGCAAACTGATGGCTATCTTCATATTCTTAACTGATAATATACAGTTATCAAAGTCCATTTTCAAGGTAGTTGATAATCCGAAGTGATTTCAGGCCTTTCTCTCCCACGTCCCATGAACACCAGCCCTTCAATAGGAGTCACTTCATTAACTTATTACTGTAACAAGATACTAGACAGACTAGTTAGATGAAGCAATGAGCTTTGTTTCCATTTTGGAGAGTCAAAGTTCGCAAAGCATGGTGCAGCTCAGTATAGATTCCGTCAGAGCTGGCTGTGTGGAGTCATGGGGGAGGGCACATAAATCTCGCCTCCTTTTCCCTGGGGAACTCCACACTGACCTTCTATAATAATTTCCCAAAGGCCTCACCTTTAAACACCACAGATAAAGTTCTGGCCTTCTTAATCCCATTAACCTAATTTAGGGAATCTGATTCCGTCAGTTCTATTTCAAATTGCAGCAATCTCCATTATTGCTTTCCTAATATGTTGCAGGGAAGCATTCCAAAAACAGTGGTAATGTGACACATAGTTAAGAATCTAAACATGCTGGAGTCATTACTACGTTCATTCTTTCCTTTGAGACTGTGGTTCCAAAGAAAAGAGTAGGTCGCTTTCTGCACGTTTCAAAAGGGGATCTACGTAACAACCTCAGTGGCCCCTTGACAAGGGCAAAACGCAAATCTCATTCTCAGGAGACTTTAAGTCTTTTGGGCCTCAGTGTCCAATCAATATCAAATACAATCTGTGTAGCAAGCGCCTGCAAGATCGGTTATCCCCACTGAGCTTCAAGAGATACCAAACGCACCAGCGCCTCCCCGAAAATCAAACGCGCTTCCGCCCGGCCGGCCTTAAGCCCCGCCCTCTGGCCACACCCCCTCTGTGATTGGTCGAGCTTTGAGGCAAGTCGAGCCGCGATAGGTCAGGACGGCCGCAGCTGTGAGCGCCACGTGTACATAGGGCCGAACCGGAAGCGCCGAGCTGAGCCTGGCGGCGGGCGAGTCGTTGGCTTCGGCGGCCATGGAGAGCGCAGAGGAGCCTCTGCCCGCGCGGCCGGCGCTGGAGACCGAGGGCCTGAGGTTCCTGCACGTCACAGGTGAGAGGCGGCGGGGCGTGCGGCGGATGCTCGGTGGGTCCACCGCCTGGAGGCTTGGCGTTAAGGCCGCGGGCAGGCCGGGACTGCGGGCTGGGCCCGAGCGCGGCTTCCTCGAAGTCGCCCTCGTCTGGGCCGGCGGCTCGCGGACTTGGTTCGCCGGAGTCCTTTTAACACTTTCCTTTTGTAGTGACTGGACTCCTCCGGCCGCCGTTCCGCTCAGCACAGCCCTAACACGCTCTTGTCTCCTTTACCGAGTGTAGCGCGGAGAGTCTGGATGGCCTTTGCTTTCCTGAATCGTGTAGACACGTCCCCCTTAGTCCGTCAGAACCCAGCTGCCGTGCTCAGCACACTGCGGGTTACCCTCGAGTCCCCTGGTGGTTGAGAAGTTTCTCTTCCCGGCGATTCACTACTTAGGAATCCGTTTCCTCGGTCAGATCGTGAAAGTTCTGACGAAGGAGCTGTGATTATCTTTGTTGAGTATTAATGAAAAATGCTGTTTTCCGTTTCTGAAACTGGTTTCTTTTTCCAGTGGGCTCCCTGCTGGCCAGCTATGGCTGGTACGTCCTCTTCAGCTGCATCCTTCTCTACATTGTCATCCAGAAGCTCTCCGTCCGATTGAGGGCTTTGAGGCAGAGGCAGCTGGACCAGGCTGACGCTGTTCTGGGTTAGTGTCACGTGACAGAAATGAAGCTGAATGAGCTTAGTGGTGGCAGCAAGACATGCCTTGAGTTTGGGTTTTGAAAGATTTTTATTGAGGTGCAAAAACTGACCTCATCAGACCCGATTTCCACATATCATTTGGTTGTTAAAACAAACAAACAAACAAACAAACAAACAACCAAAATATCTCAAAGGGCAGCCATTCTGACTAGCAGCTACATTTCTGCTGGGTGTATCCCAAAGAAATGTTAAATGTTTTGTGTTGCACTATAACCAAAATACAGATCACCATTTACCTGAGTTATTACAGTAGTGAGATTGGGGTGGAAAGGCTTGATTTACAAGTAGTTAAAAAATGTCAGGGCTGGTGGCGGCCCACACCTGTAATGCCAACACTCAGGAGGCAGAGGCAGGCAGATCTGTGTGAATTTGAGGTCAGCCTGATCGGCATAGAGAGTTCTAGGTCAGACAGGGCTACAGAATGAGACCCTTATTTATCTATCTATCTATCTATCTATCTATCTATCTATCTATCTATCTATTTGTTTTGCTTTGTTTTTTAATGTTTTTAAGTAAGCTGGGGCTGTGACTCAGTTTGTAGAGTGCTTGACTAGTGTATACAAGACATAGGGCTTGATCTCCAGTACCAAATAAAAGTGGGCATGGTGGCAAACTTTTTTGTTGTTGTTTTTGTTTTTTCCAGACAGGGTTTCTCTGTGTAGCCTTGGCTGTCCTGGACTCATTTTGTAGACCAGGCTGGCCTTGAACTCACAGAGGTACCCCTGCATCTGCCTCCCAGAGTGCTGGGATTACAGGCATAGGCCACCACTGGTGGCAAACTATATAGTCTCACACTGGGAGGTAGAGGCAAGAGGATCAGGCGTTCAAGGCCATTCTGTGCGACATAGTGAGTTTGAGGCCAATAGAGGTTACATGAGAGCCTGTCTCAGCCAAAAGTAAGCTAAACTGGGACATTCAGGTTCTTAATGGTAGTTGAAAGGACTTTCTCTGTAGGAGCAAGGATCTTATATCTCTTCTCATAGTCTTGGGCTAATCAAGGGATGATGGATAAAGATGCAAAAGACTTCAGCTGTGCGAGTGGAATGGAATGCTGGTCAGCCTAAAGGTCATTGCAAGAGAGAAGGCCATTGTATAGTGGAGTCTCACAGTGGCAGCTGTCGGGGCACCCAGTGCTATGAGTACACAGAGTGCATTTTGTTGTTCTGACATTCAGACCTGTCATATTTCATATGGAGTCATGCCTGTTTTTTTTTCTACTTCAGAACCTGATGCTGTTGTTAAGCGACAAGAGGCTTTAGCCGCTGCTCGTTTGAGAATGCAGGAAGATCTAAATGCCCAAGTTGAAAAGCATAAGGAAAAACTAAGACAGGTATGAACTGGATTGACTTAATAAATTTGTTGGATCTTGTCTTTTCTTTCCTTTTTTTCAGGGCCTTGAGCATGCTAGGCAAAGTCTCTATCACTGATCCACATTTCTACCCCTGAGCTGGTTTGACTTTGAATAACTTAATTTTAAATTGTTCAAGGCTTAGTGATAACAGTCTATAACGTATGTTTACTGTTATTTGAAACCTATAGAGCCCCCACTCATTAAATTCAAGATGCATTTCAGAGTCTACTGTGTTAACGTTGGCGATGCAGAGAAAGATATGCTAGTTAGGAATAGGTGTGTGACTAGGTTGCTGCAGTGAAAGGCAGCACGTGGGGACGGTGTGAGTGCCTCTGAGTACGTCTTTTGGGTGGATATCAAGAATTAATTTTATTTCGTTTTACTTTTGGTCAGCATGCTTGCTTTGTGCAGTTTTGAAATGAATTTGAAGGGAGAAATACTCTTGAAGAAAGATGTATCTTTTGTTTGTTTTGCCTTCAAGTGTTTTCTTATAACACTATTACTCAACAAAATGGTTTGCCAGGTCACATGCCACTAGAGCCAGAGTAGATACAGACTATCTACCTTCCAAGTGCTGGGATTCCAAGCTCCATTTTTAGCTCTGCTTGAAGCTGTGTACTGCATATGACCTGGTTTAGGGATTGTCAAGCACACTGCAGTGGGTTTCAGGAGTGCCAAGAAGAGGCAGTATAAGGCTTAGATGAGGATTGTGTGTGTGGAGGTATGAACCAGAAGATGGTAATTTGGAAGCTTTTGGGTTTGGTTTTTTTGTTGTTGTTTTGGGGTTTGTTTGTTCATTTTTTTGGCATGGGTTTTCATGGGAGGAAAGGTAGGAAGTGAGGGGAAGACAGGACCAAGGATTGCTTTGAGCAGCCAGGTAGGTTGCACTGGTCCTCATGGAGTAAGATTGCTGTATTAGTTACTTTTATGTTGCTATGATGAAATGACAAAAGCAACTGGGGAGAAAGGGTTTATTTTGGAGTACAGTCCCTGGGAGGGGATATAGTCTGTCATGGCAGCATCAGCCTGAGGCCAGCCTGGCAGTCAGGAAGTAGGCTGATGCCATTTCATCCTCACACAGGAAGCAGAGAGGATAGGAAATGGAGCCAGGCTGTAAAATCTCAAAACCCACCTCCAGCAACGTACTTTCTCCAGCAAGGCTGCCCCTCCTGAAGGTTCTATGACAGTCACAAACACTGTCAGCAGCTGGAGACCAAGTGTTCAGACACAAGAACCTCTGGGTGCATTTCATTCAGAACATATTTGCACTTCAGCGTTGAGCTGATCTGTCGTTGAAATCACTGTTCTCTAGTTTAAGTCCAGACGCTTTCAGAGCCTGTCTCATCCCCACAGCAAGAACCCTCTGCCTGCTTTGCAGTACCAGAGAATTTGGTCATGTTATTAGTCTCAGTTGTGTCGGGACGTGTGCCTTCTTGCCAGCGTTGGCAGCTTCTCTTATTTTTGCCTGGTCATCCCTTCGGTCTGGTGTACCCAACTTGTCTGGGACCCAGAAGGAAAGGACATAACAAGACACAAACATACTCCCTCCCCCCTAACGCTTGTTCCAGGAGCAGCCTTCATTGTCTGTGTAAGCCAGTTGCCACCTTCTCGTCAGTCACTGGCCTAAAGCGTCTGCTACTGACTTTAAAGTTAATAATTAGAAACCTGTGGCATAGAAATCTCTTCTGTGGAAATTGTCTCCACTGCCCCTGTTTCTTACCTACCACCTAAGTAGCCCATATAATGTTAAATATTTTTAGGTATTTTTACAGATATAGGTCTTCCAATATTTTATGTGCATAGTGTATGGGTCCCTTTGTGTAGAAATGGAAGTAGTATGTACATGTTTTTTTGAATGTTCATCATCATATCTGCCTGGCTCATGGTTAGCTTAGATCTCTCAGGGTAATGCTAAAGTTTATCTGCTACACATCCATTTTGGATGTTGTTATTTTTGTGTTGAGTGCGGGCATGCTCATGCTATAGTATGCCCGTGGAGATCAGAGGAAACTTATAGGAGTCATTCTCTCATTCTACCATGAGTTCTAGGGCTCAACTAGGTCATCAGGCTTATTCAGCAAGTACTTTTACCTGCTGAGTCATCTTGCTGCAAGCCCCCAACCCCTTTGTTTTTGGTCTTGTTAAGGTGGATCAGATTCTTTTGTTTCTTTTTGAGGCATGGTCTCATGTAGCCCTGGCTATCCTCGAAGTGTGCCTCTGCTTCCCCAGAGTTGGGGATTTAGGGATCACAGGCATGTACCACCATGCCCAGATCAGTTATACATTCTTTTTTTGTTGTTGGTTTGTTTTTGGTTTTTTGTTGTTGTTGGTGGTGGTGGTGGTGGTTGTGGTGGTGGGTGGTTGGTTGGTTGGTTGGTTGGATGGTTTGGCTTTTGGTTTTTGGTGTTTTTAAGACTGGGTTTCTCTGTAGCCCTGGCTGTCCTGGAACTCACTCTGTAGACCAGACAAGCCTTGAACTCACAGAGATCTGACTGCTCTGTGAGATTGCATGCCTCTAACATGCATGTCCATTGTAGTACTTGGCTACTTAAAAAAAAAAAAAAAAAAATGGCTGCTGTCCATGGAACAGGAAGCAGGGGCAAAGACCACACGTTGGGTTCTACCACAGGCTTTCTTGGGCACTCCCTGCTGAGTGGGTGGCCTGCTGGGATTCATCTTCCCTATGTTTCCATAGTGCTTAGCTTCCTAATGCACTGGGAAGTGTTGTCCTATGATCCAGTGCCTGCGGTGGAAAGGCTAAGGGTCACAGCCAGGCGACACCCAGGTGGTGATAAAATAGCTCTGCCAGCTGCACACACCCATCCCAGGTCAGTTCTTTGTATCATCAAAATGGACTGGTAGGGGTGAGTTGAAATAATGGAATTGTTGTTTCTTTTTCCATACATTTTCAAAACTTTTAATAAAGGTTTTATTTGAGATAGGGTGTTATTGCGTAGGCCAGGCTGGCTTTTCTCATCTCTCTGGGGCAAGGGTTACAGGTGCATACCACCATGCCCAGCTTTGTGTTTTAAGGGAAAAAAGTAAAGTTTTTTGGGGGGAGATGTTTGAATTAAGAATTCTCAAAATGATCATATTCTTTGAGAATAGAAGGAGCTTATGAGTGCTTCCTGGATGTGCTTTCTTTTGTGTGGGGAGGGAAGTATTTTTTTGTTTGTTTGTTTAGAGAGAGGGTTTTTCTGTATAACAGCCCTGGCTGTCCTAGGACTTACTCTGTAAGCCAGACTGGCCTCGAACTCGGAGATCCACCTGCCTCTGCCTTCCGAGTGCTGGGAGTAAAGTTCTGCACCATCATGCCCACATCACTATGTGTTGTTCTTTCTTAGCTTGAAGAAGAAAAAAGGAGACAGAAGATTGAAATGTGGGACAGCATGCAAGAAGGCAGAAGTTACAGAAGAAATCCAGGAAGGCCTCAGGTAACTAGAAGTGACAGCAATTAGCCCAGAATGCTGGGGTTTGGAGTGGTTTTGTGGCTTTGTGAATTGAATCCAGAGCGTGGCATACTGAGCTATACTCCCAGCTCCATGTAGAATTCATTAAATCTTAAGCCTTTGTTTTCTAAAACAGGAAGAAGATGGTCCTGGACCTTCTACTTCATCATCTGTCACCCGCAAAGGAAAATCTGACAAAAAGCCTTTGAGGGGAAATGGTAAGAACCAAGCAATGTGAAACATTCAGGATTTTCAACGCGTACAAGATATGTTGTCTTTTTATCTGTACTTTATATGTGTGTGGTGTGTGTGCACTGACCATGCCAGAGCATGTGGCCATGCCGTGCACAGCAGCCAGAGCAGGATATTAGGAGTCGTCTTCTGTCGGTTCCCACCTTATTCCCTAAAGACAGCATCTCTCCCTCTTCCTGGAGCTAGTTTGGAAGCTGGAAAGCCTCAGCAGTCTGTTCCTAACCCTCAAGCACCGGGATTGCATGTGCCTGACTTTGTACATGGATGCTGGGATTTGCACTCAGGTCCTTGTGCTTGCTCAAGTCCCTTTATCCACCGAGCAGCCATCTTCCCAGCTCTATCTTTTCCTTTAACAGTACGATTCTCCAGCTGAGAATGCAATGTATACTTGTGATCCTAGCACTTGGGCAGCTAGAGCAGGATTGCCCAAGTTGAGTCCAGCCCAGGCTACATTGTGAGTCTGTCTTCCAAAGGAAAAAAAAAAATGTTTTCTTTGTTTCTGTGTCCCAAGTTTAGAGTTGTAGAGATAAGGGAAGCAGATGCAGAGTGCTGGGTGGCTCTTTGCTAAGCAATTAGGATGATTGCGCTTGGATTCTGTGTTCTCTCCTTTCCCTGTGATGACAGTGTGAAAGGAGGTGAGCCAGGATAAGAGTAGTCTGTCTACAGAGCAGTGTCTGGCAGACACTGTCAGTGTCTTGCTAGCAGTGCTGCCCTGTTTCCTGTGAGTAATTTTCTCAGGCTATCGAAGGATATTCCCTTAGCTTTTTACTCTGGACAGGTCGTCTACTTTCGAGATGGCACTGTAGCAGCATGTCTTCAGTTCACACAAATGGAGAAATCGGCAATCTTTTGTCATTCAACCTGAGTTTGCAGCAATGGAACCTAGTGTTATTATCTCTCCTCCTCCCCTCCAGAGCTCAGGAACATTGTAGAAGGTGGAAAGACTGTAAGAGGGAGAAGGTAGGCGAGGAATACTGCAAAATATTGTCTTCAAGACATGACAGGCCATTGCACTCAGGAACTGAAAGCATCTATGACTGTGCATACAAGATCAAACCAGTCTGCATTCTAGCAGGGGGGTGTGGGGGCACCTAAGGCCCTACCCCTAGCTGAAGAGTTATTGGTAATTGATGGCCACCAGGGGAGAAAGACTAAGTTTTCTTCTGGGGGGCATGGCTCCGGTGGCTGGCCCTACACCCATGCACATACCGACAGCACTAATTTGATTTGGTGGGGTTTGTTTGTTTGTTTTTTAAGTACAGGAATTGAGAGGGAGAGTCGTGGTGGGTGAATATGATCAAAATATATTATGTTTATATATTAAATTCTCAAAGAAAAATATATTTAAAAAGAACTCAATTTCACTTGAAGACTTCATATTCTGCCTGGGAGGTTGGGGCAGGGGTCTGGATCACAGCTCTGAGAAATAAGTGTAGCCTGAGACACAGGCCTGAGGCACTTGAGCACAGACTTGGCCAATTTTGCTGCTCTCTAGTCCCTATTGTCAGAAATCTAGCCCAGCATGCTGGAGAAGTGTGGAACAGCTAACTACGACTTGAAACTTCTCAAATATTGAGTACACAGTAGAAGCTGAAGGAAATGGAGCCTCTGACATGCCTAAGTTTGTACATGGCTTGTTGGGCTGTCCAGCAGGCCTGAGCAAGGGCCAGCCTAAACAGCCTGGCTTTGCAAATGAGGAAACTAAGGCTGAAGGCAAGATTTCACAGTGAGCAAGGAAGGAACAGAACCAGCCCACATATGGTCTGGCTGGCTCTGGAGCGTGGGCCATTTGGCAGAGATCCAGTTGTCCTTATTGGCTGTGAGGTGCTCTTGTGGGAGGGAAAGATGGAAAAGGGATGTAGGTGACCCAGTTCTGACTACTAGAAGTGGAAAGATCCATTCGGGTTGTTTGGTTTAGTTTTTGTTCTTGATTTGCTTTTGAGACAACGCCTTAGGCCCCGGGTTAGCCTCTAGCTCAATATGGAGCCAAGATGACCTTGACTTCTTGATCCTCTTGCCTCTACCTCCCAAATGCTGAGATTAAGCCTAGACCAACACACTCTTTTTAAGTGTTTTCATTTTGTTTCATTTTTGAGACAAGGTCTCAAACTAGCCCTGGTTGCTTTGGAAATCAGTGTGGTCAAGGCTGGCCTGGTGATCTATACTCAGTCTCCTGAGTAGGACTACAGGTGTGACTCCCACACCTGAAAGTTTTCTGCAGCTTCAGTAGCCTTTGTTTAAATGTATGTTTTCTTTTATGCATGGTGACTGGAGTCATTATAGAATTAGATTGGGCTATCTTGAGTAATTTCTGACTGTTTTGCATGCCTCCCAAGTACTGGGATTAAAGCCTACACGGCTGTCTGAACCTTATTTTTTATATAATAGCTAAAGTCCCTTAGAAATGGCCATGGAATTGGAATCTATATCTTGCTATTTACATGCTAGATTTGTGGTTATAACTTTAATATAGAACATCCCGGCTTTCCAGCCATCAAAATGGTTCTGTTTCCTTTTCACTTCCAGGTTATAACCCTCTGACGGGTGAAGGGGGTGGAACCTGCGCCTGGAGACCTGGACGCAGGGGCCCATCATCTGGTGGATGAAGCTAAGACCCTTGTTAGTGTCGCTTTGACATTAGCAAGGTGAACCCTTAACCCTCAACTCAGTTGCCTTACGCACACTTTCACAGTGACTAGCCAAGGAGAGGTGGGGCTTATTTCCATTCGTAGCTACCTGTATTCTAAGGGCTTTGGTCAGTGTGAGCTATGGACATTGTCATTAGGTCATATTCTACTTAGACAACAGTCATTGATTTCATGGCTACTTGCTAGTTGATAGGTTGAAGGCCTCTCGCTGTTTAGCAAACTTCATAAAGGAGGCCCAGTGATGATCCTTTGGGGTAGAAGTCCTTGCTGACAGGATGGTCTCTGTGACAGGATGCGTTCAATGATGTCTTCCTTATAAATGGTGAGCCCACCAGTGAGGATTACTGATGTGCACAGTTGATGGGGTTTGCTTCTGTATATTTATTTTTATGTACAGAAATTTGTAAAAAAGAAAAAAGTTAAATACTTAAAAAGTAACATTTTTAGCATCTTTATTAAACTCAAGGAAATTTCGTTGTGAGCTTGACTTTGTCTATCAGACATTAAACAGCTTTTTATCATTCACAGTCTCCAGTTATTTTACTTATTTCTCATAGCTCATGGCAGACAGTCTCGCTGATGGTAAAAGCTGACAGACTCCTTGGGGTGTAGCTGCTACATTGGTAGTATAAAAGTTAGCACAGCAGACTGTGGTGGTGCATGCCTCTAACCCCACACGCTGGGTGCACGGCTTGAGGATAACTGCAAACTCGAGGTTAGCTTGAGCTATGTGGTGAGTTCCTGGCTCACCAGAGCTATATCGTGAGACCCTGCCAAAGGAAACACAAGTACAAGGTAAGAAGCTGCTAAAACATGTTTAAAAGGAAAACAGGTAGGCCTGGAGTTGCTTGCCTATAAATACTTACCAGAGGATTGCCAGGCTGGCCTTATGTAGCAAATCCCTATCTTGCCATATACAAACCCAACAACAAAGTCTGGCTTGAACTGCCAGGACCTCTTTGCATATGGCTCATTTCTTATGTCTTTGAGGGGGCTAGCTGGACTTTCTACAAGACTGCTGATAATGTATGGGTGTTATGTGTCCTGCTTTGATTTTTTTAATTTTAATTTTTATTTTTTAGGCATGTCCTCTAAGTGTAGCTCTGGCTGTCTTGGAACTCATTTTGTAGACCAGGCTGGCCTTCAAGTAAAAAAAATCCACCAGCCTCTGCCTCTTCATTGTTTAGCCTAGCACCGCCATGCCCACCTACAGTCTTTGATTTTTATATTATTTAATACTTGTTTTAAACACCAAAACCATTCTCAACTCAGGCCAGCTTTGGCTTACATGGTGGATGCTGGACACTCCTGCCATAGAATCAGTCATGAAAAACAAAAAAAAAAAAAAAAAAATTAAACCAGAATAGCTTGGCTAGGAAGTTAGAAGTCTACATAGGCGAAATAGTATGTGGTTGTCTGTCTTGACATAAAAGTAAGAACAATCTGTGCAGGACTTAGCTGGGGAGACTGGTAGAGCAGTGCTTTCCTGTAGTCACAGTACTCAGGGAGCTGAGTCAGGAGGATTTGAGTTCAAGGACAGGCTGGCCAATGTGAAGGCTAAAAGGTTTGGCATGGCTTGAGGTAGCGCTGGAATTAGAAACAAAGGGCTCATTAAGGCTTGGAGTCTAGAGGGATTTGAGTTGTGTTTAGTGGCTCTAAGCTGCAGTGTCGATTTGTAGTAGAAACAATAGGAGGAAAGGTACTAGAAGGTGTGTTTTTTGTGTCCTATTAGGCATTCCTGGCAGGTTTTGGTAATGATGCCATTCGGAATGGATAAAGAGAGTTAACAGTGCTGCCTGTATATAGACAAAAGGTGTTGTGTTGAGTTGCCACCTGTATATAGTTTTGGAAAAGCTCTTCCCGTGTGGTGTCTGCAGACCTGGTTAACACTCTGCCTGTGAAGCAGCTAGTTTGGCTTTAGGAACTGAAACTTGCTCAATGTTAAGTATAGTCTAGTCTAGTTAGTATAGTCTAGTTTGTCCTGGTGTTCCTGTCACCCAAAGCCTTAGTTAATCAAGGTGTGGGTGGCTTAGTCCAGCCAAAGAAACAACTGACATAGACATTGTGGGTGACAAATTGAGGGCAGTAAGCACTTCAGATGTGTAGCCTGGGATCACCAAAGGTCTGCCTGCTCTAGTCAAAACCCAAGGCTCACGTGGAAGGATGGACTGACCAAGGCTCACGTGGAAGGATGGACTGAGCCAGGAGTAAAACCTTTTTGGAAGCCAGGCTGTGTTCTGTCCTGCCCATGTGCAGAAAGGCAGCTGCCAGTGTGCTGTCACCACAGTCCATTCTGCTGCTCCTGCTTTTTCTCACCTTCCTGACTTCTAGCCACCAGGGCGCTCAGAGCTTACTCTTTTTTAACTTTTTACTGATTTTTTTTGTGAGTTTCACATCATGCACCCCAATCCCATTTATCTCTCCATCCGTTCTTATTCTCCCTCTGCCCTTGTAGCTTCCACCCAAAATAAAGTAAAATGAAAACAAATCTTGTGGAAATGGTAGTGTGTTGTCACAGTGTGTCACAGTATGCCCTGTTGTCCACTCATTTTGCAGATGTTCATTGCAGTGAGTCATTGGTCTGATTTGAGGCCTCTGGATTTTGCTACATTATCAATACTGCATCCTCACTAGGATCCTTTCCAGATAATCCTGTTGTTGCCCTCTGTCATGGAGATACTACAGCTTTGGCTCTGCAGGACCAGCCCCTTCACACACTCCAGCAGTTCATAGACAGGGTAGATGTCGGGATGGGCCAACTCAAAGTCCTGGACAGGGCCTGGGTAGTACCTGAGCTGGCCAGCCCATCAACCCTCCCACTGCCCTGGCTAGCTCACCCAATGCCACAGACAGCAGGAAGTAGAGCCAGCCGCCTTCGCTCACACCCTCAGGGCGGGCTTATTCCGAGTGCTGTAGCTGGTGGGGTGGAAAGCAGGACCCCACCAGCTCTGTGAGGTCCTTTGACATCTACATGGTCCCAGCAGCAGCACAGACCCGGGATGTCTCCATGGCCTTTGATGACAATATGGGCCACAGATATTGACACAGACTCCAGCTGCTACATGGCCACAGAACCCAGACATGGCTCTTAGCAGCAGCACTGGGAAGACTTCACCAGGGCTCAGATGGCAGGACAGGCCACTCACAACGAGGCTGCTCTCCACCCTCAAGCCTCTCTTCATAGTGCTGAAACTTGTCCTCCTTCTCTTTCTTTCCCATCTCGCCTCTACTTACTTGCACATTGTAGTGGCTCCCGGTGCAGGCAGGCTATGTGGTAGCAGGGGGTGGATGGGCGGCCAGACCTCTGAACATTTTCTTTCTTTTTTCTTTCCTTTCATACCCTCAAACTGATTCTTTCTGTAAGTTGTACTTTGACCTCCACATATGTACTTCCTCCTGCCTCCAACACATACACATAAATGTGTAAAAGTAAATAATTTGGAGGGAGCACAAACATTCACAAATGATGAAGAAAAGGCTCCAGTATTGAGCAGTTGCAGGCCTATTCCTCAGTAGCTTCATTCTTGTCTACATGGTAGTGTGACAAC
Source organism: Psammomys obesus (assembly GCF_907164565.1). NCBI lineage: Eukaryota > Metazoa > Chordata > Mammalia > Rodentia > Muridae > Psammomys > Psammomys obesus. The sequence continues at coordinate 4,672,934 of NW_026596046.1, forward strand.
AGGCCTTGGCTGCCTTTATAGTACCCTGAGACGTGCAAATATCTGCACGTGTGAATACAGCCCTCCTTGCTTGAACACCTGATTCAAACCTCAAAACAAGTCATTTCATTCATTACCACCTGTGGCATCATCAAGACACCCTTCGGACCCTGAACAGAGGGCATGGACTGAAGCGCAGGGACAGAGGACGTGCCAGAGAGGCCTGATTTGAAAGGTGTGCTCATTAGCATCAGCATTTCCTGTCCCAGGAGCCACCTCAAGTAAAATGAGCTCTTATCCCTGAGGGTCTGTGGAGCTTGGCTCCTCCAAGCTTGATGCGCTCACTCGTGCATTTGGGGGGCTCATGTGGAAGCTGGCTGAGCCCACTAGCATCCCTTGTGGCTGTCAGCTGGGCAACAGGTCACTGGCCCTTGTGCTGCTCAATCTGAAGCAGGCTACGGTAGCCTGGGCTTGCTCAAGTGGGCTTGTTCTAGTCCAAGGTCAGAGTGCCAAAGTTTAATGCTTTTGTTTATTTGTTTGTTTTTAGAGTTTTAATTGTTACTGTTGTGTGTTAGCCAGTTCAGGAACACTCTATACAGTGCATGTATAGAAATCAGAGTACAAATTTGAGGACTCATTTCTTGCTTCCATCTTGTTGAAATAGAGTCTCTTTTGGTTTCTGCCACTATGTGTACTCCATTCTAGCTGGCCTATCAGCTTCCATTTGATTCTCCTGTCTCTACCTCTGATTTCATTTAGGATTTTGTGTGTGTGTGTGTGTGTGTGTTTAAAAAAATCTCAGTCATTTGATTTTACCCATAAACACTTGGGAGCCAGATGCTAGCGCAGAGATGCACTAGCATAACATCCAACTGACCTTCCTCAGATGACATCCCAAGGAAAAGAGCAACCTCTTTCCCCATGATGTCTCAGCCCCCCGAACTGTATATCCCTCCCTTCTACTTCCTATGCATCTCTATCCATCTCCTGGGTTCCTTTTACTCTCTACCGTTTTTCCTTGGTTTACTCCCTGTCACCTGGCTGCTTGCTCAGCCTTTTTACGTATAGTTGACTTTATTTAATCCTGTTTACAATAAGCAGAAAGCTCTTGGATTAAAGGTGTGTGCTAGGGCTGAGCCACACCACAACTAGAAACAGGCTTTTCTACTAAACAACACAGTCTTGGGGTTCACAATTATCCTGCAACAGCTGTGGATGCAAACCACTGCATTCAGTTTTTTTGTGGGTTTGGAGGATCAAACCTCAGGTATTGGGCTTACTGGGTAAACATTTCATCTACTGAACCATCTATCTCACATTTTCATATCTTGCTTCATATTTTGCTACTATCCCATTGACTTAAGCAGTTCATATGCAAAAGCTGGAAGGAGAGCAATACTCAGTGGGACGATCTATGAAGTCATGTTGCAAGTCAAATGCAGGGAGGGGGAAAAACTTGCCATTTAGAGTTAGCCTAACTCTGGCCAGGTGCTATTCGACCTCACACAGCCTTCACTCACGTGTGTGTAAAATCTGGCGGAATCTGCACCAAGGCAAGCCCACTTTATATTTAGGGCTCATCCCCAAGATTTACAATCAATAATTGAGGGGCAATTGTGCAGAACCCCACTCTGACCAATACACTACATTCCCAGCCAGAAAAGAACCTAAAAATAATCTTAATTGGTGCCTGCAGGAAACAGCAGGCATGCAGGCTTGTTGAGATTTGGCAAAGGCACTCTGCAAGAAAGAAGGCACAGTTTAGGCACGGTACAATACCAGGCAGAGGGTGGCCTGCCTTGCTAAGCTAGAGAGTCATCAATACCTGTGAATCCAAGGACAGTTACTAACGTCTGCAAAAGGTATCTGAGGAGAGGGCCATACAGCAAACTGGCAGAGACCCTGGGAAAAATAGCAGGTGTGTTCTGACCTCAGTCTCCTCCCATCTACCACTGCCTGTGCCTTCCATTGGCTGACCTGAGAGCTGGAGCCCCTGGGGATGTAAGTTGGTTAACCATTGCCTTTTAGACATTTAAAACATGTTCTAACTGCTAGTACCTACGAATATGGCCCTGTTTGGAAATAGGGTATTAGTAGATGTAATCAGGTTCAAGATGGTCATGTGACAGGGTGGGAGTGATACAGCCACAAGCCTCAAACATCTGAGCTGACCAGAAACTGAAAAGGGCAAGATAGAGTCCTTTCCTAGAAGCTTTGAGGGGGTGCAGTATCCTCTGCACCTTAATTTTGGACTTACCACCTCTATGACATCAACCTTTCTTTGGCTATAAGCCAATCAGTTTCTGGTGATTTGTTACAACGGCCACAAGAAGTGATCTATAAGAAAGTTTCACTGTGGGCATTTCCCTCCTGTGTCACAAAGGACAGAGTCTAAAGGTTCAGGAGGCATAAAAGTTACATGGGACCCCAACATGGATCATGTTGAGGACAAAGAACAAACCCTCTGTACCCATTCTTTACCTGCCTTTGCTCCAGGAGGCTGACCTATAGGAGCTGTAGGAGCTCATCCACACAGTCCACTTGGGCTAAATCCTGAAGGTGTAGCAGATAGGATCACCACTCCTGCCCCCCCCCCCCCCCCCCACTGTGAAGCTGACCTCTACTTCCTAAGCCTTCTCACTCCTCCTGTGTCCTGCCAGCCGTAGGGATCCCACACCCATGATCACTGCCCACCGCTTGCCTGTGTGTAGATGGGATCTTGCCCCACACTCAGGAATATTGGTGGCTACTCACAGCAGGCCTGTGCTTCTCTAAGGAATATGTTGGGGAGCTCCATAAGGAGCTGTGGAGTGAAGCCTGAGTGTAACATTGCTGGGTGAGGAGTACTCATTGCTCCTGGTGCATGCTCTCCCAAGTGCTGAGGGAAGTGGCTGGTGGGCTGCCACACACACACACACACACACACAGAGAGAGAGAGAGAGAGAGAGAGAGAGTAAATAAAAAATTTAAGCGAGATGCTTTATCTATCTATCTATCTATCTATCTATCTATCTATCTATTTATTTATTTATTTATTTATTTATTTGATAAATGAGATACCACTGTCTTAGTTTGGGTTTTTTGCTGGAGATACCATGACCATGGCGACTCTTATAAATGAATACATTTAATTGGGGCTGGCTTACAGGTTCAGAGTTTTAGTCCATTATTGTCAGAGCAATATGTAACTGAGAATTCTATGTGTTGATCTGCAGGCAGCAGAAGGAGACTATGAGCCACAGTAGGCCGAGCTTGAGTACAGGAGACCTCAAAGCTTGCCCCAGGGGTGACACACTTCCTCCAACAAGGCCACACCTACTCCAGCAAGGCCACACCTCCTCATAGTGCCATTCCCTATGGGCCAAGCATTCAAACACATGAATCAATGGGAGCTGTACCTGTTCATACCACCATAAGAACTATGGCTAAAATTAAGAAGAATTACTCTTTCAATTACTCTTACATGAACTGCAACCCTCACACATCTCTGTTGAAAACAGAAAATGGAAATCGCTATGGGTGTGGGTCAGTGGTAAAGAGCTTACCTAGCATGTGCAAGGCCCTAGGGTCCATCCCCAGCACCATACTGGAGTGTAAAACGAGAAAAAAGAGCCATTTGTCATAAACCAGTAGTTAAGAGTGTTTGCTGCGCATCACAAAGACCCAAGTTCATTTCTTAGCCCTGTGTCTAATGGCTTATTACCACCTGGAATTCCAGCTCTGAGGAATCCAGTGCCCTCTTCTGACCTCCTCAGGCACCTGCATACATGTGGAAGACAGTTACACAAAAAATTCAAAATAAAAACTTTTTTTTTTCCAAGGCAGGGTTTCTCTGTGTAGACCTGGCTGTCCTGGAACTTGCTCTGTAGACCAGGCTGGACTCAAACTCAGAGATCACCTGCCTGTATCTCTTGAGTGCTAGGATTAAAGGTATAGCTAAAAAAAACAAAGGAAAAAAAAACCACTTTTTAAAAAATGAATGATACCTAATATACCATCCATGGCCACCTAGTCATTCTATTCATAAATATTAACTCAAGGACATGGAAGGAAGCACAAGCCCCTGGAAAACATGTACATGACACAAATGTTCAGAGTAACGGCGTGTCACAGCCTAAGCTGAAATCAGTACAGACATTTAAGAACAAGTGAATGGACAGACATGTTCATTCATACAGTGAAAGGTCACTTAGCACTAAAATGAAATGAGCGAAACACATGCCACAGATGATGGATTTCAAAATGCATATGTTATGTGAAGACAGGCAAGAGAGGTACACACGTGATTCCGTATATACAAAACCCTAGTGCAGGCCCACTAAGCATTTACATTGCTCCTGGGGTTACTGATGAAATGCTGATGATACAAACCATCTCTCTGACCGTTGGCTCCATCCCTTCCTTCCACTGCACACTAACTGACTCTATGGTTACCCAATGTCCAGAAGATGCAGACATTCCAGGCTTGGGGAAAGCACTCTCATGACCTTTTAAATTATGAGTGTGCATGATGGAAGTAGTGTATACAGCAAAGCATACAAAACAAAACAAAAACCTCCCCAGACAACTCCCTAAACAGAACACCAACAGCTCAGGGACAATAATTAATAAATCAGACCTCATGGAACTGAAATGCTTCTGCAAGGCAAAGGACACCATCAATAGGACAAAACAGCAGCCTACAGAGTGGGAAAAGATCTTTACCACCCAGACATATGACAGAGGGCTAATATCCAGAATATATAATGAACTCAAGAAATTAAACACCAACAAACCAAATAACCCAACAAAAAAACGGGCTACATAGCTAAATAGAGAATTCTCAACAGAGGAATCTCTAATGGCCAAGAAGCACTTAAAGAAATGCTCAGTGTCCTTAGTCATCAGGAAAATACAAATCAAAATGACTCTGAGATTCCATCATACACTTGTCAGACTGGCTAAGATCAAAAACTCAAGTGGCAACACATGCTGGTGAGGATGTGGAGAAAGGGAACCCTCCTCCATTGCTGGTGGGAGTGCAAACTTGTACAAACAGTTTGGAAATTAATCTGACAATTTCTCAGAAAATTGGAAATAACTCTACCTCAAGATCACGCCGGACCATTCCTGGCCATATACCCACAAGATGTGCCACCATACCACAACCATACTTGCTCAGTTATCTTCATAGCAGCTTTAGTCTTAATAGCCCAAAACTGGAAATAACCCAAATGTCCCTCAACTGAAGAATGGATAAAGAAATTGTGGTGCATTTACACAATGGACCACTATTCAGCAATTAAAAACAAGGACATCATGAATCAGGCAAATGGTGGGAACTAGAAAATATCATAGTGAGGTAACTCAAACTCAAAAAGACATGCATGGTACGTACTCACTTATAAGTGGATGTTAGCCATAAAGTACAGACAGGATAACATGCTACAACGCACAAGCCCAAAGATCCTAAATAACAAGGAGAATCCAAGGGAGGAGGCTTGAATTTCATTCAGAAGGGGAAATAAAATAGACATTGAAAGTTGTAGCCATAAGGTTATTGTGTAATGCAAATTCTGTACCCCCTCCATATCTGGTTGCAATCTTGTTCTGAGATGCTCCTGTCTCACTGTTGTGTGAACACCGCTCCCCAGTTCTCACCTGATAAGCCAATAAAGCAGCTTACAGCCAATCGTTGAGAAGGGTAGAGAATAGGGCTGGACTTCCTGCCAGCCTGGGGAGGGGGTGTTAGAGGAGGAAGCAGAAAATGTAGGGACAGGCTAAAGTAGGGAGTTTTAAGTCCAGGAGATATCAGGAGAGAGCAACTGAAGTGGAAAAGCTACAAAGTACAAGTATCTCTGGGCTGTACACTGGGAAAAAGCCAAATTAGCTTAGAGGGTTAAGACTAGAGTAATAATTGCTCGGTTCTTGTTCTGTGAAGTTTGATAAAAAAAAATAATAATAATATCATGGAGTCTCAATTATTTGACGTTAGCTGGGTTAAGAGAGAAACTGAGAAACAAACACAATTTTATAAAAATAACCATAACAGGAAGTGGATAGAGGGAGGGAACTGGATGGGAGATGGGGTGGAGAGGGGATTAGGGGTGGAGATTAGATGTGGGGAGAGTGGGGTGGGAGCTCTGGAAGAGAGAACAGAATCTTTTGGGGACAAGCCAGAGACCTGAGATGGGAGGCTCCCAGGAGTGTATGGGGCATAACCTTAGGTAAGACTCTTAGCAGTATGTGATTTGGACCCTGGTGACCACCTTCTATAGCCAGACAGGACTCCCAGTGGAGGGAAGGGGACACCAACCCACCCACAAAACCTTTGACCCAAAATTTGTCCTGCCTGCAAGATGTGCAGGGATAAAGATGGAGCAGAGATTGAGGAAATGGACAATGACTGAAGTTGGACAATAACTGGTCCAACTTGAGACCCACACCATGGAAGAGAGCCAACTCCTGACACTATTATGATACTCTCTATGCTTGCTGACAGAAGCCTAGCATAACTGTCTTCTGTGAGGCTTCATCCAGCAGCTGATGGAAACAGATGGAGACACACACACACAGTCAAACAATAAAATGAGCTCGGGGAGTTCTGTGGAAGAGTGGAGGGAAGGATTTAGGGAACCAGAGGGGTCAAGGATACCACAAAAAGATCTACAGAGTCAACTAACCTAGACCCATGGGGACTCACAGAGACTGAACCACCAAACCAAAGAGCATGCATGGGCTGGACTTAGACTCTCTCTCCACATACGTAGCACAAGAGCAGCTTGTTCTTCATGTGGGTCTCCTAACAATTGGAGCAGGGGCTCTCTCTGTGTTGCCTGCCGTTGGATCCCCTTCCCAAAGCTGGACTGTCGTGTCTGGCCTCAGTGGGAGAGGACTTGCTTCGTCCTGCTGTGACTTGCTGTGCCAGGGCAAGCTGGTACCTATGGGGGGCTCTCCTTTGAGAAGAAGAGGGGGGTGGGAGGAAAGAGGTTGGGGGTGGGAGGAAAGAGGTGAGGGTGGGCCTGGGAGGAGATAAAAGGGCTTCAATTAGTATGTAAAATTAATCAATCAATTAATTAATAGAATAAAGCCCCCCCCCCAGTTTTTGCAGCCATGTAATGCTGGAGCCTTGAGATTCTGCTGCAAGAGACCCCCTGACACCCTCCTCTGTGTACCCTGCACCTGTGCTTCCAGGAACCCAGACTTCTCAGTAGCATCTATATCCATATGTGATACTTACATTGGCTGTTTATGTATCCATCGGGGGGTGGTGAGAGGCTCATTAAAGAAGCCAGCCATGGCACCATACCAATCTGGGCATCAGAATCAGTGTTGGGATAATTGCTAAACTTGAAGGAGCCAACCTCACCTCCCCCAAATTCTCAATTCAGGATTCAGAGGATAGACTCTGGCTGAAAGCTTTTTAAAGTTCCCTCTCTCTGTTTACAGTGTCATCACAAATCCAGAAACAGGACATCACCTTTAGATACTGAATTAGACAAAAATTAGAAACAGACTAACATGAACCATGAAACATGTGACCATCACTCTCTGGCTCCCTCTGTCTTTGTCTTTCTGTCTCTCTGCCTCTCTTTCATTTTCTTTTGAGATAGGGTGTCTCTATGTAGTCCTTGTTGTCCTGGAGTTCAGTATGTAGCAACTGGCCTTGAACTCACAGAGGTATTCCTGCCACTGTCCTGAGTGCTAGGATTAAACTGTGCACCCCCACTCCCAGCTCACTGTTCTGAGACTGAAGATTAAAGAAATTGTGGCTGGACCAGATGTCTCAGTGGGTTAAGGGTCTTTCTGTGAAAACTGGGAAACCTGCGTTTGAGCCCCAGAACTCACATGGTGGAAGCTAGGACCAACTTCTGTTAGTTACCCTCTGACCTCCATAGACCTCCATATTAAAGAAAGAAATCTGTTTTGACAAGACTAACAGAAGAGGGCGCTGTTGCTCCAAGTTCCAGTGCTGTTTGTGCCCAAACCCTTTCCATGGCAAGCCCGTTTTGTTTTCTTTTACCTGTTTAAGGGTAAAACGATAAATCTGCACTACTACATACGGTCTGAGAATAAAGTGAAGGGAGGTGCTGACTGTGACACAAATGGAGAGAGCCTCTAAACAGAGGCTGAGCAGCTTCACTAAAGTGCTTGCAGGCAAGGGATTCTGATTTCAAAGTGGTTTTGAACTTTTGCATGTATATAATAAATAAGACGTATTTGACATGAGACTAAATTCACTTCTATTTCGTATATACTTCGTTTACTTGGCCTGAAAGCAATTCTAGGTAATATGTTCAATAATTTTGTGTACAAAACAAAATTTCATGTTCTGGAGTTTTTTTTTTCACTTGTGGCATTATTTTGGAACATTTGGGCTTGAGATTTTTCCAGTTAGCGATGCTCACTCACCCCATAGAGGCAACTTTAATGATTTATGAAGACTTTCATTGGCGTTTCCCTGCTGGGAGAATACAGTGGTATGTTAAAAAAAATTAACAAACTATGAAGCTGAAATGAGAATTTGCTTCGCAGTTTCTACTCTAATCAAGAGCTGAGAGAAGGAAGACGTGCCAAAGTGTTTTTGCTTCCAGACCCAGCTCTCCTCTCCGGCTGTGGCGCTTAATGGCTTCATCTCTCTGGGACTCAGTTTCCACTCACATAAGATAAAGACTTGGATGAAATAAATTGGGAGGTAGATGATTCAGTGTCTTAGTAAGCTACCCTATCGCTATTTGAGAGCATATTGAGAGAGTGGAATGGATCATTCTGTTGTTGTGAAATCCTCACACAGTAAAAAGCCACACCCACATTTAAAAGCACCTCACAGGCTTCTTTCACTCTCCTAGCTCCCCCTGGGTCAGCACCTTTATTTCTTGCATTGTAATAAAGACCAAGGAAATCTTCTTGTTACTGTTTTGTGTCTTTCATCACGTGGAATTCTTTCTGACTCTGTGTGGACGGAGCCCTTCATTCTGTCTTACAGCTGTAGAACACAGATGGTCCCAACTTGAGAACGTTTGATTTCTGGTTTTTTGACTTTACCGTAGGACAAAAGTAAAATGCGTTCAGTAAAACTGCACTTTGAATTTTCTTCTCTTCCTAGACTGGCGTCTGTGATCCAACCTTCTCTCCTAATGGCTGGACCGAAGCACCCCCACCCCATCAGCTACACCATCCCTAGAGACAAGCTTTCGACGGGGCCTGTAGTGACGCCGGAGTGTTTTGGCCCATTAGGTGTATGCCACACCATTCCCACTTAAAAACGCCCCAACTTACAATGGGCTATCAGGGTGCAAACCCATCACAAGGAGAGCAGCAGGTCTTTCATCCAGTCTTATAAATGGACATTTGAGTTGCCCAGCGCAGCTTCACACACAGTGGGGCAGAGAATAACCTCTACAAGTGGCACTTCGTATTGGCGTGGGTGAGGGCAAATGCTTGGAAGAAGGATTGCTGGGCCAGGAGCTGATGCAGAGGCCAAGGAGGTGGTTCGGTAGATAAAGTTCTTGCCAGGAGAGTGTGAGGGCCAGTTAGCATCCCGAGAAAGCACATAAAAACAGACGTGCAGCTGACTGTTATCCCAGAGAAGAAAAACAAAGAGGTTCCTTGGGGCAAGCTGGCCAGCTAGACTAGTTGAATTTGAGAACTGTGCTTCTGTGAGAGACCCTGCCTCAGTAAATAAAGTGGAGAGTCATCGAAAAAAACACCCAGGATCGACTTTAGGCCTCTGGGCTAATGCCCACGCATGTGTCCTCACACAGGCATACAGGCCCTCACCACAGACGAAATAAATAAAATAAATTCGGTTGCCATTTGTGATGTTGACAAACTTGGCCTCAAAATGAGTTATAGGATTGGCTTTCCCCCAGCAAAATGTGTCTTACCATCATTCCTGAGACTTCTCAGGGAGGCCTTTATTTCCTAGACAGCAGGAAGGTGGTGAACCTTTGGGTCACCATGCTCTGGGCCAGCTCACCAAGTGCTGGCATGGTTTACCAGCTGACCAGCTGGGGGTGTGAGGTTGAGGTGAGGCGTGTCCTCTGGTGGATGGAAAAGTTACACTAACGGTCCAGCTGTGGACACTGTGGCTTCACTTTAAAGACTAATGGCTTTTAACCAGTGTTTAGTCACACTTCTTTGCTATAGAAGGATTAAACCTTTGACTAGAGCAACCCTTGTCATGAAGGCATCCCCTAAGAAACAGGCTGTTTCCCAAGAGTGTCTGTGCACCAACATTTGCTGGTTCGTATTGTACCTCATCCAGCTAGCTGCCAGAGCTGTGCTGTCTTTTAGCTCTCTGTCTCTGAGATAAATGTGTGCACATGCACACATAAAGAGTGAGAAACGTCACGTCTCACAAAAACTGTATACAAAACTCACAAGTAGACCAAGGATGCAGGAGGTACTTGTGATGACTAATCTTGGTGGTCAGCTTGACTAAGGAGGCAGGGAACACCTGTGGGAGATTTTCTTGATTGGATCCTTTGAGGTGGGAAGAGCCACCCTAAATCTAGACCACACCTTTTGGTAGTAGCCCACACAGAAGAAGAGAGCTTTTGCTGTTTTTGCCTGCTTGCCTTTGCTCTTTATGTCAAATTCAGCTACCCTTCTGCTAAGGCATTCCTTTCTTGACACTAGAACCTACTTCTTTGAGACTCCAACACAGACCAAAGACAGACTAAGACAGCTAGCCTCATTGGAACAACAGCTACCAGATTCTTGGACCGTCTTTGCGAGACAGCCATTGTTGGATTAGCTGGACCACAGCCTGTAAGGGACGATAATAAATCCCCCTTTAACACATATAGATTCTATTCATTTTCTTCCTCTAGAGAATCCCAACTAATGCAGCACTAAGGACGTTCTAGACAACAAACATTGGATCCACAACTGTCTGGAAGCTGTAACATAATCGACAGTTGATTGTCATTTCCTGTCTCAGACTGGAAATGCTCTAAATAGAGGGAAATATTGAGAAAAACAAGACAATACAACAGGGAGTATTAGGAATTGAACACAAGGCCCTGCGTGTAACAGGCAAATACTGTACCACTCAGCTACCCACAACCCTTCCTCCCTCCCCCTCTTTCTTTTTCCCTTTTCTTACTTAAATTTGAAACAGCATCCCACCAACTATCCCAGGCTTTAAACTGACAATCCTCCTGTCTCAGCCTCTCAAGTAAGTAAGTGTGTGCTGTCATTCCTGGTTAGAAAATTTAATAAGTTAACAAGGATTTTGGTTGCACAGTAGTAGTAGAATTATCAATGAAGCAAACTCTCACAGGGTTGTTGATGTTAAGTGGCAATATCAGAACAGCCATTGCAGTTGTTCTTTGTAGGCAGCAAATAGAACCTGCTGAAAGAGGCCTTTCTGAACTTTTTTTTTTTTTTTTTTAAAGATGACTCCTTTTTCCAGGGCTCTCTGTTTGAGGCTTCAGCCTAGTTGCTGTGTCTTTAAAGAAGCTCCTACATGGAACTCTGTCAGTTGTCTGAGGCTTGCTGCCAGCAAACAATTTAGGTATTTACCAGAGGTTTCCAAGAAACTGAAGCAAATCATACGAAATGTTATACCTGTTATAAATAGGCAATCAATGCATTAGCAGCAGAAAAAAAAGTAATGTGTGAGAGAACAAAGCTGCAATTTGTGAGAAAATGTAATGTAGGCAGAGATCAGTTTTAATTATGTCAGAAAGAATTGCAATGGAAAAGTAGGTGATCTGCCACTTCTGAATAAATTTTGAAACACCACTCTTGAAGTGCTACTACCTTTGTGTCTTCCAACAGAAAGACCCACATAGAAACAAGGGATGGTCAGATCCTGAGACTCTGAGCTTGGCCAAGTAGGACCCAATGTAGAATGCAGAGCCCATTCCAGGCTGAACATGCATCCAGCTCAGCAGGGATGTTTCCCATCCAACATCTACAAGAAGGAGCAGGTAAAGGTGCTTTCCACCAAGCCTGATGACTTAAGTATAACAGTAGAGAGAACCAACTCCTGAAAAGTTGTCCTCTGACCTCCATGTGTGTATCACAGCATGATCATGAACACGCACAGATACACACTAAATAAATGTAATAATTTTAAGTCTCCAAAGAGCAACATTAGCTCATAGTTTCTCTATTCATCAGTAGGTGAGGTGAGGTTGTTGACTTGGTAACTGAGGGACTTCCAAGAAGCAGGGAACTGGGAACAAGATGTTCAACTTTCTCAGCATATTCCCATCACACATTTCTGTCTTTTCATTGGACTTAAGTTTAGAAAATACAGACATGTCTAAAGCAGGCTAGAAGATACTGAAGGCATTGACTATGTCACAGACTTGGACATCTGGGTCTTGCCAGATTTATGCTTTATGTAAATCAGTGTGAATTATGGGAAAGCTGCTGAATTTGGGGACTCTGGTGATTTCTTGGTGTTTGTGGTTTATAGTCTTACTGGAACCTTTCTCTATAGTTTCCCAGCCTATAATTCATGGCTGTGTGTTCTCTATTTCTCAAAGACCACTGCTGGAATCCTGTCTTCACTGCATAATGAATATTTTATCCTTAGATGTGGCCCATCTCTTATAGAGGGAGTCTGGGGAGGTAGGTGATAAACTATTTCTGAAATAAATCACAGTGTCAAAGAAAGTGGTTCTATTCAAAGAAATAACAGGAGTAACCACCATTCAGTGGCAGAGAGGAACTGGGCCTCACACAGCTTTGCTGTTAAAACTGGAATATTTGGTTTTTGATCTATTAATCATAAAGAAGAAAACAAAATACCCCTCCCTGCAAGCATGCCTGCTTCTTGTCTTCTTTTAGTCTGATTAAATGAGAA
>NW_026596046.1:4686114-4773046 GCF_907164565.1 Psammomys obesus
GGCGGCCCGGCGGGCGGAGGGGCGCGGGCATGGCCGCGCGCAGCCGGCGCGCCTGGCTCAGCATGCTGCTCGGGCTCGTGCTGGGCTTCGTGCTGGCCTCGCGGCTCGTCCTGCCCCGCGCCTCGGAGCTGAAGCGAGTGGGCCCGCGGCGGCGCCCCAGTCCCGAGGGATGCCGGCCGGGGCAGGCGGCGGCGCAACCCGGCGGGGCGCGGGGCGACGCGCGCGGGGTGCCGCTCTGGCCGCATGGCTCGGCCGCGGAGGGCGTCCAGCGCGATAGGAACTTTCTCTTCGTGGGAGTCATGACCGCTCAGAAGTACCTGCAGACCCGCGCCGTGGCCGCCTACAGGTGAGCCCCCTTTTTGTCGTGGACACCCATCTCCCGCATCCAGCATCCCGGCGGGCGGGGCGGCCTTACCGGGTTCCCCGGAGGCTTCGGTAGTAAGCTGCCAGCCAATTCGGGCGAAGACAGCAGGGGTTAGATGAGGGTGGTGAGAACAGCGCTCAAGGGCAAGGTTTTGGGAATAGGTGGAGGAGGCTGGCTTCTCGGGGTGTGTCTTTCGCCCTGCTCTTCAGCAAGACACGTAAGCGATCTGTGCTCGAGACTTCCTTTGTTGAAAGGCACGAGTGTCCCCCATAAGGTGGTGGGAAATTCAGTGTTGTGCTTGCGATAGTGGAGGCAGAGGTTATAATTTGAGTCTCTAAAATAGGCGCTTTGTCCTTTCAATTTAGGAGAGCCCTCCTCAATTAACCTGGCTAGGACTTCTCCCTGCCGTACTTTAAGGTTTCCATAGCCACTCCTTTCAGTGAGAGTGCTCACTCCGCTTTTGACCACTCTGGTTTGTTAGAGGGAAAGAACCTGGAGGAAAACCAGCTTGTGGGGTAGAGCGGGTCAGTGCAAGACTGCAGTCTGGGGTTCCCTAGCCCAGTTACAGAGGTGTATGCGTGTTAGGAAGTAACTGGGCCCCAGTAGCTAAATGAGTCTTGGAAGTGGCTGCGGTCATGTTCAGGATTAACAAAGGGATTAGCCGCCTTTAAAAAGCCGCCTTTGGAAAGCCGCCTTTAGAAAGGAGATGGTTTTGGAACGGGGCGGGGGGGGGGGGGCATGGTTAGAAATGTTTTTGCATTGCAGTGAATCTGAAATAGTAGAGGGGTTGTAGACCCAAGTGAAGGGACTTGGTGGAAATTTGTGTGTGTGTGAAGTACAGAAACCTTTACTGTATGGGTGAAGGTTGGAGTTTTTCCAGGCATGGAATCAGTGACAGGAATGGTTACAGAGCACGGACGTTCTGGGGCTGAGTTTTTTTCCTCAAGGCTGCCCTGGCTGCTGTTTGCTCTACCTTTATAAGCAGTGCTTTTAGATCTTTGGCTTTTAAGTCCAGCTTCTGGTCTAAGTTTTCAGGCAGCAGATGGTGTAAGAGAACAAGTGTAACCGGAGCTCTCCTTTAAGACGAGTGCGGGATTGAGAAAGAAAAAAAAGGTGAAAAGGCACCGCAGAGTGACTGCCTCTGAATGGCCTGCCCACCTCTCCTGCTGCTAAATCAAGAGGCTGGCTTAAAGAAGCTTAGAGAGCAGGTAGTTGTGTCTGTGGAGTAGTTTGAGAACCAGCAGGTCAGAGGACCCTCCCAGATGTTCTGTGACTTAAAATCTTTGTCGGAAATTTAGGTGCAGATGTGGTGGCACATGTCTTTAATCCTAGCGCTTAGGAGGCAGAGCAGGTGGGTATCTGACTTCCAGGCCAGACATGATCAACAGTGAGACCCTTCTCAAAAAAAAAAAATAAATAAAAATAAAAATTAAACAACAACAAAAAGAAAATGAGAAAGGACCCCTTCTCCTCCCTCCAGGTGGCTCAGTAGGTAAGGTGATTGCTGCTATCTACACCTGACAACCTGAGTTTATTCCCCAGAAAGATCCCACATGGCAGAAGGTGAGAGCGAGTCCTCCCTCTCAAATTGTCCTCTTGTATGCCACACAGCATACACAGAATAGGTAAATAAATGTAAATAAAATAAATGTCCTTTCAGTGACAAAATTAAATTGAGGAAGAACCCATTAAATTGTTTGCTTTATGTTTTTGAAAATCCACGAAATTGCAATCTAGTGACAGGTCACACGAAATCGCAACTCTAGAGACAATTACCAGAGTAGTTTGTTCAGATAGGTTATATGACTTCTTACCCTCCACAAAGGTTTTCACACTTATGAGACCAGCATACACAAATCAATAGAGATCGTCATGCAAGAAATATCAAGAAGGCATAGTGTACACTAGGGCTACTGTTTTATAATCAGCCATGGTTTCCCAAAGCCCATCTTAAAGTTGAGTATATGGTGTCCTTTGGCCTCTTTAATGTTAAGATTTTTCATGGTCTATGTTCTTTTAGGCAGGGGGGAAGTAGAAATGCTTTCTGGGTTTTTGTTTGTTTGTTTGTTTGTTTGTTTCTAACAAAGAGGGAATCTTTTCCAGGAAACACTGAATCCACCAGTCATTTCTTCTGTGTTCTCATTTATTCTTTATCTGTGATCTGAAAAAGCAGAGCACATGAAGGGCTTTCCCTGGCTAGTCAGGGTCCCTGCCTCTCCGCCTGTCAGCTCTGTAATTCGATTAGCTAGCCTTAGAGAACTTTTCAGGGAAGGCCTGAATTGGGAGGGGGGTTATGGTGTCGTAAGTTATTATTATGGTTTACTGGTTTTTTTTTTTTTTGAAGCCTGGGCCGGAAATCCACATTGAGCTCTTAAGTTGGACCGGCCATGCACATTACTGTGTGAAATGAAAGTGCTTGATTCTTGATTCTTACAGCACAAAAGGGAGCCTGAATTTGGAACTGGGTGTGCTCAGTGTTATATTTCTCCTAAAAAGTAAACTTTTATTTGTTTTGCTGTTTAGACCAGATCTAACTTAAACTGAATCTTCCTCCTTAGCCTCCTAGTGATGGGAGTTGCAGGCATATGCCACCACACCTGGCTCAGTCTTCATATGAAAAACTCCCAGCATTGAAGAGGTGGAGGCAGGCTAGAAGTTCAAGGCCAGCCTGGCTTCATGATACTGTGTCTTTAAAAGACAAAAACTTATTACTTGGTTTGTTCTCACATCATCATTGTCCTCCAAGTTAACAAAACTTTTGTTTGGTTTATAGATGAAGGAGATGCCAACACTTTCAAAGGGCATTGTGATATAAGATTGAAAATGTCAGAATTTATAGTTTGGGGCTAGTAACTAGGAACCTTTTCCTTCCAGGGACTGAGATCCAGGAGGGAGCTAAGAAGCCCTCGAAAAATCTAGGAAGGTAATCTTGTCTGGACCTGAGTTACTGTAATGTAATGCTTCAGCGGTTAACAGCCCCATCAGACCTCTTGTACACTTGAACTGAGGCTAGGCCTCACCAAAAGACAGCAGGCAGTGGTAACTCATAGCAAACAAAACAGTTTTGAAAGTAGACAAAATGAAACTCAAAAGTGTAGCAGATAGAGTCCAGCCTGAGCCAACTCTTGTTATGTAGCTGCCTAACTGTGAAGCTCACAGGAGTGCTCCTGACTCACAGATTTGGGTGCACTTAGGTACAGTGCAGCCTTTGTAAAACAGGCAGGCTGCAGGGTCATTGTGGATCCAGAACCTGAGTCTGAGGGCACAGCAAGACAGATACTTGTTCTGCTATTGTATGAAAAGGGGTTTGGGCTAGTGATGGCCATGGTGGAGAGAATGGAACGGGGGCTGGGCAGTGGCGCCCTGTCTGTATTAGCTGGTGGTGAGGGCCTTAGAGAAAGGGGACATTTGTACCACTTTGGTCAGGTAGTAAGAGACTGGTTGTGTGACTGTCAGTGATAAACAGATTAGCAAAGGGAAAGCTGGATGCTGAAAGGCAGAAGCCAGTTTGGAAAGGACCCCAAGAAGGCCATAAAAGAAGGAACTGGGTCTGACTGTTCAGACTTATGGAATTACAGTCTAATTTAGTGGAAAAGCCACTTGAGGCTTTGAAAGGAGATGGGTAGCTGAGATTCTATAAATAAATGTAGAAAATAATTCACATAGACCCATCTGCAAAGTTACTTGCCTTTTATATATGTTTACTTTAAAATATCATGGAATCACATGTAATTTGTTGTGCTAATTAGCAACAGGTTGATGAGGTGTCTGGAGTTAATAGCTGTAGTTCGTATTTTCTTAGTTTTTAAAAAATATAGAGATGCAAAGAAAGAAAGGTCAAATAATTCTGCCTGTCACCATCACCATCATCATCATTGTTTTTCCTGCATGTATGCCTGTGTACCATTTGTGTGCCTGGTACCCAAGGGGCCCAGAAGAGGGCCTCAGATTCCCTGAGACTGGAATTATAGATGGTTGTGAGCTACCATGTAGGTTCTGGGAACCAAACCTGAGTCTTCTGGAAGAGCAGCCAGTGAGTGCGTATCTCTTCAGCCCTGTATTTGTTTTTGGTTTTTGTTTGATTTTTGTATAGGCTGGCCTTAAATTTTTTTAATTTTTTTTTTCAGTAAATGTCTTGGTTTTTATTTTTTTAATTAATTTATTCATTTTATATCCCATTCGTAGCCCCCTCCCTCATTTCCTCCTGGTCTCTCCCTCCCTCCCTCTTCTCCCCTATCCCTGTCCCCTAGCCCTGAGAAAGGGGGAGCCCTCCTTACCAACTGACCCCAGACTATGAAGTCTCTTCAGGACTGCCTGCCTCCTCTTCCTCTGTGGCCTGGCAAGTCCTAACCTGGGAGAAGTGAACAAAGAGCAGGAAACAGAGATCATGTCAGAGACAGCCCCTGGTCCCCTTACTAGGTGGCCTATGTGGAGACTGACCTATCCATCAGCTACATCTGAGCAGGGGCCCCGGGTCCTCTCCTTGGTTGGTGCATCTGTCTCCTCAGGCCTCGCCAGGCCCAGATTTGTTCTGGCCTTGAATTATTAGGAATCCTCATGCCTCTCAACCCCCCATGAGTGCTGGTTTTGCAAGCAGAAGTCACTACTTCCTGCTCCTGATTTTAGATTTTCTTCCTTAAGTTCAAAAGTTATTGTCCTGCGGAAGTTCTTTTGAGCATACTAGATAAATGCTTTATCACTGAACTACACCCTCATCCCTTTTTAATTTTCAAATGAGGCAGGATCCCAAGTTGTTTCAGCTGTCCTTGAACTTGCCTTAGCTTCCAGGTAGCTAGGATTGCAGCCTTTGTCACCAGGCTAATCCTCTGGGGGGATTTTTAAAGGAAACATTTCTTTGTCTACTCTGAGAAGGAAGACAGTCCAAGCCAGATCAGGTGGCTCATAGCTGCTTCAGCTCCAATCTCCAGGGCATCTGTGCTCATACAGTTTAATGTCTTTAAAAAGAAAAATAAATCTTGCTAAGTAGCTGAGGATGACCTTCATGTGGACATTCTCCTGCCTCAGACTTGAGTCCTGAGATCACAGGCCTGTTTGCTGGCGTACTCAGCTCTTTTTTTTTTTTTTTTTTCCATCTGTTTTTAATGTTTAGAATGCTGAGCTTCAGCTGGGGTAATAGGCCAGTGAGAAAAGAGCTTGCAAGGTACAATGACCTGAGTTCTAGCCTGGCACTTAAGTGCCAAGAAAAGGGGGAAAACATGCCAGAGCACTGTATAGGATTCCTGGCACTTACAGGACAGCCATCCTCGCCTAAGTGCTAAGTTCCAGGCCAGTGAGAAACCGTTTCAGAAGAGGACAGCATTCTTGAAGACAATGCCTAAGTCTGTTTTCCAGTTTCTTCCAGCACACACACTGAAAAAACACACTGAGCTAACCTAACACCTCACAGTTACTATTAAGGGGATCTTACCGCCCCTGGCCTACACATGGGGAACAGTTTTTTTCTTTACTTGCTTTGTTTACTTCCTCTGAAGATGTGATTGGTTGCCTGTTTCTGTCCAAGAGTGATTAGCATTAGTGTGTAGAGGGTGTGGGAAGAAAAGGCGGGAAGCACCAGCTTTTACAGGACTCTTAATCAGTTAATGACCCTTCGTAATGCTTTGCGTTAAGCTAGACTGTTTCTCTTGCCAGCCTTAATGAGTTTCTCCATGATGTATCAGTAATTTCCTTATTTCTTGAGCTAAGTAAACTATGCTTATCTTGAAACAGTTCAGCTGCTCTCTTCCATATAGCTTAGTTTGGCAAGTATTAAGTTGGAAGGTGTTTACATGTAAAATCAAATAAATCAACTTTTAAGTATACTTTGCAGCACAACCAGTTTCTAGTTATGAATTACCTGTAGAAGAAGACTGGTGAAAGATATGGTCCTGAAGTGAGTGTAGTTTTGTCTATCACAGTTTGAGGGTTCTGTGCTGTCAGTACTCTAAGATTGGTGTGGTTGTCAGCAAAAAGTCACATACATGTTCTTGTTGCGCTGGCAGTCCCCCTTTCCCCTGCCCAGTACTTAAGTTAGTTATTGAAAGATCACTATTACTGGGCTTCAGCCCCCACAGAGCCTAATCTAGATGAAGAATTGAAGGCAGTGTTGATTGAGAAGGGCTCACGCTTTGTGCCAAAGGAAAGACATTAAGCAAGGGCAGTCTCACCATACACCCATCCTTTCTTTCCTTCTCAGCCTTGAAGAATGAATAGGAGTTCTTGGAGACAGAGACAATAGCAGGTTTTTGCAATCATGAAGTAGCAGCAAATGGCAGTTGTGGGTTATGAGAAAGTATAGTTCCTTGGAGTTGGGCTGTGAGCTGTGGATGGGAAAGTGACAGCAAGGACATGGAGGGCCTGGCTGAAGGAAGGCACCTATGTGCTGTATAAACTAATGCTCCATAGTATAGTTAAGGGGAAGGTTTTTATTGCAGATGTGTTAGAACAGCCAGAGGCATCTGGAAGAGTTCAGAGCAGAGAAAGAAAGTCGATTGAACATGGTCAGCAGACTGTGCCTGGCCAGGGCTGTCTTCAGGAGAGGGAGAATAGCAGGGGTAAAGGACAGAAAACAGCAAGAGAAGCAGGAGCAAATCAGAGATTGAAGTGAAGCGGGATGATCAAAAGAAAGCAGCCAGGGCTATAGCGGATGAGTGGCTAGGGGGAGGGAAGCCTGTGAGCTAGAGGGAGTTCAGGGTATCAGGGAAGGTGAGAAGGGCTGGGACCCTAGGTGGACTTTGGAATGTGTAGGGGACTTGATAGCCTGGAGGCTAGCATGAGCTTTGATGCATAAATAGGCACCACAGGTGACCATTTGTCCCTTGGGCAGAAGTAAGGGACATGACTCCTTTTGGTAGAGGGAATTCCTGGGGAATGTTGGCCTTTAACCACCAGAAATCCTCCTACAGTCCAGGTTGAGCCCATTTCTGAATATTTGGACTGCCTTTTAGAGCTTGGGAACTTGTAGCTTCCTTTGGACCTGACATGTGTTGGGCTCAGGAACTTTTTTGGAGCTGGTGGTATTTCAGCATGAGAGTAATTGATAGGAACTGTATGTGGAAGTTCAGTGGATGGTCTGCTGTTGGGAGGCTGATTGTGAAGCCTTGTTGAGTTTGTCCCTGATGGTAATGTCCACAGGTAAGTGTGCAGGGTCTTGGCTAGTAAACAACTTCTCACAGGAGGGTTGGATCAAGGTTTTTTTCACGTAGTAAACCCAGTCACACGCTGAAGGAGTTTTTATGTTGCCAAGCCAGGTAGACAAAGGGAGGTGGAGTGGTTGCAGTGTGTGTGCGGCTACTCCCCTTATCTGAGAGGGCTGTTTCCTGGGTCTTATCAGCACTCCAGTCCCCACTGTGAAATAAAAGGCGATAACCTGCAAGCAAGTGCTGGTGAGAAGATAGGCCTGTGGAGGCCTCAGAGGCACCTGTTGGTTCAGCTCATTCTGTCCTTACTGGTCCTGAGTTTCCTGTGGTAGCCTCAGTTTCCTGTGGATAATGACACTTCACAGAGCCCTCCACCTGGTAGGAGTGAGTGTCTGTAAAGCGGCCTGTGGTTGTTGAGTAAAGGGTGGCTGGTAGCAGCTGGCCAAAACACCGACTCAAGCATCAGCACACTGACTGACAAGAGGAAGCTCAGGGTGATTGTATCATTTGCATAACTTCTGATCTAATTTTTCCCTAAGATTTGAAAACTTACGTTTTGTTTATATATATTCCCCCTTCCCTAGCAAAAGAAAAAAAAAACCCACTTGTTTGGAGCTTGTTTGGAGAACTGTAGCTCAGGAAAGTACGAGAGCTTTGAGAATATTGCTGCAGTCTAGAAGTTGTTCAAAGAGCTCTGAGGTGTTCATCTGGAGACTTCAGTAGGCCACAACACACCTGTTGTTATACTCTGTATCTTAATTCTTAGGCTTCCAAAAAGGTGTGTTGTCTCTTGGTGAGTGTTTTCATTGTTGGTTGTGAGCCTGGCCTCAGAGGGCTGGCTCCTAGTAGTTGGGAATGCCTTCTGGACAACTGTCCAGACCATTGTTGAAGTGGGAAGTTATAATCCACCCTGGCAGCAGCTCAACTGAGGTGAAAAGGGCTTCCCCTCCCCCCTTTGTAGACAAGGTTTCAGTGTATAATACAGCTGAACTGGGTATCTTCCTGCCTCAGCCCCCAAGTGCTTGGATTATAATGTATCACTTTGCTAAGCAAAAACACTCTTTTATACCTGCTTTCCCAGTAATTCTGTGTTTAAGGATCAGCAGCAAAGAGTATAATTTAACCTTTTAAAATAATTTCCACACCGTTCTCTATTATAATTTTCACCCATTCCCGTAACAGTGTAAGATTACTCATGTCTTAAGGACAGTGAGTCAGTTAACTCAAAAAGAGGAAACTATATACTCAGAAACCACGTACTTATAGGGAGGCTAAGGACATTTAAAGTAGGGTTTCTATATTGTAGGCGAACAGCCCTTGTCAGTTAGCGATGTGTTCTGCCTTGGGAATCACCTGAGTCTTCACAGGTCCCTGAGCTGCTCTGACAGTGGAGAACAGCTCTTCATTCCCTACACTTAGTGAGAGGAGAGGATGAATTAAGATTGCTGCCTTGCCCCATCCCACCCACAAGGGTGCTTTTACCCAGCTTCCCTAAGTGAGCCTGGAGGAGGATGTCCTGCAAGGACTTGGTGTCTGAGGAGCTTTTACACTTAACGCTGAGCAATAGGACAGTTTTGTGATTTCTCCTTTTTGTCTTCTAGACAGCTTATAGCTGAAAGTGGGCCACTGTTAGCACACATGGGTGACACTCTGGTCTCAGGTCTGCACACGGGTTTGCTCCAATTTGAGGTGTACCTCCTGAGAGTGCTCTAGTTGTCCCAGTTTGCCCTGGCACAGAGCAGGGCAGAGCATCCTTCATTCACCAAGATTTTGTCCTTCTCCTTTTGCTCTGGCTTACCCTACCCCTTCTCTCTCTGTAACATTGTTTTCTTGCTCACTTTTCTCCTATTGTGTGCATTTTGGTTACATGATTTTAAATCCTTTCTCTAGCAGAAAGGGTTATATACATTTAATTCCTAGTGTCCATCAATTCTACAAGACATTTTGCCTTCCTGCTTAGACTCCAGCCACTTGGTCCCAAGACGGAGAAGCAGTATCCAAAGTCATTTTAGCCTTTCAAACAACATTGTAACCAGCAGGTGCCATGTGGAAGAATGGTTTTGTGGGATAGAAGGTCTTCCAACCTTTTTAATTATGAAAATTAGCATAACTATTAAGATTTAGAAACTGTAAAAGGAGGAATGTTGTATTTAGGATTTAATATTATCTTTTAGTAATGCTGCTGTTAGTCCTAAACAGCTATATACCCAAATCACCACACAGACACTGGGATTTATTTAACCTAGAACACAATGCTGGGCAATAGTTGTTCCATCCTAAACCTCCAAGCCCGCATAGTTTCCTGACATTTAGATTTCCCACATTATACTTGCATTTTGTGATATATTAGGTCCAGTCCATCTTTCCACGTCGTTCCAAGATCTCTGCTCCTGCCTCTGTTCTCCCAGCTCTCTGCCCTCTCTCCTCCTCTGCCTCCCAGCTTCCTGTTCTCTGGTTCCTCCCTCTCTTCCTGCTTCCTTTCCCTTGCTCAACATTGTGGCTAGTTGCTTTATTTTGGCCTGTTTACACAAAGTTGAGACAGGTGATGCTTAGAATAAATATCACAATGCAATGTCCAGATTGAAACCAGAGAGTAGGGGAGAGAAATCAGCATTTGAATGAACAAGGGTAAAGTGTATACATTCCAAAAGAACATTATACCAACAGAGGAACTCAATGTGGATAAGATTATTGTAAAATAAACTGTTCTGTTTCTTCCTGTTTTTCTTGTTACTGTAAAGCTTCCCCTGGGGAATCTTTTCTTCATGTTTCTTAATATACCTATCTATTATAGAAGGTGTAGAAAGTACAAAGAAAATTATATATTTTCATTTCAATTTTTTAATCTTCTAAAACAATTTGAAATTTTTTGAGATTATAACTATACCACTTACCCCTCCAAACCTTCCCATATATCCTCATCTTTTAAAAATTCATAGCCTCTTTTTTCTTTAATTGTTTGTGTGTGTTTGTATTCTAAATACATAAATAAATCTGCTCAGTTTGTATGTTACTTGTGTGTATATGTTTTTAGGACATATAACTACTTGGTGTTTTCTTCCCTGGAAGACAGTTACTTCTGCTTTCAGCATTCCTCTTTTGCCTGTAGTTCTTTGTGTAGGGTTGAGCCCTGCTCTCCAGTCCGTGTTAATACGGCTATTGTTGTCCCTCTTCGGGACATGTTTTGGCAGCTAGTTGGTAGGACAATTTTATTTTGTGTGTAGGTGTTTGCCTGCATATGTGTCTGTATACCACATGCGTGCCTGATGCCCAAGGAAGCCAGAAGAGGGCTGGTGTTCTTTACAGCTGAGTCATCTCTCTAGCTCCCAAATTAAGTATTTTCTAATTCCTCACCTAGAATCTGACACAGTAAAGCTATGCAGCTGTACATTATTTTTGTGTATTTAGTAAACCAGCATATAAATCTTCCCTGCTTTCTTAATTTGTTGTGGGGGAAGGGATAGAGTCTAGGCCCTTGTATTTGCTGGGTGTGCACTCTGTCACTTGCCCTTAGAGCCTGCTTTGTAAACTTAGCCATATGTTATGGCAGCTTACCAGGGCAATGTTTGTGATGTAGATGTAGATGTAGTTTTTCTTACAGTGGTACTGACTGGAAGTGGAGACTGATAACAAAGCCCTAACTCAACACAGGCAGTCCTTGGTCAGGCTGCCAGCTGTCCAGCTGCATTTCTAGTTGTGGCTTCATTCGGTACAGAGAATAGCATTTAGAAACTTGGGGAAATAGAAGATTTCCCTGGCACTCTTACATTTCAGCTGTCTTATCTGGGCTGTAAAAAGAGTTGGGTATCAGTCCATTGAAAATTGAGCTTTCTGGCAAGGACCATTGCAAATGTTCTGTCATTTCCATTGAGAGCTCCAGGCAGCAAATGTGTTGATGGCCAAGTAGACATTTGCTTATGAAAATCACAGAACTTGACCTGTTTTGATCACAGAAGGAGGGCAAGCTTGCTTGTTCAGCAACATTGCCTTCAATTTGAAAGTATGAATGTGTTCTCTTCCTCCTCCTCCCACAGGACAGTGAATTGAGTTATGTTCCAGAATGCGTTCACTTTGTGGAACTCTAACTGAAAAGATCACAATTTCTTAAGATTGGAGCGTTTGCAAAGAATTCATAATGAGAAGATTTTCCTCAAACCACCCTTCAATTAGAATAGAAAAGACAACATGAGGCTTGCCCTGGGTTACCTAAAAAGGACTGGATAATAATTGGGTGGGGTTACCAAAAAAAACCAGAGGAGATTTTAAGGAGGGGTTGAGGTTGGATTGTCTGTTTTTAAAATTAATTGCTTTCTCTTCTTAGACAAATTACACCATTTCAAGTCACAGTTGGCACATTAATTGCATCCGTGATGGCTGTGTTACCAGTGCTTTTCTGCATGCATTCTGCCTGGTGCACTGGGAAACAGTGCCAGGCCGAAATGAATTCTGATCTCCAGTCTAATATGAAAGAGCCTAGTGTTTTAAGTAAAAACACTTAAAATTTAACCTCACTGGACTTCTACCCTAAAACAGTGTGTGAAATTGGGAGTTAAACACAGTTCTAAAAGAGTACATGCTTGATGGTTAGGTTTTTCGGCAGAAATGGGAGATACACTTTCCACACTACTATCACTGCAGTGCACACGCTTTCCCGACTCCTAACTTCTTTCCCTGTGTAATGTTATTTGCAGACTTCTGCCTTCTCTAATAGTAAGTCACATGGAGGCAGTGCTGAAAGTGGGGTCAGGACTCAGCCTAGCAGGGCACTTCCAGAGCCCAAGCCTGTACAGTGCTCTTTACTAGGCTGTTTCTTTGAAGACAGGAATTGTCTTAGCTGCTGCTTCTTCCCTCTGTACCCTCTTGCTCCAGTATTTCCATGGCTTCTGGGCATGGTTGCTGTAGTATTACTTTAAGCTTAGTCTGTGTTAGTAATCACACCTTAGTGTAGAAACACAGAGGCTTATTAATACTAATAGCTGAAAGTTAAGTCGCTTTCAACCTCATCATTTTAAATTCTGTCATAAGCTGGTACACATTATTTTGCTCTGGGTTACACTTCAGAAGCATGCAAGTTATAGTATATTTCAACACACAGAGCTTCTGACTTTTCCCTCTGAATAATTGGTTTCTTGTTGTGCTTTGAGTAAGTTGGTTTTCTTCGTGTATGAATTGTAGGATGTATGGCCGGGCTGATGGACAGTTCTGTGAAGCTCAGCTGGAAGTGATTTTTGTCCTTTGGCAAATACAGCACACAGCATCTGTAAGTCACTTGCTGTATAGGAGGGGGCAGTTTTCATTCCACGTGTTCACTGACTTTTCTTATGTGCCAAGTTTTAAGATTATTTACATTTTCAAAGGATTATTGTGACTGAAAGAAAACAAGAAAGCCCAAACATTGCTGGGTAAGGACAGTAGAATTAGGGTTCCTTGGATTAAAAGGTACATGGCTTCCTGTGGTTGGAGGAGTGCTGGGAGACGGTTTCCCCTGCAGACGTGACCACATCAGAAGAGTACCTATAGTTGCTTGACATATACATTCTGTATGCTGTATGCCAAAGGATCTGTCCCATCATAGGTAGGGCTGGCTTCTCCTTACATTGGCAGCTCATCTCTTCTTTATTTACTTTAGCTCTTAGCTTTATTTTGCTTTTTGAAGTAGAGTCTCACCATGTCGCCTAGGCTGATCTCAAACTCATGGTTTCAAGTGATCATGTCTACCTCTGCCCCTGAGTAACTGGGACTATAGCCATGTGCTATCATGCCTAACTATCACTTTTTACAGATTATTTTTCTTTTCTGTGTGTATGTGAGTCTTTGCATGTATGTATATGCATCATGTGTACTGGTACCCTTGGAGAAGAAAATTCCTTGGAACTGGAGTTATAAATGGTTAGAAGCTGCCATGTGTAGATGCTGAGACTCCAACCCTAGCCCTCTGCAAGAGAGAAAATATTCTCAACCACAGAAACATTTCTCCAGTGCTCCTTTTAAAAATATTGAAAAGAGCATATCCTTTGTGAAAAGGAAATATAGTGTAGAGCCTGGTATAGAATCTGTAATGCGAGGTTTCTGTGTCGTTTATTTCATATCTCTTTCTAAAAGAGCTGAGCGGCTTATTATATACAGACCTGTTTATATCAGTCCACAGGCATTGGGGGAACAGTAGCTGCGGTGCTTTGTCCGTTCTAAGATGCGAGTTTCCCAGACTCTGACATCTCTGAAATAAGGTGCAGTTTCTAGTTGTTGGTTGCCTTACAGTGCAGCAGCATTTGCTGTTGGTAAAAGAAAAACTGACACACCTCATAGTTAGTACCCTAGATTTGAAAAAAAAATCATGTATATAGTTCATCCTTGAACTTCTTGAGAGGAAGTTGGTAGAAGATTTTATACAATTGAATATTTCCTTAGTTTGAATGAGATAATTTGGTTATTTTGTTCTTTATATTTTGATTAAGAAGATAAATGAAAACTAGTCTTGTTTTTTAAGTGTCTCATTTAAAATTATAAAAATAAGTTTCAAATTTCAGTTTGCAAGAAGAAAAATGTTGTAGAGCTGAATAGTGGTGATAGCTGTATAGCATTTCACATACTGAATACCCTGAACTGTGCACTAGAGGTGGTTTGGATGGTACCTTCTGGGTTATGTTTGGCTACAGATAAATTTTGCTTTCAAGTCTTCTGTACTAAAAGGAAGAGTAAAAGTGATGTCTGCCATGCCTCTATCCCTCCACCCCAATCTCCCTACATTTGTACTGCTTCCTGAGAGATCTGCATTATTGTTTTAAACATGTTTTTGAGGCACTGATGCCCTGAGTACCCCAGACTGACCTCCAGCCTGCTATCTTCCTGTCTTGGTTTCATGAGCACTGAGATTCCATACACTATACCTGGCTTAGAATATATTTAAAGATATTTTTCTCCTAGTAATATCCATTAAAGATAGGTGTACATTTAATTGGTCCAAGTCATCTTTTCACTGTAGAAATACATTGTACTGGTTTAAGCGAGTTAAAATATATGGAGAACAATTGTTACTGGAAAGTCTATGGGGGTTTGAGGGTGGTGGCAGAGACAGCGAGACTGGGAATTGAACTTCTGGCCCTGCACATCCTGAGCAAGCACTCTACCACCAGCATGTATCTACAGTTCATGATTTTATTTTCTTCTCCCTGCCTTTCATTCAACAGGTTCTCACTGTTGTAGGTAGGCATGGGGCCTGAAATTAACTTTGTAGACCAGGCTGACCTTGAACTCACAGAGATCCACCTGCTTCTGCCTCCAGCGTGCTGGGATCAAAGGTGTGCACCTCTACACTAGGCCTAAGTTTCTTAATATTAAATTTACTACAATTTGAGCATCTTTAATATAGAAATTCAAAATGCTCTGGAATACAAGACTTTTTGAGTGCAGTACTCAATTCTACAGTATAGGTTTCAGGGCATTTGGATTTTTGGATTAGGGGTATTTGACTAGTAAATCTATACACGTGTTTTATAATGTGAAAAACTCTGGATAAAGGATATTCAGCCTGTATTTTATTTGTTGTCACGTTTTTATTAGAAATGTCCAAATAAGTGAACAATTTCAGCTAAAACTTAAGTTCTTGGCAGTAGCTTAAGCAAAGAACATTATGACACCTTAAATTAGCTGTTCTCAACTTTGTTTCTATTTAATTGGTCACTGGTCTTTCTTCTGTCTGGCCTGAACCAGCTACTTTTAAGCCTCAGACCTACACCTCTGGCTTCTTTCAGTTAAAACCCACACCTGAGAATTTCAGAGTGTGCACCCCTGTCTCCTTTGGTGTTCCCTGTGGGGCCTTGCAGGGCCGTCAGAGCACGGCGGACTACTCCTCTGCTAGGCTTCCCCCCTAGTGCTGAGTTCTCCATAGCAAACCCTGCCATGCTCTGCACCCTGCCTCAACATTGGCATCCTGGGCACCTTCCGGCCTCAGGAAAACATTCTTTGTTCTGAATCTCCTTTGCTGGTGTGCTGCTTTCTTTCAGAACATGTTTATGCCAATAGCGTTCACCTGTGCAACCGTCTGACGACGTCCGTCTTGGTGCCTGCTCGTGACTCCCAACTGTGTTTTAGTTCACCACTGCATCTGTCCTGCTTGGCACTTGAGGAACTTTGCACCAAGATTTGATTTTGTTGTCATTTATTTCTTACATTTTATTTACTTTGTGGGAGTATGTGGGTGTGTGCAGCCATGGTGCACATGTAGAGGTCAGAGGACAACTTGTAAGAGTCAGTTCTCTCTTTCAACCATGTGGACTCTGGAACCAAACTCAGGTTGGTTATGAGGCTTGGCAGCTGTGCCTTCACCTGCTTAGCCATCCTTCCAGAGCTGAGGAGTTGACAGCAGATATTGATGGAATCCAAAAGTTGACTACCTAGATCTCACCATGGCAATTTGAGTTTCAGCTGTAACTAGAGCTTAATCATCCTGTAGCCTTCCCCTTTCCTTTAGCTGAGGTTCTTCTGAAAATTAATCTGGCCTTTGTAATACTTACTGGGCGCTCCATTAGTTGGAGGCAAGCAGACCCAATGTTAGAAGCAGTCACACAGTGATACAAAATGATCAGGTAAATACATCTCTGAAAATGACTGTCCTCTAACCGTTATTTATTTTAATTACAGAACATGGTCCAAGACAATTCCTGGGAAAGTTGAGTTCTTCTCTAGCGAGGGTTCAGATACGTCTATCCCCATTCCGATAGTGCCACTGCGGGGCGTCGATGACTCCTATCCACCTCAGAAGAAGTCCTTCATGATGCTCAAGTACATGCATGACCACTACTTGGACAAGTACGAATGGTTTATGAGAGCAGACGATGATGTTTACATCAAAGGAGATCGTCTGGAGAATTTTCTGAGGAGTTTGAATAGCAGCGAGCCCCTTTTTCTCGGGCAGACGGGACTGGGCACCACAGAAGAAATGGGGAAGCTGGCCCTCGAGCCTGGAGAGAACTTCTGCATGGGGGGGCCTGGCGTAATTCTGAGCCGGGAAGTGCTTCGGAGAATGGCACCGCACATTGGCAAGTGTCTCCGGGAAATGTACACTACCCATGAGGATGTGGAGGTGGGAAGATGCGTGCGGAGATTTGCAGGCGTGCAGTGTGTCTGGTCATATGAGGTAAGAGCAGAGTCTTTACGTGGGAAAAGCTGTCAGCGTTGCCTTTCGAGTTCTGAGTCAGTCATGGGAGACTAGCAATATTAGCCTTTTCAGAGGAAAAGTATTAGTACGTGTTAGCCTTCGTTTTTAAATTTTAAAATTCTTATCACCCTGATTTCCCCTGGCCTTTAGAGCATGTCTTTTGTACTTACTGAATTTTTTTTTTTTTAAATGATAGCACCTGGGGCTTGAAGAAAACTTACTGATGGTAACATTTTTTTCATGATGCCCAGAATCATCTGGTTTCTGTTGGTTCCACAAGACCTTCTGCAAGAGCATAGGATAGGATACTTCCTTGTTTTCCATTTCCCAGAGTCTTACAGTTTCATCTGGTCAAGATGACCAGCACAGATCAGAAACTTACATGTTTTGAACTTATAAATGAGATGAGAAAAGTGATAAGAAACTTAAAGTGATGAGAAAAGGCCTGGAGCTGCGTTTGGGAGCTCGGAATGCAGCACAGTGATACAGCGCGTGCTTAGCATCCCTGAGGGCATTTCTAGCACCAAAAAGAAATAAATGCTTTTTACAAACCTTGACCTTTTGTCTGTAAGAAATGTGCAGTCATTTCTTTCACATTAGGTGGCAGGCAATTCTGAATTGTTTTACCCATGAAACCTTTAAGGAAGTCTGCTGGCAGGTATTTTCTCTTTAATAAGAAGGCATGAGTTACTTTTGGGCTTTTCTGTTTTATTGGCACATGTGTGCTTCTTGCCTGTAGATTCAGGATCTAATAACAGTAGCATGAAATGGATCATTGTGTTTGGTCACCTGTCGGTGGTTGTGAAGAACAGAAGGAACCGCTAGGCCTTTTGCCCAAAACAAGAACATGCCCTCCTATGTGAATTTTTTTAAAATTTTTTTCATAATTTATTCATTATATATCCTGATTGAAGCCCCCTTCCTCAATTCCTGAAGTCCTTCCCTCCCTTCCTCTTCCTCCCTCCCTCTTCCTCCCATCCCCTTCCCCTAGTCCACTGAAAGGGGAGTTCTCCACTATTGCCATCTGCCCATAACTTGTTAAGTCTCATCAGGACTGCCTAGATCCTCTTGCTCCATGGCCTGGCAAGGCTGCATCATCAGGGGTGAGCGATCAAAGAGCAGCCAGCTGAGTTCATGACAGAGGCAGCCCCTGCTCCCCTCACTCAGAGAAAGAGACTGTCGGCTCTTTCTTGGGGGAAGGAATATATATGCTTTTGCCTGTGTTCGCCTCTACCAACCTACAACTTGCTTTTAAGTGTCTTCCAATCAGTTTGTTTCTTCTGCTTAAATTTTTAGGGAAACAGACATTTTTTAATGTACAGGAATGGTCTTCATTTAATTTTTAATTTTAAATTAACAAAGGTGCATTTTAAAAGCTAAATATGATCTGAGGTGCACTTTAATCTCTGTGTACCTTACCCTCTCAGTTGCCTGCTTCTATTGTCTGGTGGTTGCTCACCATGCCTGGGAAGTCTCGTGTTATGAAGTTTTGCAGCGAAGAAAGCTGTCTTAGTTACTCTTCTATTGCTATGAAGCAACCAAGGCATCTTATAATAGAAAGTGTTTAATTGGTGCTTGATTACAGTTTCAGAGGGTGAATCTGTGAACAAGATGGTGGGGAACAGGCATGGCTCTGGAGCATGTCATGGACTTTTGAAACCTCATAGCTGACCCCCAGGGACATTTCTTCTCCAGCAAGGACATTTTCTAATCCTTCCCAAATAGTTCCATTAATTGACAACCAAGCAATCAAACATAGGAGCCTATGGGGGCATTTCTATTTAAACCACCACAAAAGCCATTTAAGGATTTCATGCTGTGTTAAGTAGATTACAACTGGCAGTATTTCTGCATTTTCTCCATCCTTAATTAAACAGTTATGACCATAGCATACTTCTTTGTGGCTAAACATATAATGCTTTGTATATTTTGGAATGCTTTGTCTTGCTGACATTCTAGAGGACAAGCTTGCTTTTTATTGTCTGTTGTTTTGAGACAGGGTCTCCTTGGTAGCAGAGGCTGATTGATGGTGCGCTTGCTCAGCAACTAAAATTGCCCTCAAAATGCTGATCCTTCTTCCCTCACAGTTCAGGGATTACAGGTATAAGGCATCGTGCCCAACACTGCTGTGTGGGGGTAGATAACAGGGTTTCACTCTGTAGAGTTGGCTCACCTGGAACTCACTGATTTCAGGCATTGGCTACTACTCCCACACAGCCCAGGCCTTCTTTTGAGAATTAAAAAATAATTGTGTCTGTATGTAGTCATCGGTATCTTAGAAGGTACTATAAGATTCTATCGATATCGAGGACACTTCAACTTTGCAGCTTCTAAATTGTCTTCTTGGCTCAGAGAATCTGGTAGGCAAGCAGCTCTCCCTGGTGTTTTCCTGTTTGCCTAGGGAGCAGGGTCAGTAACAGCAGCCACAGGTGGCTCTCCCCAGGAATGTGGGCCAGGCACTAAGGAATGTCCCTACCACTTTGCAGTTCTTTAAATGTCTTAGGATGACACTGCTTTTCCTAGATTCTGCTGGCTGGCCCTCCCCTGAGCTTGTGCCAGAGGTTCCTCCCTTCAGCTGTGCTGAGAGTTCTCTTTTTCTGTGAGTTGCCTGTTTATAGTTTTGGCCCATGTTTCAGATGGAATGCTGTCTGTCTTAGGATTTTGCTCAAGTGCTTTGTTCTCAACACAGTACCTTCGGGACTGTGTGCTTGGTCTTTTTGCCTTTACTGAATTTAGAACTTTTAAAAATTGGCCAGGTGTGAGTCTAAATCTAATTTAACATAACCTTTCTTTGGGGGATTGTGCTTTTTAATGTTTTTATTATTTATTTATGTATGTATTTATTTATTTATTTGTATAAATGTGTGTGGATGTTTGCCTTCATGTATGACTATGCACCACGTGTGTACATTGCCCATAGTGGCTAGGAAGATGCTGGCAACTGAACCTGTGTCGTCTGGAAGAGCAAGCCACCGAAGCTGTTAATCACAGAACCATCTCTCCAGCCCATTCACTTTTTAGTATTTTAAGAAATTGTTCTTTCTTTGGGTCACATGGATTTTATCTGAATTTTTCTCTTTGTTTGGAATTTTGCCTTTTTACATACAGCTCTTCATTTTCATCGTAAGAAATACATATCTGGCACATTTACCATTCAGTCAGCCTGCCTGATATCTGCACCCTCCCTCATCAGTAAGAGATTCCATGTTCAAAAGTCAGGCAAGATTAATCCCCCTCCTTTTTTTTTTTTTTTAAACTTTCTATAGGATAATTATGTTAAGCCTAGAATCTTGGAAGGTATTTATTTTGCTCTATTATAAGCCTAGCCAAAAGAGTAATTTTTTAAAAAATTGCCTTGAAGTAGAAAAAATTCCTCAGGTAATAGCTGTGTAATTAAAATGACTCATGAGGAACAGTTGTCAAAGCCAAAACTCAGATTTATTTCTAAGCTTATTTTTTTTATTATTGCTGGCACTTATTAATAAATGCCCTTTAAGACCCTTGATTTTTAAATGATTTTAGTTTCACAGAGAAGTTAACGTAAAGTAAGAAGCTTAAATTTTGGTTAGGTCTCATGCCTTTCACATGGGGTGGAAGCTGTTACTTCAAGTTACTCAAGAGTTTGTGAGACACAGAGTTGGAAAAAGTGATTTTTGCTTTGTTTTGTTTTGTTCTTTAAGACAGGGTTTCTCTTGTGTAGCTTTGGCTGTCCTAGAGCTTGTAGATCAGTCTGGCCTTGAACTCAGAGATTTGCCTGCCTCTGCCTCGTAAGTGTTGGCATTAAAAGCATGTGCTACCACACCAGGCAACTGTTCCCTACCTTTTAAGCTTTTTATTGATTCTTTGTGAATTTCACATCATGCACTCCAGTCCCACTCATCTCCCTATCCTTTCATATCCACTCTCTACCCTTGCAAGCCTCCCCCACCCCACCCCCCAAAAAAGAAAAAAAAAAATCCTAAGATACCTCGCTATGGTTTCCTGGTATGTCCTACAGTATACCCTTTTGTCCAAAGTCTTTACTTGAAAATGTTCATTGCAGTGAGTCATTAGTGTGGCTCCAGGCCTCTGGCTTAAGCCATACTGTCAATACTGGATCTTCACCAGGAGTCCTCCTGAATATGGATTGTTACCCTATGTTGTGGAGATCCTGCAGCTTTGGATCTCCAGAACCTGCCTGGACCCTTTATGTGCTCCAGCAGTTCTTAGACGGGTATATGTTAGGCTGGGCCAACTCAAAGCCCTGGATCTGAGGGCCTGAATGGTAGCTGAGTTAGTCAGCCCACCAGTTCTCCTGCACCCATACCACCAGGGTGAGCTAGCTCTCCAAAACCTCCCTGGCTAGCTCAACCAAGGCTACAGCCAGGAAGGGGCAGGGCCAGTTTTCCCGCTCTCATGCCACTAGGGCCAGCTTTGCTATGCTGCCCAGGAGAGGTATGGGACCCGCTCTCCTGAGTACTGTAGCAGCTGCCCCCTTTATAAAAGCTTTTTCATTAGTCTGTTGCCTTGACTATTAGCCATCCTGTGAACAGTGCGATAGTCATCTGGAGCAAATGCTATCCTTTCACCCTTATCCTCTTAATCCAAAGATGCTATTTGCAATCAGAAAACAGGGAAGATAATGATAATTCTTTGTAAATTGTGTTTTTGGTTATGTGTATGCATATATGTCTGTATGTGGGTATTTGCATGAGAGGGCAGGTGTCCATAGAAGACAAAAGAGGGTATTGGATCTCCCAGGAGGTGGGGTTACAGGCAGTAATGAGCCACCCAGTGTGAGTACAAGGAACTGAAGCCAGGTCCTCTACAAGAATAGCAAATGTTCTTAACCACTTCTAGTGCTGGAGTAGGGTTTTGAAGGAAATTGATGCCTCTCTCTCTGACCCTTCCAGGGACTTCTAGGCTGCTAATTTTTTCACTGTGGTCATAGGCAAGCTTAGGGTAGATCTGAAAAATGGGTTAGATATAGGGTAAGTTCCAAAGCCATATAGCTCACCATTTGCAGTTTTGCTGTTTCTCATGCATAAATGTTTCCCGGGTTACTTCAGGCATTTAGCTAAAATTCAGAGACCTGAAAAGGCAATTTCTGAGCATTCTTGCCTATTGAGGATAGAAGTTTTTGATTGTTTATTATTCTCTCTTCATTGATGTCACCTAAGATCATCCTTTTATTGGAAGCTATGTTCACAATTTAAAATACCTTTTCACATAGATACATTATTCTGAATATCACTTTATACTTTTAAGAAGTCAAATAATTGTGCCCTAAAAATTTGGAAGACTTCTGAGCAGTGAGTTACAGTGTGTTCATTAAAAAAATAAAATAAAATTTGTAACCTCTTCTGAAGCAGCGTCCAGTTTTGGTGACACTGGTGCAGAAAACATACTCTTGTAGTGGTTTGAATGAAAATGGCCTCCATAAGCCATATGTTTGAATGCTTGGTCCCCAGTTGGTGGAACTGTTTGGGAAGGATTGGGGAGATGTGGCCTCGTTGGACAAGGTGTGTCATGGGCTAACCTTAGAGACTTCATACAACAACCTTGCCATTCTCTGCCTCCAACTTGAGGATCAAGATGTAAGTGCCTCCCTCTGCCATGATGCCTAGTGTGCGAAGTGATGGATGGAAAGGCCTGGATAGCACAGAAGTTGCGACATGGCAAGGGCTGGTGGGGACAAATAGGCCTGGGCTTCAATCACGGTGCTTCTCATTTAGCTGTGTGGTCTTGTGCAACAAATTACCTAACTTCCGGAACCTAAATTTTTTTCAGAATGGACCAAGGGTAGAAACTGCTCATAAAAGAGGATGGTTTCAAGGATTGTGATGATGTGTGTTATTATAACTAGAGCAGGATAAGAATTAGTCCTGTGAGGTGAGAAGTCTGGTCAGGGCATCCTTAAGTATTGGAAAACAGCCATTCAGAATTCATTCCCTGAGAACTCTACTTACACAGATTTTACCCTGTGGAAACAGGTATTTGACTATAATTGGTAAAAGCAGCATTGAATGGGAATCCCTCTTGGATTTAAACTTAGAACTGTTAGTTGTTTTGGATCTGTAATTTGCTGTCAGTGTTAACCTTCAGTAGTATCTCTGAAGTAGTGTATAGGTAGATCATGTTTGTGAGAAAGGCAGATTAGTACATGTCTTCATAATTCTTGAGTCAGGTAGTTGTGTGTTAAGGGTATTCTATGCTTTATCTCTTAATCACTTTTATTATTGGAAGGTCATCATTTTGCCAATTCAGCCTGTTATGTGTAGTGAACACAAGGATTCTTTAGCATACTAACTAACGGGAGGTATAATAGACACATTCTCTCTCCTTCCTTCCTCCCTCCCTCCCTCCCTCCCTCCTTCCTCCCTTCCTTCCTTCATTCCTTTAAATGGCATTTTTAACCTTAAAGTGACATTTCCTGTATAGTTGAAAATTTGAGATCGTAGATGTTATCCTAATTCCTCCAGCAGAATATATAGCCTACCTTTTAATATATACGTGTTTGAAGTGGCATATAAGTCATTTTGAGATAATAAGAATACAGATTCCTGAATTCTAAGAACTTCTTACCAACATGGAAATGAGCTATTTGTATAGAAACATTCATGCTTACAAAAACATCAGTGACCACTTGACAGATGGGCAATAACCGGGACCGTACCCTGCAGTCTGCACTGGAAAGCAAGGGAGCCATGAAGCTGTTGAGAGGAACAATATGAATTAGGGGTGCAGTGTAAAAGGCTTTGGTAGCCTGGGTCTCTTTTCTCTAATGATAACTGGATTTCTAGAATATTTCAGTTTTAGTACCTGTATTGTTAAACAAGCACATTTTTAGATTCCTTCAAACAAAGTAGCTATATGATTCCTTCCCTACTTTTAAGAGGCTCGTGTCAACAACAAATTTAAGTTTCTAGTTTTGATATTTAATCATCCTTATTAAGTTAATCTGGTGTATTCAGCATAGCAAGTGAGGGGACAAAGGCAAGAATGAATTTGACAGAACAGTATTGGTGACAAAGGCAGTGTTGCCTGGATTAGGGAAACTGGGTAAAATTGCTAAAGGTGTAGAAGAGTGTTGCAAGTTGATGTGTCTCAATTTTGTGCAACAGAGGGAGTTTGTTTAATGAGAACGTTACCTATATGTGCATATTTCAAGACTGGCATTGTCTGTAGATCTCCTACCAGCTTGGGGTTTATCAAAGGTAGACCTGGCGTTTTGATGGGTGGGATTTCACTGTTTGCTGTAGTACAGGCTTCTCTGATTCCTGCACCCACTAAATGTTCAGGAGTCACACTCATTTATACCCAGAGAACACTTCTTAGGAGGCAGTGGTGTCTGGAGCCACGTGGAACTTAGTGTTGTTACATTCATTCCCATTTAACCCTGTCCTGGGTAGCAGAGAGTGCTTGGTTTTCTTTTCTGGTAAGTAAAGCCTATAATTGGGTTTCGGGGAAGCCAGAGTGGGTGACAAGTGTTCCCCTGGGCTGTACGTTATAAGGTTACTGCTATTTATGTTCCTTTCTTCTCTCTGAGCTATGTTAACAATCGTGAATTGTATGACCAAATAAAGATGAGTGAGAATGAAGGACAGCAGTAATCCTTGAGTGACAGCATGAGAAAACATAAGTCACAGGAAATGAGAAACCCAAAGTTTTGATAAGATTTCTCTTCTTTGTTGATAGTTGGCATTAAGTTCCCAGTTCTCCTTCGTCCACTTTTTGAGGGTTGGTGTTACAGGCATGTACCACCACAAGGTTAAAACTAAATGTTTGTTTAGGTGGTGTAGCTGTGAATCCCTCAGCTGTTTAGAGTAGCTACTAAGTAACTTTATTTATGGAACTAGTTACATGTTTTAGCAGTTAGTGGAGTGGGACAGCATCCGCCCACAGTCACAGTCCTCTCCGATATGATGGAGTGTGGGGACAGCTCAGCTCTTTAATGTTAAATCTGTAACTGTAGACCAATCAAAATTAAACTGGGAACTAAGGTATAGAACTTCTTCCAAGACACCTGATCAGTGTTTCTTCCAGTGTTAAGGTCATAAAAAAGCAAAGAAAGATGGAAAGTGGAGGCTGCGGGAGACATGGAGACTCCATTCATTGTGGGCCTCTGGATTGGAAGAGAAACAAGTATGGAAGAGAAAGCTGGTGGCTTGTGGCCATCATCTACAGCTCAGTGACTAGTGTTGCACGAATGTTAATTTCCTCATTTTGATGTGTGTGTCATAGTTAAGTAGGATGTGAAACAGGGTTAAGAGGTAGTCCTCTTTGTTTACAACTCTGTGATTGGAAATGGTTTCAAAACCATTTTTTTTTTTACATTTGTGTGTGCGTGTGTGCATATGTGTGCCAGCCATGGTGTATGTGTGGAGGTCGAAGGATAACACATGGAGTTGGTTCTTTCCTTCTACCATGTGTGTCCCAGATAGTGAGTTCAGGCCATCAGACTTGGTAGCAAGTACCTTAATCCACTGAACCATCTCACCAGCCCCTCTAAAATTAGAGTTAGAGCCAGGAGTGGGGGAGTGTCAGGGCATCCTCAGCTGCAGAGTAAGCTAGAGGACAGCCTAGACTGCTACAGAAATCTGATTCCAAAAGGGGGCAGTTAGAACGCAGAGCCATCTAATTAAAAATGAAGGCATATTTGTTAAGGTTATTGTGTCCTGTGGGCAGCTCCGCACTCTGAGAAACTAGGCAAAGCTGTATGAACTGGATCCTCTGAGTGGATATTGTACGGGATGTGATTTGTAGTTTACTGACTTCTAGGAAATGGAAGACAGAAGAGGTCTTTGTTTTAGAGGCTGCAGACTTCTAGCTCTCATAAAGAGCTTATCATTGAGAAGCTTATAATGTGCCATGTCATGACTGTAAAAAAATGTGTAATGGGACCGTTACAGCCAACCCTTTTCCTGGGTAGCAAGAGTCTTTCAGCATTCACATAGCAATTGAGTGCTAATCCCCTGCTGACATCACGGGAGGGAGGGCAACCCTGCAGGCCTCCACCACTGTGGGATAAAGAGATCTGTGTAAAGTTACTTTGATGCCTGGCACTTATTTCCTAAGCAAAACAAACAAACAAACAACAAAACCCCCAAAACTATTGTATTACTTTTAAAGACTCAAGATTTGGAGGTTGAGGACTTAACTCAGTCGTCCGGCCAAGGGCTGCTCTTGCTGAAGTTGCAGTCTCTGCTAACAGGACTCCTGCCCTGAGAGTCCCTGGCACACAGTGAGCACTGCCATTCTCACTGCCTGAGGTTGTTGCAGTGTGGTCCTACACCATCATCTTGTCTCAAGGGCCCCATGTCCTGTATTAGAAACCAGAGCCGCTCTGCCCCGGAATTAAGCGTATCAGGATTATTTAGGGGCCTTCTGGTTTTGTTTGTTTGTTTGTTTGTTTTGAAACAGGGATTTACTACATAGCTCCGTCTAGTCTCAACTTCACAGTGCTCTTGTTGCCTCGGCCTCCCAAGGGCTGGCATCATGAGTATGTTGCCACTATGGCCTGAATGGGATGAAGAGAGGCCTTTTCTTCTTCCTGTTCTCCCTTTCCCAACCTGTACATGCTAGACAAGTTCTGTCATTGAGGTACATTCCCAGTCCCAAGGCCAGGGGTCTGCCTCTGTGGATCCTGTTAGCACATCGGGGTACAACATGGGAAGGAGTATTTCTTACAAAAAAAAAAAAAGATTAACTGTGTGCGTTCATGCACCACTTGCGTATGGGTACCTAGGGAGGGTGAGAAGGTGTTGGGTTCACTGGAGCTGGTGGTGGTTGTGAGCTGCCCAGCGTAGGTGCTGGGAACCAACCTCAGGTCCTCTGGAAGAGCGGCAAGCCCTCCTAACTGAGCTCACCAGCACCCTCCTCTCCTTTCCTCCTTTTCAAAAGGAGGTTCTTATGACCCAGGCTGTTTTTAGACTTGCTGTATACCTAAGGCTAATCCTGAATTCCTGATCCTTCTGCCTCTCAGATGCTGGGGTTATAGGTGTGCCCTTATGCCTGACTTGGAAAAGGTGGTGGTCTGACAGGTTTCTAGGCTGTGTCACTGGAGAACAGTAGATAGAGAGACTAGTTTGTTGTTTGGTTGGCTTTGATGGTTTTCTAAAATTATGTTTATGAGTGTTTTGTGTACATGTATGCCTGTGAACTATATGCATGCCTTGTGCCCATGGAAGCCAGAAGAGGGCATTGGATTCCCTAGGACTGGAGTTTTTAATGGTGATCGGCCATGTTAGTGCTGGGCATCAAACCCAGGTCTTACGGAAGATCAGCCAGTGCTTTTAGCTGCTGAGCCATCTCTCAGCAGTGTCTTAGGCATCTTTGTTTTTGATAATCTTGACAGTCACATATTTTGTAAAATTTCTTCAGCTGGGACTTTCATTTTCCTTGTAATTGGACTGGGATTAGGGGTGTTTGGGCAGGGTGTTTTCCTCATCCCATGTCAAGGAGTGTGCTGGCAGCTGCATTATCGCCATCAGCACTGACCTGGCTGTGGCAGGCCTCTCCATTAGAAAGTCACCTTTACTCCCAGGTTTTTCTCCCCAGCCTTTGGAAAGAGGGAGTCACTCTATCCTGGAAAGCAGGGGCCTATTATCCAGCCTCTTTGAGGTTAGAATACTGACAAATTTTAGAATTCTGTGTGATGGTATGTTTTGTTTTTGACAGGGTCTCTTTTTCTGTAGCTTAGGCTGACCTGGAATTCACTGTCTAGTGGAAGTTGGTCTGGCCTCCCAAGCACTGAACTTAGAGGTATGAGCCACCAGGCCTAGCGGACATTCTTCGGGAGAATGTATTTTTATTATGACAGTACACTATTTTCCACTGAATTTGCTGTCATTTTGCCTTTGATGGTTTTTCCAGTTGACCATGGCTTTCTTGCTTTGCCCTTTCCCACTTCCTGACACTATAAGATGCTCTATCTCTTGTCCACATTTTTTATTTTGTCCTAGAATCTTCAGTGTCTTAACAGACATGGCCTTCTTTGGTTGGGTGACTTAACTGGAGTTTAAGTTCTTGTGTTAGGGATCCCTACTCCAGCCCCTCAGATGATAGAGCAAGGGCATATGTGAGTGCTAAGCCGTGTGTATGTTTCTGTGGCCATTTGGATCTATAGTCAGGTAAACAAGAATCAATACTGATGTCCTAAGCTCTCATCTCTTAACACATAGATGATAGCAGCTGCTTTTGCTGCCTTTGCTTAATTGCCAACTTCCCACCCTAGAGTAAAAGCCTGGCTTTTACCACCTGACATTATCTACTCATATTCCTGATTACTGGATCCTGATTAGTGGTTTTGTAATTGTTGACTGAATCCCCGTGAGAAACAGCTGCACTGTCTGGATTTATATGGCTTCACTTGCCTTGAGTTTTGCAGTCTCCACTCACCTGCAAAGCTGCTTAGATCAGTGTCCTCTACAACATAACCCTTCTTTCCCATCCTTCCCCTTGTGTTTCTTGGTGCTGGGAGGAGAACCCATGCTAATAATTGTGTAGCGGCATCATGTTTTCATCCTGGGAAGAGATTTTTTAAAACGTTGTTTCTGTTTAATTCAGGCTGAGGTATTTTTATTTGATACTAAGTTTTCTTCTGTTGGTAATTTAGACGGGTGGTGCTTTCACATTCATGTCTTAATAATACTACTTGTAGACAGGTTTATGCCTGAATATAATGAGGATATAGTAAATTATTCAACTGATCTTTTGGGGGGTTGTATTCAACCCCCCCCATTCATGTGCAAAAGGGTATCTGGAATATTAACAGAGCACATACATTAATGGATGTTTAAAAGTTTTAAAGACAAGGCTAAACAACTTAGATGGTAGCACCCAATGTTTTATACTGAGATAGTGTCTCAGCAAGCTGAGGAGGGCTTGGAAGAGCATAGAAATTGTTCGTTCATTTGCTGCTCTTAAAATCAATACTAAAATGCCTCCCATGTATAGTGGCACGTTTGGCCAAAATATTGGGGTGTGTAAATGTACACATCCCTGCCATTATGAAATTTATCTGAGATAGGTAATTTCTGTGATTTGTACAATCACAGAAGTGCATAGTTTTTAAAAGGGTTATTTCTTTCTGTTAGGAACATGCATTTATTTTGAAAAACAGCACTCAGTAATTCTTGTACCTACTCTGTACCAAACATGGGGGTTAGGGTGAACAACAGACAGGGTTGTGCTCTAGGGGTACAAAATGTGCAGGAACTGTGAACATGTGAGCAGCACACTTCTCCCTTGCTAGAGGTAGGTGAAGAGGACTTAACAGGCTCAGGTAGCATGGGCAGGTTCCTGGGGGAGGAGCTTAGCAGTTAATGGAAGTTGGCTGAGTGGAGAGCAGTTGAGAATCAGAGCCATGAGAATAGCATCTGTCCACTTGCTTTAATTTGTTCATTTCCCTCTGCAAGTATGCTTTTATGCCTTGCCTTCGACATTCCCTTCATAACTTTTCATAAGTGGTATCGGAAATATATACTTGCAGAAAATGGGTATTTTTAGAATAATTTCTTGGTCATAAAGTAGAAAGTACACATGTAAAGCACTCTTGTATTTCAGACAGCCACAGAAGATCACAGGTGGGTACGAGAGAAGCCCACCTCCAAAGAGCTTGGCCCAGAGAAGAAAGCTGTGCACAGCAGTATATCTTAGAGGGACAAATTGAGCTCGGAACAGATGGCTGTAGGAAGCCAGAGTATGGTGGGTGTGACAAATCAGTATATTTGGTGACTGTTATGCAGAGCCTTGTAGAAAGCATGTAAGTCCAATATAAAGCCAGTGATAATCATGTGTAATGTGGCCATGTTCAAAGGCACATGCAAGGGAAATGAAAAAGATTCCAAGATCAGAAAGAGGCTAGAGATGTAGTTCACGTAAAAATCTCAGCTGGCATGGGTGAAGTCTTAGTCCTCATCCCCAGCAACACATAACCAGATCTAGTGGTGCTTTCCTGTAACCTAGCATTCTGGACGTGGAGGCAGGAGTGATGGGAAATCAAGGCCGTCCTTGCCTACATAGTGAGTTGAGGCCAGCCTGGGCTCTGTAAGAGCTCATCAAAATGGCTCAAAGAGCAAAAGCACTTGCTGCCTGAGTTCAGTCTTGGGACCCTAATGGATGGAGAGCACCGATTCCCAGATGTTCTCTGATTTACACAGACATTCTGTCGTGTGTGCACATACACTGCTTAAGTGTAATTAAGATATTGCAATCATGCCTTTAAGTCAGAAGCATGGAGTAAGAATGCTGCAAATCCATAATTGAAAATTAGTTTTGAGTATGCAAATTCAAATTAGGATTTGTTCTTTATATTTTAAGATTAAAGGAGATACTGTGCCATGGCAGCTGGGTGAAAGGATTATTTAATACCTGTCAAATTCTGTATCTTAACCCTTCAGTTTTCCTTTTTGTATGGCCTTTCAAAGTCGAATGTGCTCTTCCTAACATTGTAAGTTCAAATTGGAGGTGCACTAGATAGAAAACTTCGTGGGCTCTTAAGCTCTGTGGCTTCACCTTGGTGTTTTGAGGTGTTCGACACACATCATTCAATTGCCAGTAAATAAACACCTTACAGATGTTTATTTATTTATAAACACCTTACAGATGGTGTACTCAATAGACAAATCATTTACTCTTTTAAGATTGCAGATGAAAACATGAAAGATTTAAGTTAGATTAACTCATCTTAATCATTGGTTCCCAGAAAAAAAGGACGTGCAGGTGTATAATGGTGAAAACTGAAGTAAAATAAGTATCCCTGCGTTTTGTTTTGCACAGGTCCTGGTTAGCAGGAGGTCAGTATACTTCTGGCAGATGGGTGAAATGGGCTGCGCCCAATGATGTGAAGTCGATGCATCTCTAATGTGTGGTGAGGCTGAAGTTGGCAGATGGGAGGCAGAAGGGTGATGCACCTGGAAGACTGTGCCAGCATTTCAGCACTGGTTTTTTTAGTGCCTGTACTGCCGGGGATGGCTCCTGGTCATATGGGCTGGCACAAAGGAACTGGAGTTGCCCTTCCTGGACTCCGTATGTAGGAGCAAGAGTCTGTTCTCGCTGGGGAGAAAATGGCACAGTGGCTAGACTGCCCTTGGGTATATTATAAGACCCTGTATCAAACAACATCTTAACTATAGTCCATTTGTTTACTTTGTTTTTACATAATAATTGCTACTTGGGTCTAGAGACTACATTTTTGCTACGTTTTAAACTTGGTGTTTGTCTTGGGGCCAGGTCTCTTTTTCCCCATCTTTCAGATCATGTTTTATTCTGTTTGTTTTCTTCTCTACTATTGATGTAGTACTTAGTGTACTAGAGATTGTATCGTGAAATTTTGTCCTATAAAAGGCTGATTATTCCAGTAGTGCATGGATTTTAGAACATAGCTCCATTTTGCACCTGCTGTTTGGTCTGTTGCCACCTGTCCTGTAATACATGGTTCATATTATGTTCATAGCATGTATATCTCAGTTTACATTCAGAATTACCACTTCTTTACACTTCCCACATCTCTCTCTTATCATCTGGAGTCTTTTCTTCCACTCAGAAGAATTTAATTCCTTTAGAATTTCTTTAATGCCAGCCTTGTTTTATAAGTTGTTTTTGTTTGTTAAAAAAGTGAAAATCACTTATCTTTTTTTGTGCAACATTTTCCTATGACAATTTTGAAGTCTGTACCAGTAATATTTTTATTTATCTGCTGTCTGTCTGTTCACCAGCTGTAGGTAGATGTGTCTATCAGAGTAAACTACAATAACACAATCTTGATGATTTCAGAGCGCCTATTATTACCTAGATTCTGCCGCTGTTCTGTGTGAAACAGGGTGCATGTTGTGTGTGCAACGGTCGGAGGCTAGGGATTGACGGTGTGTGTCTTTCTGCTACTCTCAAGAAAGAGTCTCGTAATGAGCCTGGAGCTCAGTGATGGAGCTAGACTAGCTGGCCATTGA
Source organism: Psammomys obesus (assembly GCF_907164565.1). NCBI lineage: Eukaryota > Metazoa > Chordata > Mammalia > Rodentia > Muridae > Psammomys > Psammomys obesus. The sequence continues at coordinate 4,717,702 of NW_026596046.1, forward strand.
ACTTTCGGGACTCTTGTGTCTCCACTTCAACAGGAAGCACATTGCCAGTGTTTTATGTGAGAACTGGGGATCCAAACTCAGGGGAGATGGCTCAGGCAGTAAAAGGTTTGCTGTACACTTCACTGCGCCAGTCTTCTCCCAAGCCCACATTAGCTGAGTTTTACCACTGCTGTGTAGTTTCTTAAATTATTGACATGGAGCACACATGGCATGTATGCTCATGGCACACGCATAGATACCTTCTTCTTTTATTACTTTTAAACTGTGTATAAGTCTCCATTTTCCTAAAATGAATGAAATTTTAAATGCCCTGAATATTATGTCTCTTATGTCTGATCTGAAACATGTCCTCAGGTTGATTTTTACAACCGATACTCTTAGAGATCACAGGCAAAATGACTAGTTCGTTTGGGTTTATTTCCTGTGAGCAGGTTCATATTGTCACTTGAGGTGGATGAACTACAGAAGTGTCACTGCGTTGAGCTCTGTGTGGTTCTGCTCTGCTCCATTGGTGGTGCTGGCAGCACTCTCCTTTGTTTAAGTAAAGGTAATGCAAAATCAGTAAGCATCTCTGTGGCAAGCTCCTCAGAGTCTTGTCAGTTCCCTGCCCACCTCATGCCACTTCACGCCACACCCACTGGCTTTACACTCCTCGGTGGTTCCTGGCTCATTAACTGTTGTGTTGCCTAAGTGGCCCTGTAACCTGACCGTTCCTTCTGCTGCTGGTAGCTGGAAGTAAATGTGCTCCTATTCCTGTCTGCTCTCCTGTGTTTGTACCTGTAGATTCTTGAATTCCTGTTTTGCTTAATAGGCTACTCATTCTTCCTTTTGCTCTACCTTCCTGTTGAGATCCTGCCAGGTTTGTAGTGCTTCCTTGCTGGCTTTCTCTTTCAGATGGGCTTTTATCCTCCTTGACTAGCCTCTTGCTTTCTGCTGTAATAACATATTCCAGAATTTTTTTTTGTACCCTAGTCCTACAGCTGAGACCCTTGTTCTGTACATGGAAAACATAAAAACTGAGGTGTGAGCTCCAGGTATGCTCATTGCTGTAGAGTATTGCTATTTGAAACCATGCTTAGTGGACTGAGCCAGAGAAAATCCAGAGTTCTTGCACATTTCAGTAGATCCATATCTGTTAGTTCATGCTGTTACTCCAAACTCACTTAAAATCTTACTATCTCTTTCCATATCTGGAACTCCTTTCTTTGACAGTTGAGAACCATTATTCTCAGATATATTTATTTGCTGCATCCTGTGTGGGAACAGTCTCCTGTTGCATCCACATCGCCCTCATGCTTCCTGGGCCCTCTTCACTCCTGTGCTGACGGCTGTGGTAGCTCATCTCACTGCCTCTTCCAGTACCCATAGAAGCCTTGTCACTGGAGCCTGCACCCGTCTTGGCCATCTTCTGCCACTTTGCACCCCAGCCCGGACTTCTTTACTTCAGGATTAAGGCTCAGGTGGATCCTGAAAGAAACCTAAACATATCTTGGATTAGCTGTCTGTCTGGTCCTGGAGATGGAAGCAAGCCAGGGCCTCGCACATGCCTAACATGCACTCTACCACTTTGACCCCTTAAAACAGTTTTTTGTTTAATAAACAATGTGATTTTATTATGAAAGGTGTATTTTTAAATATTAAGTAATTTCCTATAAAATGCTCATTGTATAATGTTAAATTATGATACAAAGCAATATTGCAGTATACTCCCATTTTACAAAATTGTTTATGTGCACATGGAAAGATCTGAAAACAAGAATAGTAGCTCCTTAAAATAGGTTTTTAATTTTAGCTACTTGGCCCTAGAAAATACTGTTTCACATGTTAACATAGCCTTCAGTTTAAGAGTATGAAATACATAATTGCTAAATTTCAAAAAACAAAACAAAGGTGTTATTTCTGTCTTGATAATTTTTTGTTTGTTTGTTCAAGTTGGGTGTTTCTGCCAGACATTTGTCTTTTAAAGAAAAAAAGATTCTGGTATTTTTTTATGGTTAATGCATTTAGCAATAATTTTTTAAATATTTATTTTTAAAGTACGTGTGTTGGAGGGTGGGGTTGTACACACCGGTGCAGGTGCCCACAGGTGCTGGCAGAGGGTATTGGACCTTCTAGATCTGGAGTTACAAGTGGCTGTGTACTGCCCAGTGTGAGTGCAGGGAACTGAACTCAGGTCCTCTGCAGGAGCAGTAAGTACTCTTAGCCACGGAGCTGTCTCTCCAACCCCACAGCCCCTAATGTTTGATAACTTTACATGTATGGAGAATATGATAAAGGTGTTTGAGTTTTAAGAAAATGTTTTCCTAACAATGAAATCAAGTACTACATAAAGTGCAAGTATTGTTGGAAGCCAGCATCCTGGGCTGTTCTCTGGCAGCTCCAACCAGTGATGAAAATGAGCCTGAGTTGGCCACGTGGAGAAGCATTCAGAGATAACTAGTCCTGCCCTCTGGGGGTTCCTATGGTGCAACTCCTTTTGTAGCCAGACTTCATTTTCACAAATTAGCTGAAGAAGAAAAGCCTTGTCATCCTATATTAGACAGTGAATAGTTTCTTCATTTTGGTCGTAGAGCTTGTGTTAATATAAAACTATTTGTTAGGGGTAGAATCCCTGTGAGAAATAATGCAGATTTGTTTCAGATGTCTTCTTAGGGGCCTACCCAGTGTCCATGCTGTTTTCTGTCTGGTGTGGTTTGGTTTCTTGTAAGTAAAATTTTGATTTGGAACCAAGACTCTCCATGGCATGAGTAAATGGACATTGCCAATTTGTAAATTCTACTTGAAGTTAGAGAGAGGGAATAGCATGTTTATAATGAGCATCACACATTTATACACACTTACGTGAATTTATAGGAGCAAATACGGGAAGAAAAAGGTCTGTCCTCACTGGAACATTGCTTTAGGTTTAATCCTATGCCCCAAACCATAGGTATTTGCTCACTTCTCTCTGCCATAAGAAGTAGTTTTGTGTGGGATGGAACCCTGGAAACAGCATGTTTTCTCAGAGCTGATAAAGCCTGTTTTCTTTCTGTAGCCATTTCATTTGTGTAGGACAGCGATTTCTCCTGGAGTTCTAGCACCATGGTTTACTGCTTGCTTCTTTCCAAAGCATTCTCACAGGAAGCACGCTCAGTAGGTGCTGTATCCCTGAGCAGAAGTGGTCCTTAGCATTCTTGTTGCAAAATGAAGGGGTGAAGGTTTGGCTCTGGTGGTCAGGAAGGTCTCAGGCATCCTCCACCTGGTCTCATTGGCTTAGGTCCTTTGAGTGGATCAAGTGACTCTTGTGAAACAAGTTCCTGGGAATTAGCCCTACTGATTTGAAAACTGTTCACTTTTTCCTTGCCTGTCTAGTTTGACATCATGGGATAGGAACCATCCCTCTAAGCTCAAAGCCTGTCCCAGGGGGAGAGAAAGGACATAGATGTGGGTATGGTTTGAAATGAAACCTTATTCATCAGTGCAAATATTATACAAAGTAAGGAACATGTTACTAACTGTTGGTACTTAAAAATGTAAATAATACCTTACCAAGTACACAAGAGATGAATCAGTAGACTATCTCCAAAACAGAAGTTCTTTACTCAGAGCCAGACAAGTGTGTGTGTGTGTTTGTATTAGATGCTGAATGCCGAGGAGAGGAATGCACAGGAATTGTAGGCTTTTTCTAGTTTATCTCAGCCTCCAGGTTTGAGTACTGCATCTTCCAACAGGAACTAAAAAACCTGGTGGAGCTGTGTTTCCTCTACTTCCTCGGGAAGTTCTGCATGACCTTTGCAGACTGATAGTAACTATGTTTGTATTAAGGAGAAATACATGAAGACCAGGCTTTTCCTTATACCGCTTATGGGCATACTGGCTTTACTCGAATATACTAATTTTTTCCTCTGAATCACCAGTGCATGTGGTGGTAATTTGGTGACTAGAAGGCCCGGTAAATTATTGGTTATAATAAATTGATGTCATATCCACAGGACAGCAAGCAAGAGGATGAATTAGGGACAGAAATAGTAACGGGTTTTGTTCAGGAAACCTCAAAGTGCATGCTGAGATATTACCACGTTGGTTCCATTTTAAAAAGAGGAGGAGGAGGTAGAAAAGAGATCCAAAAGATAAAATTTTTAAACTTTAAGTGTAATAAAATAGATTACAGATCAAAAATTTAGTGCTTTATGTTTCTGTAAATCTCTTTGAATAGTTTAAGAACCTTTAAGATGTCTGGTCGATTTGCTGGCTGGTGGAGAGGGAGGTAAGATTGCAAAAAGTTTATTGCAGTGCTGTCTTCAAATGGTAGTATTTGTAACTGTATGTGTGGCGTGCGCACGTGTGTTTGTGCGTGCGCGCGCATGTGTACATGTGTGTGCCTGTCTGAATGAGTGAGTGACTGAGGAGTTTATATGCACCAATGCATGCATGAGCCTTCATCAGCAAGAGAGCATCAGATTCCCTGAAACTGGAGTCATAGGTCTGTGAACTGCCTGATGTGGGGTCTGGGTCTTGTGCAAGAGCAGGAAAGGCTCTTGACCCCTGAGTGCCTCAGATGGTCACTTTTAATGACACTTTTTTTTTTTTAATTTTCAATCACTTAAGAAAATGATGCTTCTAAACTCTTCAGTCAAGTACCCTGATTGCTGACTATTAGCACATTAGCTTCTTTTTCTTTGTACCTTTTCTTTTTACTTGGACTTCATGTCAGTTACAGTCCTTAAAACCCTCAGTGACATAAACAAGCATAGTGTAGTAAACAAAACTGGGACATAAACATTGCTCAAGACAGGATGGGAGGTTGCTTCTATGTCCCCCTAATTGGGGAACAAGTAGGAGTTGGAGCAATGCCAAGCCAGAGCAAGCCAGCCAGGGATGGATTCAATACATATCCCAGAGCTGAGGAGGTCAACCCTCAGACCTCTGAACACGCTCCAGCAGCTTTCAACCTGAGCTCATGTAACTGAACAGCAGCTCACCATCGCTCCTTGTGAGCTTTAGAAGATGCCAGTGACATGTTCACATTGCCCAGCATGCCAGGGAGGCAGGAAGTAGCCGAGTATGTACGTACGGTCCTAGGTGTGAGACTCAGAGCAAGGTAACCACTGTCCTGGGGGGAGTGACTCAGACAAAGCTGACCACTGGCAGCACACAGTAGTGTGGAAGGAATACAAGATTCCACTTTACAGACATTTTTAATTTTAAAAAGGTGAATCTAAAAATACTAGCTTGTATATTTAGGTGTCTTGTGTATATTTAGATGACTTGTATATACAGCAAAGCCACACATAAAAAAGACTGAATATTTAAAATAAAATAATAAAGACACTATTAGAAACAAAGCAAGGGAAAAGTATTAGTAAGATAAATTGTTTTAGGTAGCTTTAAAAAGAACAAACAATAACCTATATTTTTTCATTTAAATTAATTTCTAAACTAATATATAAAACACTAGCTATATATACATATCATGGTGTTTTGATATATACATTGTACAATATAATCAGGTTACAATGTTTACAATTAGGTTAGATGTCTCTTCTCAAACACATGATTTTTATGGCTAAAAACATTCAGCATTTTGTTCAGCCTTTTAGATTCCGTGTTCTTACATTCATTTCCACCACAAAAATGTCACTTGTTTCTGGAATAAAAACTACTATCATTCTTCTCAGTCCTTCTTATGTATCACCATGAGGAAGTACATCTCCTGGAAACTTAGGAATTTCTGCAGCAGATAATTGGGAAATAAGGAGGTCAGCACCAAGAGCCTTGTTTGTGGGCTGCAGAAGGTCTTTGTGAGAAGGACCACTTACATTTCCAGATGGATAGACCTCGCTGATCTTGGGGATATGTGAAGCATGGTGACCCGATACCCATATCAGGTTACACTGTACTCCAAAATAGTCTCCTAAATCCTCAGTCTTGTTTATACTGTATTTCTCCCCAAAACTGTAAGCACGGAAGATACTTCTTCTCTAGCCTGAACTGAGGCCACGTTGGCTGGGAGACTTGGAGAGAAACGTAGACTCCGAGAAGCAGAGCTGACTCCAGCTTCTCATTCTGTGCAGTATCCGCCTGTGGTGTTCAGTGCGGCGGCACGGTGGACTCCAGTAACCCCAGTAAGGAATAGCCAGTATCATTGTGTACAAACTTCTCTTTTATCCTGATAGCTAGAACAATGAAATAACAAATTGTTAATCTGCTTCATAAAATGACTTGATGTAATGACTACCTTTTCTCTTACTCTGCGTAGATGATTGTCAGTGCTCAAATAGCATGAGGTCTTGGAATTAAAATGCTTCTTTCATGCCATGGGGTATGATTTAATGATGCACTAAGTCAGGCCTGGGGTGGGTACTAATAAAATGCTGTGAAGTGAGTTGTATGAAAAAAGCTACTTTCTTGTATCCACTCAGAGTGACCCTTCTCAGCTCTCTGGCTCATATAGTTGCTGATGTAGCTCAATACTGGTTAGAAGCAGGGATACAGTGAACAAGCTTGGCTCCTCCAGGTCTTTGAGGGTTCTAATTTTAAGAGGGCTATGTCTGTTTTAAGTTTCTCGAAAGTGCCTTTTATTTGCAAAACCAGAGTAGACTGAGTATATACCACAAAGTCAAGGCCACACAGAACTTGATGGCACCATGTTTTTTGTTTCCAGAGTTGTTACTCTCAGGTTTTCAGCTAGCTTACATTTAATGTTTTTTAGTAAAAATTTTATAGTTTACTATTTATTTTGTGGCTGAAGCTGGCCTTAAAATTCAGCAGTCCTCCTGCCTCAGATCCTGAATGCTGGGATTGATTATAGGTGTGCCCCACCAAGCCCAGCAATTTTGGGGGATTTAGTTGTAAAATACATATAACATGATATTTGTTATGGTAGCTGTTAGTTCAGTAGTGTTAAGTATAGTTACTTGTTGTAATACTATTTCTAGAACTTTTTTTTTACCATAGATTACATTTTCCCCTGAAGGTGTTAGCAAGGTAGAACTGGAAGGCAGAGATAAATGAGGTATCTTGGCATCGGTGAGACAGAACTAGTCCAGCATCATGGCTTGGCATTCACGAGCCAAGGAGAAGCTCAGCTATGGAGAAGGCAAACTGCTAGGGAGGAACACCACATTTAGGACCCTTGTGTTCTTTGTCAAAGTCTTCCTGTCCCAAAAGTTCTAGATAAGGAGTCACTAGATTTTTTTTTTTTCTCTGAAGGGCCAGATGGTAAATATCTCAGTGTCTGTGAACCTCAGGCTCCATAGGAACTCAGTCAGTGAGACTTGGGCTGTGGACATATGCTGACCCTGCTCCGTGTGGGCATGATGTCTTTGAATTTGAGCCTGCTGTTTCCTTATTGAGGTTCTCAGTTTCCCAGAGCTCTGCCACCTTCCCAAAATGGGAACAATGTGAATAATAGGATACCTAGGGCTGGCATGCCATTTAGTTTGCAAGATGTTATTCTGAAGTGTTGCCTAACAAATAAATTGGCATGGCTTAGGAGGGACTAAACCACAACAGGCACCCAAGAAATGCAGTAGAAATAGATTTTATCAAATACAGGCTGATTGCTCCAGGGATTCCAGGTTGCCAGGGGACTTGTTTCCCAGGATTTGGGAGAGGGGGTCTGGGTACTTTTCATTCACCTTTCTTCGGTGACATTCCCTTGGTGGAGATGGATGACATGGTTGCTCAGGCCGTGGCCCAGGAGAGGAACAGAGCCTAGAGTGACAGAGGTGGGAGTTGTGTCATTTCTATGCATAGGCCACTGGGGAAGACTTGGGCAGTGGTCACACCTAACTGAGTATGTAGTCACTCTTCAGTCTGTCACCACAGAAGATGGAGGACAGAGCTTGGCCTTGAGGTTACAGTGTGTAAATATGTTGAGCAGCCTGTGCTCCTCTTTGTGGGTTGGAAATGTGCTTCCTAGGTTGCAAGGGCAGATCGCTCAGATGTCATAGTCAATGGCACTGTACCAGGTGAGGTACCAGATGTGTTTCAACAGTGCAGGTTAACTGGCTTTCAGGTTTAAAAGATCCCAACTTTGGAACAGACTTGTAGCATTGAGCAAGAAGCCTTGGTTGTTGGAAGCTGGTCATCAATATATTCCAGTTGTAGTTTTGGTTCTCTGTGTTAGCGTTTAACATAAATTTATAATTTGATGTTACATAAATGGCATAATTTGGGTTTATCCTTATATATTTGACATAAAATTTTCTGTTCTGGAAAGTCACTCTGGCAGTAATAACAGATGTGATAACTTGGGAATACTCAGAATATAAGCTAGTTTATCAGTCCAGATGGGAGTGTTCTTCACAGGGTATGTTCCTTTTAAGTCTTTGCTACGTGGTCTCAGCTTTTCCCTGTCCGTAACAGAGTTTGTGAATGCATTTGTGGTAAATCTGTATTTGGTACTTTGGAAGTGCCTTATTATTAATCATACCACCCTGATCTCAAAAGGAAGAAGACATTTAAATGGCCCACAGTCCAATTTGTCAATAATTTAAGGGGAAATCTTAAATTAGATCTTGCTACCTTCTTTGGGAAGAAATAAAGCAAAACTGGCTTAAGAGTATTTACATAGGTACATACTTAGGTAAATCGTAGACAGAAATAAATAAAACTGAGCATGCTTTGTTCCTTTTCATCAGGAAGTTACCTGAGGTTCACTGTTGTTGCTAGGGTCACATAAAGTGAGAAGACACTTGAAAAAAAACCAAAGCATTCACATTTGCATCCTGGCTCTCTTGCATGTGCGAGTTCATTGTTGTATAGTACATTTCCATTGGTCTCAGTGTGCAGTACTGTTACTCATTCTAGTTTTGTGGCTTTTATCAATTATTTTGTCACTAATTGGATTTTAAAGTAATAATAGTGATTATTTTTAATGTGTAATTCTGGTTAGTTCTGGTATTTCTAAAGTTAATATTTGCTTTTTGCATCTTAAAGTTTTTCTGGTTTCTGTTGGTAAACATGAATTGACTTGCCCCTGTGGAGACCCACCCTCATGTACACATAGACACATAATTTAAAAAAATTAATGCAAAATTTCTCAGTCTATAAGTGTAGGAGATCTTCCCACTTCTAGTGTCTTCTTCAGTTTTTTTGTTTGTTTCTAGTGCTTTAAATTTTCATTGTAGAGGTCTTAAGTTTCTTGGCCTGGTTTAAGGTCTATAAATTCATCCTTTTTATTTATTTTTTTAAAGATTTTTCCAGCTTGATGGAATAAAACTTTTTAAAGACATATCTCATATTCTGAGTTTTTTCATTATCTTTTATTAGGCCTCCTCTTTCATATCTAATTTGGTTAATATGGATCTTTCCTCTCTTAGTTTGGCTACCAGTTTACTGATTCCGTATATCTTTTCAAAAAGCCAGCTCTGCTTCATTGATTTTTTTTTAATTGTTTTTTTTTTCTTCATTTTATTAATTCTGCTCTGATCTTGACTATTTCTTTCCTTTTACTGATTTGGGTTTGGACTGGTTTTCTTTTTTCAGTTCTATGTACCCCCTTTACATGAGCATAGATCTATCTGATATCTGACCATCAGTGGGCCATGAGGAAATGAGTGTGAAGAGGCTCAGAATTAACACTTCCATTCTTCAAGTATAAGTCATTCTCATGGGACTCACAAGTAGCACATTTTAAAATAGCATATGTTTACTTTCTATTTACACCTACTTTTAATTTTATATATTTGTTCAATTATTATTATTATTATTATTATTATTATTTTGAAACAAGGTCTCTGTAGCTCAGGATGGCCTGGAATTCAGTGTCTAGCACAAGCTGCCTTCGAGTGCATTGCATTCATATGCTAAGCCTGCCGAGTGCTGTGTTCACGGTGCGAGCCACCACCCCTGGCTCCACTTTTATATTTAACCATAACCGATATATAACAATAAGGTCAGGACGCCATGAGAATGGAACTGAGTCTGTCTGGTACTCTTTGTTCCTGTTGCCCTGCCTCTCCCACCATTTTTAGTGAAAGAAATTGTTCTGGTCTTTGGCTGAAGCATAATTTACTTCTTTGCTATTAATATTTAAGTTTTCTCATTTCTGTGAATTTTTCACTGTATACTGTATAATCATAGTGTTTCTTTTTATTTAGCCAATAATGCGTGCAAGGTTAGTTATTGTTTGTTTTGGAAAATTAAAGTGGTCAGAAGTAAACTCATACCTAAACAAATGTGACAGTCTACATAGTATAATTGTTTTTTTTTTTCTGTTTTAATATTAGTATGTACTTTCATTAAAATGTTTAGGTTTATTTTTACTTTATGTGTATTAATATTTGCACACATATATGTACATGTCACACATGTGGAGATCAGGGGACAGTTTGCAGGAGTCAGTTCTCTCTTGCATCATGTGAGTTCTGAGTTCAGACTTGCAGCTTTACCCATCAGCTTGGAAATGATCTTAAAGGTTTTAAAATAATATTGTAAGTGATATAACTATTTCTACACATGCATGCTAAGAACCATATGCTTTACAGCTGCAGACCTAGAAACAGTTCCTGTAAGGCCATGTTCTAGATGTGGATGTGACGCTGCACTTGAGATACCAGGCATGCATAGGGTACACAAACATAGATGCAGGTAGACACACACACATAAATTTTTTTAAACCCACACTTCACTTAGGGAGTCCCATATTGTGTTTGTGAAGCCAGTTTTAGTATAAGATACAGCTTGTGGAATCTGTTCAAAGCACTAGGGAAGGGTATATGAGATTCTCTGTCCTTTCAGCCCCCAGTTCAGAAGTGGAGTAAAATGTTGGCTTTTAAGATGCTCCCACTTATCCTCTCAACCTTCACAGCTCTCAGTGTTACTCTCCCAACCACAATCACACATGCACACAAAGTGGAGATTTAATTGAATGTAGAGCTAGAGGCACAGTTAGAGAGTGCATCCATTCCAGTGAGGGATGAGGGCACTGGCTGGGGGATTGGCATCTCTCTTCTTGGTGTAGCTTCATCTCTCTGGACGTACGTACCAAAATGTAAGCAGGAACATAAGGCCAAATGGGTAGCTAAATAGTTGTTTTGGCCATGTAATTAATCTGGAAGGTAGAGCTCAAACCTCAAATGAAGTAGAGTTAAAATACTTAGAAGTGTCACCAAGCTCACCGTGCTGTCTCTTAGGTGAAGTAAGAGAGTGAGTGTGCACAGTGAGTAAGATAGACAGAACTGATGTGCAATTAACTGAGGTAAACGGGCTTACCATAAGTGAACTTTGTGGTTACTTCCTTTTGGATAGAAGCACTTGGCACAGTCCATGCGTTGTTAATAAACCATAAGTTACCTAATTGCCTTCTTTTCTCACTTAAAGATGAAGAATAATACCTTTAGCAATGACTTCTGCATGGACGTCTCCATTACGACACAGAGGGCAAGAGGCTCAGTGCTTTTGAGTTACTCTCATTTGGACAAATGCAGGGAGACTCTGGTTCTGGCCTAGGCAGGCAGATGACTGCCTTCCTTTAGGTCTGATCTTCTGGCCATTCATGTGTCTGCCCACCACCTCCATCCCATTTCTCCCTACCCCATGTATCCCTGTAAGCTTCTGTTCAGTTTTGATTTTGTTTTGCTTTGTTTTGGCAACCTCTCGTACTAGACCTTAAGTCATTTAATCATATAGAGATGTCTGCTGTGTGGCTACATGACCCATATTGACTAGAGTTATTACCCAGTGTCTCAAGGAAGCTGTGAGAATTGGATCCTGGCAATAGTGGTGAGTTCCGTTAAGGTACTTCCTAGGCACCCTTCTCAGCAAGCCAGGGCTCACCTTACTTGTTTTCTTTGCTGGGCTTTTTGGATTCTTGTTCTTCACAGTGCCATCCACAAGGCTGTGGAGTAAACACTTGATGCCACATCTGGATAGGGCTTTTCATAAGAAGATAGTTCTGTGTATAATTCTTTCCACAGCATGGCCATGATTAAAATAATGATGGGGCAGGGAAGAAAATGGCAAATACACATTTCCTGTGACATGGAATCTAGGTTTTAAAAAAATCCTCCATGTGACATGAAACCAGAAAGGGTATAGTACACTCTAGGGGAAGGAAGAGTTTCTGTGGGGCCAGATGAGGGCAAGAGAAGGGCACTGGAGGGCGACTATGAAGAATGTAAAACAGTATACGTGTATAAAACATCAGGTGGACCCAGCATTGTCCACACTAACCAAAATAAAAACTAATAAAAGAAATGGTGTTCAAGAGCTCAGGTGACTGGCTGCTGAAGGAGCAGAGATGGGGGTTCCGTGCAGTTTTCCGACTGTAGGCTTTTCCTAACCTTATCATGTGATTACTTACACCAAGGGGCCTCCACTCACAAAACCTTTTCTTTCAGTCCAGTGCTGTGAGTACTGTATTACACAGAGGACTTAAATCCTACCAGCAGCTTTTGTTTAGGTTTGCAAGCTCAGTTCTCAATGACTTTGAAATGGGCCAGGCTTTTCTAGTAAATATTCAGATTTCAGGATTGGAATCTAACCAGTGAGGCTGATACATGTAGTTTGCAATTTTATCATTACAAACCCAGTTTAATTCTCATGAGATGTTTAGTTTTATGAATGATGTATTTAAAATACAAAGTACATTCTCCTTGAACTTAATGAATGAAAATTGGCAACACCAACACAAAACTAATTAGGGGAGAACTGAGAGGGATGTGTAGGATAACCATATGTCCCAAGAGCCTGAAACAGCTCAGCGTGTGCTGGAGGTCTGACCTAGTTATTAACAGATGCCTGCTTTCAAAAGTTCTGCCTTGAAGTATTGTCTGGAAATGCTACCTGTGGCTGTGTAAGAATATTCATTGAAATATTTAAAATGTGTGAGCGGCTGTTTATTTTATTGGGAGTTGTGATATCTTACTATTGTTTTGAAACCATTTTTTTTAGAACAAAAGGGCAAGAACATTTTGCATAGTGGACACTAATCCAGACGAGCACGTGCCCATCTGGAGCAGTGGTAGCCAACTGACGTACCATATGTAGTGAGGGACAGTAATGTAAACAGCCGTCTGTACCGCAAGGGCCTACTGAGCACGCTGGCATTTGTCAGAGGACAACTCTAGAAGGCATTTGCTACAGAAGATTAGATGTGGGTAGCTGATGGCAGTTCCCAGTTGTACTAGAAGTTCCTGGGAATAACATGACCTTGGAATTAGCTCTTCTTTGGTTTACAACAAAATGGCTCAGGATCCTGAGATCTTAGAGCAGGGACATGCTTCTGCTGGAGCTGAGGTGGCAGAGGTTGAACAGAGAATAAGGGCTGTTTCAGTACTGGAGCTTAAACTCTCAGTGTTTAAATGTTGCATGCATTTAGAAAGGGTTCTGTAATTTTTTGACAAAGAATAATATTATAATTATTAAATGAGAGATTTTCATTAGTTTATATTTTCTTTATTAAGTACCTTTTAACTTTGTGTTATAGTATTCCTCTTTTAAAAAAAAATTTTTTTTCCAAGGCAGGTTTCCTCTGTGTAGCTCGGCTATCCTGGGACTCACACTGTGGACCAAGCTGGCCTCAAACTCACAGAGATCTGCCTGCCTCTGCCTCCAGAGTACTGGGATTACAGGTATGCATCACTATGCCAGGTTCAAATTCCCACCCACTCACCACCCTTTTGAATGTAGTCCAGGCTGGCTTTAAACTTGCTTTGTACCCCAAGGATGAGCTTGAACTTCCAGTCCGCCTGCCTTCACCTTTTGAGTGTCAGTATTATAGGTATTCCCACAATGCCCAGCTTTGTGCTGTACTAAGAGTGAACCCAAGGCTCTGTGCATGTTAGTTATGAATTCTGCATCTTAGCCTCAAAATATTTTTATATCAAAAGACATTATTACATGCTTGTACTAGAGGGAAAATCCCTGTTGATAATTAGTCATCTTCAGAAATAACCATTGCAAGTGATGGTCATCTTTATTAGTGTTGAAATCTCTTTCTGTTACTTGTCAATCCTAATTTAGTTACAACTCTTGGTAGATTCTCCCTGGTGCATTTTAACAAAAGCGTGCTACTGCCCCTGAATAGATAACAGAACAGCTTGGAATGTGTCTGTGAAGATTGTGGTGTCTCCAACTTCTCTCCTACTTCCCACCTTTGTGGTGGTTGGGGAATGGGGTTCTTGACTGTGATAAAGAGAACAGTTAAGATTCCCAAGTTTTAAGATCTTCTGTTTTGATCCCTGGGTTCCACAGGAGGCTTTGCCCTGCCTCTCACAGCCATGTCATTGTGGGGCTCTAGCTTAGGGAGTTGGCTTGCTCTTCAAAGCAGACTGTTGGCTTCCATCCTCCTTCACTTGGTCTCTTATTTCCTCAGAATGTAGGGACATCTCTCAAGTGCAGGGTCCTTTCTTCGCCCATTCTCTTCATGCTGTGGGTTCATTACGTTTATGCTCTTTTATTTCCTTTCATGGAGATATTTGAGAAGAGAGGAGGAGGAAACCGTGCAAATTCTGTTACCCGTATTTTAGGCATACATCTCCAGTTACATTCTCAGAATGCCCCTTTGGCTGCTCTGTTGGACAATTACCACCCCACCTTGAAATTGAAGTCAGAAGAAGGAGGGTCTAAAGATCTTCTGGCAGGTAGATTGGCAGCATGAGTTGCCTGCCTGGGAGGAAGAAGAACTACACATGCTTCTGACCGGTCTCCCCTAATTTGGAAAGCCAGATCAATAGTTTGAATGTTTATATTCTTAAAATTACCATCATCTTTCAATAATTTTCGTATCCATCAATTTATTGTTCAAGTTTGGAAGTGATAACTAGATGATGAAATGGCAGTAACCTGTGGATTGAAGCAAATGCATCTTAGTGGTCCCTGTTGTGGAACTGTTGTGTCTGATGTTTACCATGGTGGAATTCCTCAACAGGTAGAATCCCCAGGTGCAGTCAGCGTGGTGTCCAGTGGCCGCTCGGATGTGGGAGCCATGGCTTCTTAGAGTTGGGAGCAAGTTTAAAGGCTCTGTATTACCTTTGGGGCTTATATGGTTATGAAATACGTTTAAAGAGTTTTAGCACCTGTAAAAAGATTTTCTAAACGCTGGTTATATTTGAATTCTGTAGTCTACTGTGGTGGTGCTGCCCGGCAGTTAGAAAGTGAGCGGTAAAGGAGCTGCTGCCAAGTTGGGGAGGTCATCTCATCCTAGCAGCTGGACACATCTGAATTTGCTTTTAGCAGTTACCCCTCTGGCCCAGCCATGGGTGGGGGAGGAGTGAAATCAGGCACTGGTTTTATGTCTCTGACTTGCTCTCAGCAAGCCTGAAGTGTACAGAGCAGATTCTTGCTGTTGTTTATAATAGGAGGCATAAGAAGTGTGCGGGATCCCTGTAGGAAGTGCCCACTGTGTGTTGTGACCAGGTTTGCTGAGCAGCAAGAAGCAAAAGCCGCCACATACGGTGGCCCCACAGTGAGCACTGCTTCCCCTGAGCATACATGAGAGTCAGGGCTGCTTTCTGTCCTCTTAAGTTCGATGAAAAGTGCTTTCTTAATTTCTTTTTAACTTAACTTTCCTTTTATTTTGGCTTGTTTGGGTTTTTTGTTTTGTTTTCTTTGTTTGTTTATTTTGTTTTGACAGGGTCAGATTATGTCCCTAACTGTCTGGAACTCACTATGTAGACCAGGCTTACCTTGAACTCACAGAGACACATCTGCCCTGCCTCCCAGGTGCTGGGATTTAAAGTGGGTGCTACCATTATCTGGCTGGCCATCTTTCATTTTTAAAAAGAAGCTTTTTGTTGTTATTGTTGTGCAAAACAAAACCAAAATGCCCCAGCTGCAGAGCTCTGGACCATAGCTGTAGCCCTCTGGATTTTGGTTAGGGTCCTTAGCCCTTAGACCCATCCATTGGCCAGTGTCTTGTTGAAATGTTTCTTTAAGCCATTCATATCTATTAACTTCTGATCCCATGAGGCTGCTACTGACTGGGTGAATCTAGAGCCTGTTTGTGTATGCTGTTCCCTATCTAGAAAAGCTTCTCATTTTCAGATTTTGTCTTTCGAGTCAGCAGTTGTTTGAGGAGATGTAAGGATGGAGTGACACTTATGTAATTCTAAACCATGAATCTTTTCTTTCCCTAACAGATGCAGCAGCTTTTTTATGAGAATTATGAACAGAACAAGAAAGGGTACATTAGAGATCTCCATAGCAGTAAAATCCACCGAGCAATCACCTTACACCCCAACAAAAACCCACCCTACCAGTACAGGCTACACAGTTACATGCTGAGCCGCAAGATCGCCGAGCTGCGCCATCGCACAATCCAGCTCCACCGGGAAATTGTCCTAATGAGCAAGTACAGCAGCACGGAAATCCATAAGGAAGACCTCCAGCTAGGCATCCCACCCTCCTTTATGCGCTTTCAAGCCCACCAGCGAGAGGAGATCCTGGAATGGGAGTTTCTGACTGGGAAATACTTATATTCAGCCACTGATGGCCAACCTCCCCGGAGAGGGATGGACTCAGCACAGAGGGAGGCCTTAGATGACATTGTCATGCAGGTAATGGAGATGATCAATGCCAATGCCAAGACCCGGGGACGCATCATCGACTTCAAGGAGATCCAGTACGGCTACCGTCGTGTAAACCCCATGTATGGGGCAGAGTACATCCTGGACCTGCTGCTCCTATACAAGAAGCACAAAGGGAAGAAGATGACAGTTCCCGTGAGGAGGCACGCGTACCTGCAGCAGACCTTCAGCAAGATGCAGTTTGTGGAGCATGAGGAGCTGGATGCACAGGAGCTGGCTGACAGAATCAACCAGGATTCTGGGTCCCTGTCATTTCTGTCCAATTCCCTGAAGAAGCTTGTTCCCTTCCAGCTTCCTGGGTCCAAGATGGAGCACAAAGAGCCCAAAGAAAAGAAGATAAACATTCTGATCCCCTTGTCTGGGCGATTCGACATGTTTGTGAGGTTCATGGGAAACTTTGAGAAGACATGTCTCATTCCAAATCAGAATGTCAAGCTGGTCATTCTGCTTTTCAATTCTGACTCCAACCCCGACAAGGCCAAACAGGTTGAACTAATGCGAGATTACCGGGTCAAGTATCCTAAAGCTGACATGCAGGTTTTGCCTGTGTCTGGAGTGTTTTCAAGAGCTCTGGCCCTAGAAGTGGGATCTTCACAGTTTAATAATGAGTCTTTGCTCTTCTTCTGTGACGTTGACCTGGTGTTTACTGCCGAGTTCCTACAGCGCTGTCGCGCAAACACAGTGCTGGGTCAGCAGATCTATTTCCCAATCATCTTTAGCCAGTATGATCCAAAGATTGTTTATAGTGGGAAGGTTCCCAGTGACAACCATTTTGCCTTTACTCAGAAAACCGGCTTCTGGAGAAACTATGGGTTTGGCATTACTTGCATGTATAAGGGAGACCTTGTTAGAGTAGGTGGCTTTGATGTCTCCATCCAAGGCTGGGGGCTGGAAGACGTGGACCTCTTCAACAAGGTTGTCCAGGCAGGGCTGAAGACATTCAGGAGCCAGGAGGTTGGAGTTGTTCACATCCATCACCCCGTCTTCTGTGACCCCAACCTGGATCCCAAACAGTATAAAATGTGCTTAGGGTCGAAAGCATCGACGTATGGGTCCACGCAGCAGTTGGCTGAAATGTGGCTAGAGAAGAATGACCCCAGTTACAGCAGCAGAAGTGGCAGTAACGGCTCTGCCCGGACAGCCTGATTCCAGCCCCACTGGAAAGGTCGTTTTTAATTGCCTAATTTATTTTTCAAAAATTTTTTTGTATGATCAGTTTTTGAAGTCCATACAAGGATATATTTTCCAAGTGGTTTTTCTTATATAGGACTCCTTTAAGATTGAGCTTTTGAACAAAAATGTGATCAATGTTTGCCTTTGAACACATCTTGCTGAACATTATGTAGCACCTGCTTAATCCTGACTTGAAACATACCTGATGAACAAAACTTTTATAATAATTTTTTGGATTTTGTTTTTTTACACTTCCAGACAACTTCCCTTTTCTCTCTAGTCTTATGGCAGAAATGTTATGTGAACATTCCTAAGAAGTATTATTGTTACAAAACACTGTAACTCTGGTAAATGTTCTGTGTGACTGTTAACTTTGCACAAATTCTACCTTTTTACTTTTTTTTTTAACAATATTTTTTTTAAGCCATCTTGAGTTCAGTCACAAAGTAAGGAGTAAGGAGACATGATAATAGCTGTATTGTCATTATCTCCAGGACAGCTTTCCAAATCTGATTCTTTTCTCCACACTGTGTCCCACCCACCATGGTCCTTTTACAAGGAGAGGGGTGAAAGAAAGCACAGCTGTGGCTGACCCCACTGTAATTCCTGGGCCTAACCGGACCTGGCACTGAAGTCCAAGAAGGACTTGGCATTCTCTCTCTCCCTCCCCCTTCTTCTTAGAGGGCACAGTATTATTTAGGGTGACAAAGAATGGCTGTTAGCAAGGTAATGATTACAAGCTAAACAGACAAACCCCTAATGAAAATGTGAGGTGGGAAAGTTGGGACTTTGTTCTCTTCATCCTGTGTTGTGGGTGGAGACGGTTGCTTCATTTTTTTTAAATTACTGTTTTGTTCTATCTTGTTTATCTGAAATACCTTTAATTTATTTAATACCCTTTGTTTAGTCCTCTGCCATTTCAAGTACTTGTCAGTTCCTAGTATTTATGTGTACCATGTGTACCAGGAGTGTGGTTAGAAGGTTTTATTTGCAGTAAACCGATCTCCAAAGATTTCCTTTTGAAAACACTTTCTCCTCATCCTTAATTTCTACATTCCCGTCTTACTAAATATTAAGTGTTCTTTGATAATTTTGGTGCTCATGTGTTTTGGGGACAAAAGTGAAATGAGTCTGTCATTATATCAGAATGTTTGTTTTTAACTCACAGATCAAATGTGCCTTAATAATTTGTTATCATTTAGATTTTAAAGTTGATAGATTTGCCATTTTAATATACATTGTTGGAGATCTGCTTATTTGTAAATAGCCTATTGCACATTTGAACAAATAAACCAGTGGACAGTATTTTTCTATTGTACTTTGCAGACCCATTTTGTCTCGTTATTTTTGTCTTAGTTGAAGACTTGGATTACACTTGGAGAGTAAAAACACTGAAACACAGACTTACAGCCTTTTTAGTTATTTGGGTCAGCACTTCTGTGGACTGCAGGTGGAGAGTAGCAGGGAACGGACTCCTGTGTGAAAATCAGAAGGCTTCAGGCCAAGCCCAGCGGATCACCTGTTACGCAGTGCCCTGTGTAAAACCATCAACACGAAAGGCTCAGTCTAGCCAGAGAAAAAGTGTCACACAGTCACTGTAGAGTCCAGAAATCAAAGTGACCTCTGGTGTGTTAGCAAGGTTCTGTAGATGGGAACTACACCCTGGGGAAGGCATCTTACACTGTGACGACAGTTCAGTCTCAGAATAACGATGTCGTGCTCACAAAGTCTGTGATCTGCCTAGTTGCCGTTCAGTCTGGGCAAGTTGTTGGGTTGGTTTGTTTTTTCAGGGAGAAAACCAGAGCCATCTTTATCCTGCAGTGATAAAGATGCTTTATCCTCATGCTGCCCTGTGATGCCTGCACTTGTGTGGACTCGGGGCAGGGACATGCAGGGGATGCCCTGTGAGCAGTGCCCCTTGTTCCAACGTGTTCCTTCCTCCTCTGCCCCCCTCCATCTACCACACTTCTCGGTGACATTGGTCTCCAGGAATGCTGTTGGCACCCAGTTCCCTGCCCTTGCTAAGCCCTCTGGTGTCTGCTGGCCCTCCAGTTCAACTCTTGTCCTGTCACAGCCTGGTGACTCCAGTACCCTCCTTCATGAGGTGTTCTCAATAATCCCACTTGCCCCAGACTAGGCATTGCCCAGTGACCGCCATCCCCTACCCGGGACTCCTATAAGCCACACCAACCCTGATGCAGCATTGTGGGCTGATAGGCTCTGCCTCTCTGGCGTGTGTTTTTCTTCTGAAGCTGAAACACCCCCACACCCCATTGTCTACACTGATGGCACCTTAGACTCCCCCTTACCCTGAGTGGATGTGACTAGTTGGACTTACTCCTCCCCGAATGTCACTTCTCTCTCATTAGAGCTCACGGAAGCTGCACCTGGGCTCCTTGATGATGGTGGTCCCCTGGTGTGTTGGGAACTCTGCCTCCTGTTCTTCCCAATGGAATTCCCACCAGATCCTGTGGTCACAGCATGAGTTGAGGCTTGCCACCCTCTGGACCCACAAGTATTGCCCTTGAGCCCCAGGAGAGCTCTTAAATTTATGCCTCCATGTCTCACTTGCCAATATTTCGTCGTGCATGGGTTGTTTTGAGACAAGGTCTCACTATGTGACTGCCTTGAAACTCACTCTGTAGACCAGGCTGGCCTCAACTCAAGAGATCCACCCACCGCTTTCGGAGTGCTGGGACCAGAGGCGTGTACCACCACACCCAGCTGCATTACCTAACTATTAATACAATGTATTAAGAAACTGGAATGGCCCAAACACACTAGACAAACCCTGTTGGTAATATTTTTGAAATGAAGATTACAAGTGGAGTTAAGGCGCAGGGAGAGATCACTGTTCACAAAGTCATGCAGATGGAAGCTTCTCTCCAGGCCATCCAGCCCCAGAGTCTTCCCATAGTGAACCACCAGACTTGTATGTATCTTGGTGAAAGTGGGGGGGGGGGTTGTACAATGAGAAGATAGTGTGTCCTATAACACGGAGATCCTGGCAGGAATGCCAGTTGGGCTCTTGGGGAACTTCATGGCCCTCTGCTATCTAGAGGCATTTGGGATGGCAGGGCTCGCAAGCTTGAATATTGTGATTGGAGGAGTCCTGAGAAGTGGGCTAGGATAGTCACAGCCATAACAGGTGTTGGTAACTGGTACATCACTGGTCTTGGTGGTCTGGGCCAGGGCAAGGCCGAAGCTGGACCTTGTGCCGTATAATGCCCTGAGATCCTCATGTTTCAAAAGGAAAGCGAAGGCCATACAGTACCAGTCATAAAATACCCACTCTGCGCTGAAGACACAGGCAGACCCCCTGGGAGAGAAGGTGGAGCTGTACCCTTCAGTAAGTCTGGAAGCAGGAAGGGGAAGTAGAAACTGTCATGAGCCTACCAATCAAGTTCCAACCCTCTAGGCAAGTCCGTCTGCACCTCCGTCCTGCCCAGCCCTCGTCCACATCCTGTTTTACCAAATCCTCCAAGCCCAGGTCTTAACACAGCCCTGGAATAGGTGTGAGGTTTCTTTTTCCCGGGCTGCAGGTTCACTGGATTTGCTAACGCGCCCTTTGCTTGCTCTTTGTCCTGGTCAGGCTTTGCCTCCTGTCCCTGGAAGGACCACTCGTGCACGGATCTGATGTTCACTGCAGGCAGCTTGATTCATTACCCAGTGTGCTCAGAGCCGGAGGACACTCCTCCTCGCCTGGGAAGGGCGTGTTTACATTAAAAGGACCTGCAAGCTTTCAGATGTTATCCTGCTGCCAGTGTCCGTGTCTTTCGGGACACTTGAAAGTAAGACTCTTAGCGGCTGAGGAATTCCTCGCAAGTCCGAGGATGAGGGATCCCAGGTGCCAGCCCTGGGGATTAGACGGTTACCTCTGGTCCAGAGACCTGTAATCTAGGTTGCAAAGGCGCTTATGTGCCACGCGGCCAGGAGCCAGCTGGGGTTGTGTCAACTGAGGTGGCTGCACAGGCCTGTCATCCACCTAGGTGAGTCCCATGATGCTTTGTAGGCCCGTAAAAGAAGTCATTTTCTGTTCTACGTGGAAATGTCCGTTCTGCATCTGCTTAGTCTGGCTTGTAAACGCAATAAAGATGTAAAAGTCAGACTAGTGGACGAACCGCACAACCTGTGCTGCAGTATTTCCAATAGGAAGATGTAGCAGTTAGGTTCCCAGGCTTTAGAGTTTACTTGCCTGCTTGGTTGTTGAGTCTTTTACAGGTATGTAGGGAATGGGTCTGAATCTTCAGAAACCACAGACTTGACCGGAGCAGAGCCCAGCTGCTTATTTTATGTAGTTAAAACGTGTAAATCCATGTTGCTGGGTATCTTAGTCCACTGGTAATTACACTGCAGTTATACTAGAAGATCAAAACCATATGTTTCTAGCCATACTTCCTCTAAGATAATAAGAAGAGTCATGCTGGATTGCTTCTAATGGGAAGATTAAAACGTTAAGTCATCTAATGTGGCAGATAAGAAGCCATGGAGTCTCAAAGGCCTTGTCTGTGATGAGCTGCTCTCTGCCTGAGGTGGTCCAGGACAGCTGAGTTGATGAGGAGCCTGGCTGCCACCTTCAGTGACTCCATGTAGCCCCTTGCCCTGGTGACGCCTCAGTTGCTCTAAATAACTTCTCCCAGGGACAAAGGAATCTAGTTGGACTTCAAAGTGACCTTTAACCTTATTCATTCTGACTGAACTGTGGCCCTTCAGGCAAAGCTAGATTCTTTCCCATAGCTTAAAGGGGATCCTTGCCTCCATGCCCCAAAGCATTCTTCACACTCCCAGGCTGAAGCTAGACATAACTACATTTTTAAAGTACACTTTGAAAGAGTCTTGGTATTGTAAAGGATTTTAAAAAATTGGACTAAAATATGGAAAATTCTCATCTACTCAACATATATGGGCTTTTTACCCTTTGCAATGCTACACAGCAATAGATATCGCAAGGTAGAGGCGATTTAAAGCTACGGGAAGAATGTGTAAACTGTGTAGAACCTACACCATTTTCCGCAAAAGGGTTGGGTATCACAGATTTTGGCATCTGTGGGTCCTGGAACCAATCCCTGGGTAACTGGGATCTGGCTGTTCATGACATGAAGTCAAGTGTGATTTCATTTGGTCAGCAGTGACATTTCGTACCTACCAGCATTTCTAATAAGCTCTTTTAAAAATGACGCTGAGGTGATGGCTCAGGGGTTAGGAGTGCATACTGCTTGCAGAGGACCTGAGTTCCATTCCCAGAATCCATAGAGCTGGCTCACAAGAGCCTGTAACTCCAGCCCACGAGATCTGGCCCTCCCTGGCTCTGCAGGCACCTGCATTCATGTGCACACTTCCCCTCACAGATAGCAGATCTAAAAAGAAATCTTATAGAAAACATTTTCAAACTGAAACTGTGTATTTGATCCCCAGCATCACACAAGCACAAAATATATATAAATGAAATGAACTTGAACAATGAAATGACATCTAAGAATTACTGTGGGAAGAGTGTGTCTAGTGTCCTGTTGGCTGCACTGTCCTGGGAGAAGAGCAACTCTGAAACTCAACCCCATGGCCACAAAACTTGAGTCATGACAAAAAGAGGAAAGGGCAGACATAATGGTGAGTCAGGCAAGCTTTCAATACATGGCCTTTTAGGGAACGATGTCCACTCATAGTCTTGCTCTCAGGACAGATGGGCAGGGTGAGAAATGGAAGCTGCCTGCTCAAGATAAAGATAGCCCTTTACAGATCAGATGAAGTGTCAGGAGTGCAGGGTACAGTGGGGTAGCATGACTAGGAGCCCAGGCGTTCCTCTGGGAACCAGGTATGATTCTTTTCTGGTGGGAAAGTACTGATTTGCAAATATACAGGAGTGAACTTTGATTAACAACCATGAAACTACTTAACCTGTGCTTTAGGCTAGTTTTGAAGCCTTATTTTATAAAATGACATTATAATAGATGCTATTTAAATTTTTTTTCTTTATGCCCAGCGATGGTGGCAGAGGCAAGTGGATCTCTGTAAGTTCGAGGCCAGCCTTGTCTACAGAGTTCTAGAACAGCCAGGGCCACACAGGAAAACCCTGTCTCAAAAAGACAAAATACAAACTGTGGAGCACGTAGTTTGGGGGACTGGGGAAAATGGGCTTGGGGCTAGAGTGAGGTCAGAGGCGTGTCCAAACCCCAAAAAATCTCACCCTGAGACCTGTAGGAGTAGGACCACTCCCTCCCTGATTCTGTGCATGCAAGCCCAGGGTGTGTCTGGTGACCCTCAACTCTGAAGGTAATCACAGGTTGTCATCCAGTCGGCCCCTGGATGCAAATAGAGTGTCGCCAGCATCCCAGCCACAGCCAATAAGATGCATTCACCCCCGAGTCCCTGCCCACTCCCCAGGGTTCACCTATAGTACTTGCTCACCGTGAAATAAAGGCGTTTAAGCTGTTTCACTAAATATTGTCTAAGAGTTGCTGTCTCATTGGGATAGCTCTGAGCTAAGAGAACTGTAATGATAAATCCTTGGAAAAGGCTTTCCCACCCCCCACCCAGCTCCCACACCCCCAGCTGGACCTGAATTCCTACAAACCCCACCTATTCCAGACTTTGCTTCATCTTTCCCAGCTTGGTGCCTGGTGTTGCCTGGACACCCACCCCAAAAGAGGAAGCAAACCTCGGAACCAACCAAACCATACAAAACAAAACAAAAATTTGTTGCTGGCTTTGGCATTCCATAAGTCTCATTACATTGATAAATTGGAAAAAAAAAGTGTTCAGCCATGGGCTAGTCCCAGTGATGAAGACTTCACAAATGAGTATTTTTATCAGAGGAATGGGCGAAAGGAAGATGACTGGGTGACACCAGTACTGATCCCACCCAGGCATCAGTGCACTGGGGATTTCTTGGGGAACCTTGGGGTCCAGGGAAGCGACCATAATCATATATACCGTAGTAACCAGAGTCCGATGCAGCAACCGTCACTGGGAAATGAGTTTACACCATGACTTGGGGATCTCTGAAATTAGATTCAGAGATGGACCTTTCCCCCTGTGTGTCTGTGCCCTCAAGCTACTACTGTGTGCCAGCCGTTTCTCTGAGATGGGTTGTCAGGGCAGTCACTGTCTGGGCCACATCCTCGGGGCGGATGTGACTGGTAGATTTCATCAGTGTGGAGGGGTTGGAAGGCTCTGTCCAGCTCCAGCTGGTTTCCTGTGGGTCTGCCAGAAGTCGCTGGGCAGCATTAGGTGCTGTGCCTGCCCACAAGTTTCTTCTCTGCTGCCAGGCCAGCCCTGGAACTAGGAAGATGCTTGGCTTCAGCTTCCCTTCTGTTAGCTCAGAGGCTCTCTACTATGCAGACCATCTCTCTACCCTTCCATCACGTGAGGACCAGGCAGTGTGGCCATACATAATTGTTCCCTGATTTCTCAAAAGCTCCATTTCATCCAGTGCTCTTTCCTCACCTCCTAGTAGGGGTGTCCCTTAGCAGGCGTCCTTCCTGGCTGCCTCTCAGTTTCACATGAGAAGGAAAATGTCTGTGAGCCTCAAGAGTCAGAATTACACAGATTCCATATGCTTTGGTATAAAAAAAAAATACCACAGATTGTCCAAAAATAAATCATCTGAGAAAATGTCAGGTTGCCAGCTTGCAAGAGGAATGCTGTGCAAGCTGAATCCACTCGTAGATTGTGACATCAGAAGCACAATCTCTATTTAGGGCAAACAATGGCTGTGAATGGGCAGGTATCCATTACCTCGAATCTAGGAAGTGTGCCAGTCTGTGGCTCCTGGGTGAGCCAGACACAAGCATGCTACCATGCCCCGTGTGTCTCAGCCAACATCACCGTCTGTGAAGGACGTTTCTTTGCTGTGGCTCTAGAATGCAGCCCTGGCTAAGCTGTACATCCTGAAATACCGGGTGGCCCAGGGCTCAACAGAGGTTGAGGGATAGCGGGTCTTCATACCGTTAGATGCATCTATGTAGATGTTTGTAGACAGGTCTGTGGTCATGTAACTTGTGAGAACGTGCAGGGAAGGATGCCAACTAAGAAAAAGACTGATGAGCTGTTTTCTTTGGAGCCACAGGCTCAGAACCACGCAGGGCTGACTTTGGGTCAGCAGTGGCCTGGGGCCAGCTCAGACTGGAGAAGGAGCCTCATTTCCAGCTCTGCCTGTGACATCACAACAGGAGTCAGAAATCATTTACGCTCCAGGAAATGGCCAGTACTTCAAAGCAGGCTTTTATTTTTTATTTTTTCTAAGTTGGGTTTGCCACACAGCACTGGTTTGACCCCAGACGGGCTCTATTTACAGCTGGGTGATCTTGGGCAGATTTCCTGTGCCAAAATTTGGTTTCCTACTCTGCAGAGTGGGCGTGGCTACCCATCACCTCCCCAGACTGAGAAGAGAGTTTACTGACTCTGGCTGTCCTGTAGTTTTATGTCCATTATAATGGCATTTAGCATCGTTACCCCTCATGTCCTCTGAAACGCTCTCCAGACACACAGCTGGTGGGACATGCTCTGCTCACTCCTGCCATCCCAGCCCCTTTCTGAAAGACACAACAACAACAAAACCAACCAGACCTTACCAAACACTCCTCCTAAGGCACTGCTGTGGTTTCAAGCTCAGACTGCTTGCCAGACCATCCTGCACATTACCCGATGGGCCCAATGCCTTTCCGACTACCCAGCCACAAACCCCACCTCATCTCTGCACCCATAAAGCAAACCAGGAGACCCTGCTCTGAACCTGAGCTCCAGTCACGTGGTATCTGGAGTACCCTCTCCCCCTGCTGGGCACACCTGCAGATGTGGGCAGTACCAGCCCCAGATCAAAGTCCCGGCCTGCTTGTCATAGCAGGTTCTAGGTTTTAGCTGCAGATGCCAAATTTCCACCTCATTGTGATCCAGCTACCACAGCGGACTGGGCAGGACCAGGACACACTCATCCTGGAGACACATGAGGGACCTGGTAAGTCACTGTGCAAAGGCTAGGGAAAGTTAGTCACCCTTTGTGTTGTCTGGGGTGTTTGTCAAAGGAAAATGAGAGCTAAAATAAGATCCTCCTATAAAGACAGCTGTGGCTCTCAGCACAGCTCAGTGAGACAAGAGCCTCCCCGCTGGAATCCCGAAGTGAGTGTTCATGGGGCAGTGACTCAGTACCCACCACTCTAGAGATGTTACTTCATGTGAGGCTTTCTCCGTCCCTGTGAGATCAGTGTTCCCAGCCTTGGCTGCAGATGAGGAATCGAAGCCCAGCAAGTGTGAGTAACAGGTCGCAGTGCTGATAAATGGTAGATCTGTTCAAACAGATCAGCCTCACCTTGGTAACGTGTGTGTGGTGGGGGTGGGGGTGGGGATGTGTTATGCTTGCTGGGAATCTAAGATCCTCGGCTTAGAGTACTCACCAACTACCAGGAAATGGTGGGCCCTGGATGGAGCTAACTGTTGAAGACTCCTATATAAGAGATCTTTTAAATTTTGCTTTACTTTAAAAAAAGGTTAAAAGTTTTTGAGCTGGTGGTGGTGGTGACCTATAATCTCAGTGCTTTGAGGCTGACTTGGGAGGATTGTGAGTCTGAGACCAGCCTGAGCCACATATAAGTTCTAAGCCAGCCTGGGCTAAAAAGTAAAATTCTGTCTCAAGAAAAAAAGAAGAAAAAAAAAGCTGTATTTTGTAAAGATTCCATGTCTTTTTTTTTTTTGTTTTGTTTTCCAAGACAGAGTTTCTGTAGTCCTGGAACTCAACTAGACCTGTAGACCAGGCTGGCCTCGAACTCACAGAGATCTACTTGCCTCTGTCTCCCAACTGCCAGGATTAAAGACATGCGCCGCCACCACTTGTTAGATTCCGTGTCTTAGTATATTTCTCTGTTGCCACAAAAAAACACTTGTGACCAAATGCTTTACAAAAAAATTGAAGTTTATTGGCTCCCAGTGCTGGGAACTGGGAAATCCAAGAGCACGGTGCTGTCCTCCAGTGAGGGTCATTTGTTTGGTGGAGAGCAGCTCCTGGTGACACTGAGCAAGCTAGATCGGGTCCCTTCTTATTCATCCTAGAAATCACCTCATGCCATCAATAGGGACACAAGTTTCAATTAGATGACCTCAGCTAATTGGAGTTACCTCCCATGACTTCACCTTCAAACAACACCTGGGTATGAATTTGAGGATTAGTTTTCCAACACAGACATCTTGGGGTGAGAGGAGCACATTCAAAAGAAGAACTCCATTAATGTGCTATTATTCAATACAAAAGGAAGAAAAGAAAGCTTCAAAGCACGCAGTATTTAACTCCAGGAATGACAGAATAGTTTGTATCTAAGTAGTCTGTAGGCATAAGGTTACAGTGTAATTTAAATGCTGATATCTGTACCCCCCAATATCTGGTTGCAATTCTTGTTATGAGAATCTCCAGTCTCAATGTTGTGTAAACACTGCTCCCCAATTGTCCCATGATACACCAGTAAAATGGTTTACACCTAATCTATGAACAGGGGAGAGAATAGGGCTGGACTTTCTGCCAGTGGGGGGGTGGGGGGAGAGTTGAAGGAGGAAGTAGGGGATTTAGCCACCGGGAGGTCCAGGAGACATCGGGAGGGGAGCTCAAGCAGGAAAGGCACAAAGTGCAAGTATCTCTGGGATTTTGGCCAAGAGGAAGCCAGATTAGTTTAAAGGGTTAAGAATAGAGTAATAACTGCTCGTTATTGTTATGAAGTCTATTAAACAAATATAATAGGGTCTCAATTATTCAGGTCATAGCCAGATTAGCTGAGAAACTAGCACAGTTTTTTAAAAATAACTTTAACACTAATACTCTCACAGACAATAATTGTACACCAAAGGAAAAGCAACAATAAGAATACAAAATGGAAATGAAGAAATGGCTCAGTTGTTAAGAGCCCTGATTGCTCTTTCAGAGGACTTAACTTCAATTCCCAGCACTCACATGGTGGCTCACAACCTTCTGTAACTCTAGTTCCAGGGGATCTGGTGTCCTCGTATGGCCTGTGGAGGCACCACGAGTAGTATTTTGCCTGTGCAGGCAGGCAAAATACCTATACACACACAAATTAATTAATTAAAAGCCAGCAACAAAGGAACTACCACTCAAAGTGCTAGCAAGCCTCTGAGATCATGCCCGAATGGGGGCCTCCTACCCTGAAAGAAGGGAACTTCACTGGATGAGATAGGCATTGAGCAGACCAGAAATGGGGGGTTGGGACTCATTAAGTCCCATCCTTCTTGGCTCAAGGTGCCAAAGGAAAGAGTGTGGAGCTGCCAGAGCAGCTGGCGGTGGAGGAGGGGCTCCCAGGAAAGAGTAGGGCCCAGATGGTGGAATGGCTGAATTCACAAGTTTTACTCCTCTCCAAACCTCAAATGACTTCTAGGTTTGTTAGCGTGGGGCAGACTCCAAGGGACCAGGAGAAAGTAATAGCTGGTTGTGCCAGAAAAGCAAATCAGATTAGCTCCCGCTGGCTGCAGGGGAATTAGTATCTCATTAAGTTAGTGGATTGGGCTGATAACTCAGTGGGTGAAGTCTTACATTGTCTTAGTTAGGGTTTTATTGCTGTGGAGAGACACCGTGACCAAGGCAGCTCTTATAAAGGAAAACATTTAATTGGGGCTGCCTTACAGTTACAGAGTTTTAGTCCATTATCGTCATGGCGAGAAGCAAGGCAACATGCAGACAGACATGGTGCCGGAGAAGGAGCTGAGATTTCTACGTCTTGATCAGCAGGAAGTAGAAGGAGACTGTGTGCCACACTGGGTGTAGCTTGAGCATAGGAGACCTCAAAGCCTCCCCCACAGTGACACACTTCCTCCGATGAGGCCACACCTCCTAATAGTGCCCCTCCCTGGTGACCAAGCATTCAAACACATGAGTCTGTGGGGTTCAGATGACCTGTTCAGATGACGGCCTCATCCTCTCAGTGGCCACAAAATAAGGACACCTGAGCTCCCTGTTGCTTTCTGCATTGACCCAAGGCCTGATAGGCAGAACATAGTGACTGCTGGAAGATGGCTGCTGGACTCAGCCAGGGATCCCAAAGGTCACAGTCACGCTCTCTCCTACTCATTTTGAGGACCTCTCTATGGGGCTGTCCTTGCTCCTGCTCAGTGGTGCTGCTTTTCCTGCTCAGAAGACGTGCCACATTCCACACACTTGTCACATTCTGTTTCACTGCCCTGGCACAGCCAGGCACAGGGACAGATGTGGGACCCGGCTTGGACCTCAAGGAGCCAGCTGTTCCTATCTCCGAGAACCTTGAGTCAAGACTAACGGCCCAGATGGAGACTACTCATCACCACACTGTCCCCTCCCCTCTCCCCAGCCACGGAGTCTCCAGCTCATCTCATGGGCTTGATGAATCAGAGTTAATGAATCAGACTTCGTCTGTATATTGTTTGTGTGGTGTGGGGGTGGAAGGAGGACTCGGGGGGCTAGCAAGCGCTTTACGCCCTCCCCAGTACATCTTCAGCTTCAAGTCAAGCCCTCAACTACAGTTGTTCCTCAAAGTACAATAAAGGTCTGTACTGGCAAACCACCCATAAACTAAAAACATTCAACATAAAGCGGGCATTAGCCGGAGCTGGGGTGTCACTCAGTGACACAGCACAGTGCTGTGGATCGGATGCCTAGCGTGCACATTAGAACACGTGAACATATGCACACACGGATGAATGCGAGCACTCACTCTCTCTCTCTCTCTCACACACACACACACCCACCATGCTTTTGTTCTACCCAACTAGTGAGAATCCTGGCTTCCCTTTGTAATTGTGGGTGACTGGGGTGTGGCTCCCGAATGACAGCCAGCTCTGACAGGATGGCTCACACTCACTAGCACGGGAAAAACTGGGATTTTAAATTCTGAGGACAGTTTCTAGGTGAATGCCTGTCGCTTTCGGCCTGTCACATGCTCAATGAATCTCCAGTGTAACTCGCCCCCTAGGGTTGGGTACCACGGTCTGTGTTCCTCCGCATTTCTATCACTGGCGTTGGTTGTCCACGCATCGTCTGTGTTTTGTCTGTGTTTATCGCCTGTGTTTATAGTCTGTGTTCTCCTGTGATAACCATCCGTGCTCCACAGCCAGCTGCTGGATGGGGTTGGGGGTGGGGAGAGGCACTCGCCACCAAGCCTGGCAACCTGTTCAGTCCTCAGAGCTCCCATGTTGAAAGGACAGCACCCACTCCCAAAGGCTGCCCTCTGACCTTCCAGTGTGAACCATGGCTTTTGTACTTGCACGCACATGTGCACGAGTACACCCTAGGTAGATAAATGTGAACCAAAAATAGGGTGAGTACATCCTGTGGCCCAAACACAGTTCTGGCCAGCTGTCCCATAGTGAGGACAGCTTCCTTCAAGCTTCGGGTGGGAAGATGGTGACCGTCCAGCTTAGAGAGCCCAGAAATGGACCTGTGCATACCTGGACGCCACGTGTGACAGAGGTGGCGTGGAAGAACCGTACTTTGGCCCGATAGTGGAGAGCTTGTCTCGGACACACAAGGCTCTAGGCTTATAGCTCAGCACTGCCAGAATAGGACAGGCGCCATGCACGCCTTTGAGTCCGCAGTTTGTAGGGCTGTCATTGTGACACACACAACTGAGCCTCCCAGCCACAAAACAGTGATGGGAGACAAGAGGGCGTACACAGTCAAACATTTCCAGAGCTGGAGGTGAGATTTCCTTAAAAGACAAAACCTCCCCGGCTGGGTGTGGTGGTCCACGCCTTTAGTTCCAGCACTCAGGAGGCGGAGGCAGGGGGATCCCTGGGAGCAAGCCCATCGAGGGATCATTAAAAAAATAAGCCATGAGTGGAGGGAGATATTTGCAGCACCTGGACTAATAAAGGACTCATGTGAGTGTATGTATGTGAATGTACATGTGTGTATGTGTGTATGGGTGAGAATATGGATGTATGAGAAGGTGTATGTGTGTATATGTAAGAATATGTGAGAATGTATGCGTGTGTGAAGAATGATTATGTGTGTATGAATGTGTGTGTGAGGATGTGGATGCATGAGAATGGATATGAGTGTGTGTGTATATACGAGAATGTGTGTGTATTTGTGTGTATATGGCACTCCTATATGCCAATGACAATAACACTACTAACCCCGGAGCTGAGAAAGTCTGAACACTAACCCCACCACAGAGGAAGCACATGAAAAGACACTACTCACTTTCATTCTTAAGCGGGAGGATACAAATTAAGACCCTGGTGAGGATCTCTTCCGCCCCCACCCCCACCCCATGAAGAACCCAGGTTCAACTCCCAGTATTCACAGAGTGGCTCACACCAATCTATCTAATTCCAAGGCATCCAACGCCCTCTTCTGGCCACCACATGTACCGGGCATGCACGTGGCAGACACACGTGCGGGCAGAACTCGGTACTCATGAAAATAAAGTAAATCTTAAAACCGTTCAATAGCACCACACACTAAGTACTGCCCCAGTTTAAAGTGCGGTGCTCCCGAGACATGTGGGTGAGAGGGCCGATGGGAAATGCCCACTGCTAAGTGGAACATATCTTGCCATGGACGAGTTGGAGGCCAGTCGGCACTCTCTGACAAACACACTCACAAACTCTGCGATCTAGCCATTCCGCTCTGAAGCATTGCCCCAAACACAATCCTGGCGGGTGTTCACGTATGAGACTGAGGTAATAGACCTGAGGCTCAGCGTACACGAGGCCTGAGTGTGAGTCTCAGCTCTGAGGAAAAAAATCAAAGTCTCATAACAGCCAAACCCTGGAAACAAGCCAATGCAGTAACACTGATGACTATAGGAGCGTATGTATCTGCACTAGTTGGTGTTTGTTAGCTCGCCCCGGGCTAAAGTCAACTGGGAAGGGGGACCTCAGCTGGAAAAATGCTTCTATCAGGTTACCTTTATGCATGTCTGTGGGTGTTTTCTTGATTCACGATGGAGGGCCCAGTGTATAGAGGTAGTGCTCTGGGTGCTATCGTTGTATAGGTGGACAGGCTGAGCAAGCCAGTGAGCAGGGTTCCTTCACGGCCTCTGCTTGCGTTTCCGCCTCCAGGTCCCTGGTCTACAGGAGAAGGACAGAAAGGTCATCTCCTAGTCCTGCAGGCTAGAAGTCCAAGTCAAGGTGTCAAGGGAACTGGTTCCTTTCGAACCAGGAAAGGATCTGTTCCTGGCCTCTCTGCCTGGCTTGAAGATGGCTGACTTCCCAGGTCCCTCACGTCATCTTATGTATGAGAATGTGTGGTGTGTGTGTGTGTGTGTGTGTGTGTGTGTGTGTGTGTGTGTGTATGCCATACTTCCCCTGCTTATTAGGACTATTGGCAGATTGAATCAAACCCATCCCTACTGCAGTGTGATTGCAGCGTCGCTTTTTATACCTGATGACCCTCTTGCTAATAAGGCCACATTCTGAAGCAGTAGAGATGGGACTCCAACCTGGGAATCTGGGGACCTAGTAGCACATTTAGTCTATAACAGTATCATTCGTTCAAGGTTTCTTCAGAAAGCATGTGGAGTGGGCAGTGCCTGAGCGTCTCTGTGGATAAATCATAGAGGCCTTGATGGCTCCTTGTATTGGGGGAGTGGCCTTCTGGATTCAGGGCTCTAAGAGACTATGAATTCATAACCTCAATCTGCTGCAAATATTCTTTAGTTTAAAAAAAAGATTTGTTTTATTTATGTTTGTGTGTCTATATGAGTATACATGAGCAGGTGCTCCTGTGTATGTGTGTGTGTGAGGGAGAGAAAGCCAGAAGGCAGATTCCTTGGAGCTGGAGTTAAAACATTTTTGGGGGCTGCCTACCTTGTCATATGGGCACTGGGATCAACTCTAGTCCTCATGATTGTGCAGCAAGCACTCTTAACTGCCTAGCCATCACTCCATTCCCTGCAAGCATCTAATGTCATCCGAGGCTACTGATGTAAAGATGTTTGCTGCAAAGCATTATACCTTGGGTTCAACCCCCCAGTATCCACATGACAGAAGAAGAGAACCACCTCTTGAAAGTTGTCCTGACCTCTACATCACACACACACACACTCTCTCTCTTTCTCTCTTATTATATGTAATTTTTAATAATTTAAAATAATCACTGTGGACATAGGATTCAGAAGGCAGCCTGGAGCCCAGCTGCTTCCTCCTTGTCCAAGGCTCTTGCATGTCAGGATGAATGTCTGATTCCACTCCTCCCTCACTGTCTCAGGCTGAGGCCATCTACCATCTGGCTGGGGCTGTCCCTGGGGCCTTTGGCTCTGTCACCCCCTTATCACCCTGAATAGAGCTGTTTTGGAGCTTTGGCAAGCACTTGGAGAACAGGAAGAGGTCTCAAAGAGAATCTGATCTCTTTATCTCCACCCACAGAGGCCAGGCCTGGGGCTGGGACACATGCCTCTCTTTCTCCCACAGACCTGTAGTGTCCCTGGACAAAACCAGGGCCTCCTGCACTGGAAATGGCTCTAGACAAGAGGGATCAGGCTCTGCTTCCCCCTGCTGGGACCGGCCCACAAATGATAAGCAGTCATTTGTGGCCAGAGGTCTCGGAGCAGAGCCACGCGGTTCCCAGCGAGGGTTTCTTATTTCCCTCCTGGCAGGTATTGGCCCGGACAGTGTAGAGGCTGCTGTCTCCAAGCTTGGATTCCATCCTGGCAAGGCCCCAGAGGCACAGGCTGCTTTCCTTCAGCGGAAAAAGTTGCTCTTTGTGTGTCTGCCGCTGGTTCTGCTGCCGGACACCTGAGTCAGGGTAACTCTGGGAGAGCAAGGTGGAATGACAGGAGGTTCCTTCCCTGGAGAGGGGCTGGAGGTGGGGCTGGGATGGGCTTGAGATTCACAGATTTCGGTGCTGTGTTGAGTGTAGCTGAGGAGATGATCCTGTTCTGAAAAATAGAGGTGGGGTGAATGAGAGGTGATTCTGTGTAGATGAGGACACTCCATGATTGTTTATTGTATCCATAGAGAGAAAGAGAGCTTCTTCATGAATTTGCGTGTCATCCTTGCGCAGGGGCCATGCTAATCTCTGTATCGTTCCAATTTTAGTATATGTGCTGCCGAAGCGAGCACAAAAGAGATCTCCTGAGGCAGGAGGATTACTGTGAGTTCAGTGCCAATGTGTACCAGGCTAGTTAAGGTGATGCAGCGAGACTGTCTAAAAACCAAGATGGCGCCATGCCGCTTTTTAAACAGTAATGTTTATACTTAGGGGTTAGTGCTGGCTCAGCCTGAGCATCTGTCTGCATCTGAAAATGGTTAGCTCAGACAGGTAACTGGTCCAAGTGCTGAGAATAAGTGACTGTTGAATGTTCACCCCTAAGCAGGACACCCCTGTCCCACTCCAGCAGGCACATTGCAGAAGAAGGATCAGAAAGAATGTGAGTGGTGGGGGATGGGAGGACGCTGTGAAATGCTGCCTTTGGGTGATGTGTTGTACCCAGGGATTTAGCACAAGGCCTACACAAGACTCAGCCTGTTGACATTCCAGCAGAGACTCAGGGAAGTGCATGAGGCCCATCCCTCCTGGAAGAACAACTGTTGGCAGTCAATGGTTAGAGTCGCCCATGACCTGAGTATAATCTCACAGCCATGAAAAACAACTCTGATCTCAATGGATTACATAAGGAGACATGGAAATAGAAAGGAGACCTGGATAAAAGGGGTTCGTCAGGAGCGGGAGGATGATAAGAGAGGACAAAGGGGGATTAAGTGACCAAAATATATGTTTGTGAAATGGTCAAAATATTAAAAGTTAATTCCTTAATTAAAAAAGAAGAGGAAATCCAGAGGGTATAGAGGCTCATGTCTGAAATTCCATAACCAGTAAGACTGCCATGAGCTCCAAGCTAGCCTGGGTTACCCAATGAGCTCTAGGCTAGCCTGGGCTAGAGTAAGACTCTGTATCAGGAGAACAAACCCAACAGAAGAGGAAGTGGGAGCTTTCCTTGCAAGTGCATGAACCAAGGAATGGTCACACAAGCGTGTAGCCAGGAGGCGGCCATCTGTCTGCAAGACCTGCTCAGGTCCCAGTCTGGGTGTCTGGTCCCCAGGACTGTCACCTAGTCTAACAGTTGGCTATACGATTGGAACTGTTGCAGGCAACCTCAGGCACACTGTCTGGTCATTACCACTATCCGCCCACAGGGTGTTTTCATTTTGCAAAACGGAGACTCTGCGTCCATCAGATAATCCCTTCTCATTCCCCTTGCTCCAGCCCCTGGCAGCCACCATTCTGCTTTGTCCCCAACAGTCTTCCTGCTCTGGATGCCTGGTATTTGCAGACTCTTTGT
This sequence comes from Psammomys obesus, assembly GCF_907164565.1. Classification (NCBI taxonomy): domain Eukaryota; kingdom Metazoa; phylum Chordata; class Mammalia; order Rodentia; family Muridae; genus Psammomys; species Psammomys obesus. The sequence continues at coordinate 4,753,643 of NW_026596046.1, forward strand.
GACTGGCTTGTGACACCGGCATGATGTCGTCAGCTCACACCTATGTTGTATTATACGTCCGATTTTCCTTTTTTATGGCTAACTAGTACTGCCTCGTATATATGCCTTTTGTAGCTATTCTCCTACTGATGGAAAGCTTACCCCTGGGCATTGTGAATAATGCTGCACCAGAATGGGTGTGTCAAGATCTCGTCAAATTCCTTCTGGAAGGTTCTCGATGCGGGGGTTCAAGGGAGACACTGAGCCAGATTCAGGACAATATGGAGTTTATTGAAAAAGTTAGATCAATGCCATGGAAAAGGAGGCAACAGCATGGCATGGCATGGGCTCCAAAGAGCGATCAGGCTCCAGCATCGGAGACAAACATCATGGTGGAGCCTTTGAAGAGAGGAATCAGAACGCCATGTGGGAGAAATGGGGTCTGTTCCCTCTCATTTCTGAGGACGAGGGGGAGGGGCTCACAGAAGAAGCCTACATCCAGGCTCTGATCCTCAGGAAGGTGGGCGTGCAGTGAAGGATGCAGGACTCCGGATGTGGGGTCTGGGTTGTATGGCTTTGATGTAAATTTGAGTGCCGGGTGAGAGATCTGTGCACTGGTCAAAGGTCATGTCTCAGTGGCTGTCTCTTGGTATTGGTGAAAGGACTGCTGCTATGAAACATGTGGCTTGAGCAGCGGCTAAAGGTTGGATTCTGATGCACCTTTCCCACCCAGCTTCAGTTCCTTCCGGTCTGTGCCCTGGAGCTGAATTGCTGGATCACGAGGTAGTGCTATGTTTACTATTTGAGGCAAAGCCACATGGCAGCTGTTAGTGCACTAGGATTTGGCTTTCTCCACTTGTGCCCCCCTTCTCCTCTTGCATTTTTTTTTTCTTTCTGGTGAACTTGGAACCACTCCGGTCATGAGTCCCAGCGCCTTGAGGTGCAGTCCCCCTTGAGTCAGGTTCTCAGCATGGTTCAGGAACTCATGACACCCCTGCCTTGCACATCTGCCCCCTGGGTGCTGCTAACATTAGAGGTGTGCACCACCACACTGCTTTTAGTGCTTAGAAATAATTATTTTGTGGGTGTGGGGTAGCATCTTAGTCAGAGTTCTATTGCTGTGAAGAGACACCGTGACCATGGCAACTCTCATAAAGGAAAACATTTAATTGGGGCTGGCTTACAGTTCAGAGGTTTGGTCTCTTATCATCATGGCAGGAAGCGCGGTGACATGCAGGCAGACATGATGATGGACTGGCAGACAGTAGAAAGAGAGAGTAACACTGGGTCTGGCTTGAGCATATGAAACCTCAAAGTCCACCCTCAGTGACATACTTCCTCTAGGAAGGCTACACCAATTTTAACAAGGCCACACTTCCTAATAGTGTCATTCCCTGTGAGCCTACAGAAGGCCATTTTCATGCAAACCATTGTTGCTTTGTTCTTGTGGAATGTGTACAATTTACCCTTTCATTCAAACGCTGATTTCTTTACCCCACTATCTGGTTTCAATTGGACATTGCATTGTGATGTTTATTCTAAGCATCACCTGTCTCAAGTTTTCGTAAATATGCCACCATTTGTTCTCTGTATTGTCAATAAAACAACCAGCCAGTGCTGGGCAATGGAGAGAATAGGGTGGGGCATCCTGGTCCAGAGAGGAGAAGAAAGGAAGCGAGTGGGAGGAGTGGGGAGAGGAGAGATTGGCAAGAGAGATCTTGGAAGCATGAGGAGCGATGAACCAGACCTAAAATATGACTAAAAGCAAGTATAGTGGGTGAAATCTGAGTGGAAGGAAGCTATACAGGCTTGGAGGTTTAGGATGGAGTAACTATTGCCCAGCATTGGGCTCTAGGTTAATTAAATAGATCCTATTCTCTGTGTGATGATGTGGGTATAGAGCTCATTTAGGAATAACCACTGTTTAACTAAAAGATAAATCAATAATAAATATTAATAATCAAACAAACCACCACAGGTGGTATTGTGATTTTGGTGTGTTGCAATCCATCTGCCTCATCTACAAGTGATTTTGATGGGAGGAAACGTGAGAAACCGCTGGAAAGGAGAATGAGTTCCTCTGTGAGGTGTCCTCGACACTTTGCATCTCAGTTCAGCTGCTTCCAGCAGGAATCGTCTGCCTAGCCGAGGTTACTTTTCCTTACACTTATTCACTTAGTGCATGCATCGTGGGTGGGGTAGCAGTATATGCCATGGCACACATCTGTGTAAGTCAAAAGACAACTAACAAGGGTCTGTTCTCTCCTTCCACCATGGGGGCTTGGGGGATCAAACTCAGACCCCCAAGCTTGGTCACAAGCTCCTTTATCCACTGAGCCATCTCCGTAAGGCCTGCCGTAGGCTTTTTGTACAGCCTGGACTAGCCTGGGGTAATACAAAAGCCGGTCTCTCAGTCTCCAGAAATAACTCTGCTGTGACTCTGCCTTTAGTGCCTTGAGCTCACATGACCCGGACTTGCCTAAAATTCATTCTTCTCTCTTCTGATGGGCTTACGCCCTGGTCATGCCACCAAGGGCGTAAGCCCATCAGATCTTGATAGGCCTGTTACAGAGATTCTTCCGCTGGCTTGACAAGCTGGCAGGATGTAAGCACTTTGCTGCCACGACAGCAAAGTCCATCTGTCGAAAAGAAATGAAAGGTCAACAACCACCGGACGAGAGGCAAGTCAAGCTAAGGAAAGCCAAGAGAGAATGACGTCACCTGTGTCCCTGCATCCAACCATATCTGAAGACAGACTTCCTGGGATGTAAGCTAAGAGTGAGTCTGTCTTTCTCTCCCCACCCCCACCTCTCCTCACACACTGGTTTGAATCAGCCTCTGGCACCGGCAACAGAAAACATCGTAACTAATGCCTATCTTCCTCCTTAGTTCTCTATCTGTCCCCCTGTGGTCATCTTCCTGCCCTTCTACTTTTAACCCCACCCAGCTCCAACTTGCCCTCTTCTCTCTCATGTCTGGTTGGAGAACAGGGTGGGGCGCACCCTCTAGGGACACAGTAGGTGGAGTGGGGAAGGCTGGCTTTTACTCGTCCTCATTCCCACAGCTCCTACTGCTTTTGACCCGGATCTGCACCTTGGGTCACAGGGTGCTTTTCAGAGGACAGGCATCCTTTGCTTGCTGGTCTGAACTGGTCAGGGGGAAAGCCAGCTGCTCCTTTCCTGCCCAGGGCCGCAGAGCAGCCCCAGCATCCTCTTCCACCCACACCTTCAGGCAAGCGAGGCAGAGGCCAAGCAGATGCAGCAGAATACACTATCTCCAGAAGCCTCCAGAAGGGAGGGCGGGAAAAGGTGAGTAACCAGGGACAATTGACCTGTTGTCTTGGTAGTCTGCTGTGGCTCTTCTCTTTCCCAGCTGTGTTCTCCCTAGAGGGTTTTCACTGCCCCCCCCCCCAACTCAGGAAGAGGAAGCCGCCTCCAGGTGTCACAGACAGTCAAATGGTCCCAGGGGAGCCACTGGCGCTGGTGAGTCAGTTGTGGGTGGGGGTGGGGCGGGGTGTCTTCGAAGGGAACCAATGCGTTGGGCCATGCTCTGGGGAGTGGTTCCAGCTTTAACTGTGGCTAATGGGGAGGCCGTGGACAGGTGTTGGAGTCTTCCTCAGGGACCACAAGGCCAGTCCTTGTGTGAAGGTTGGAGTGTAGGCCCAGTGGCTCAGTTTGGAGGTGAAGAGGGGTGTACACAAAGCACCTGGATCCTGCCATGCAGTGGTCCAGACTGGCCTTGGGCTTGAGCTATTCTGCCTCTGCCTCCCAAGCACTGGCATTGCATACCCAAGCTATCATGCCTGGCAGAGTCCGCATGGTTCTGCAATCTTCATGGGCTGAGATTGGGGCATTTGCTAAATAACCTGGGCATGGGAAGGAAGATTTGATGCGTGTGTTCTTGGTCAAAAGTGTGATTTCACTTTCTAAAACCTGGTAGCAGGCTGGAGAGATGGCTCCGTGAGCAGAAGTGGCTGCTGCCTTAGAGGCAGGGTTTGAGTTTGGATCCCAGCATCTGAATAGAAATCCAGACATGACTGTGCTTTATGAGCGCAGAGACAGGAGGACTTCCGGGGCTTGCTGGACAATCTGGGCTTGTCTTCCACATTTAGTGAAAGGCCCTGTCACAAGAGAGTGAGACAAAGAGTGATAGGACACTCCATGGCCTCCTCTGGCTGCTGTGAACACACACACACACACACACACACACACACACACACACACACACACACACACACCATGACTGTTGGGGCTGGAGAGATGTTAAGAACACTGGGTGCTTGGGTTCCCAGCACCTATACAGTGGCCCACAACTACCTGTAACTCCATTTCCAGGGGGATATACATCCTTTTCTGGCCTGTGAGGGCTGTGCACACATGTGGTGCACATATGTACACGCAGGCAAACACTCATGAATATATATTTAAAACAAATCTTTAAAAACCGTGTGTGTATGAGAGAGAGAGGTGGGGGGGGAAAGGAAGGAGGAAGGGAGAGAGGGGGAGAGAGAGAATCTCTGTGCATGCATGTGTGTATGTGTGCATGAAGGCCAGAAGAGGACATCAAGTGTCCTTCTCTATCACCTCCCCTTGTTCCCTTGAGACAGGGTCCCTCACTAAACCAGGGCCCAGGGTGGCAGCCGGAAAATCAGTCATTCTCTTGTATCCGTACCCTCCCCGGATCTGGGGTTAAAGGGGTTCACATAGCCATGTCAACTTTTTCGGTGGCTGCTGGGACCTGAGCTTACCTCGAATGCTTGCACAGTAAGCTCTTGCCCACTGAGCCTTCTCTCCATAAGCCCTGTCTTTTAGATTTTAAGAGCTCTCTAGGACACGGTGAGGCAGGCAACCACGGGTCCTCCTTCCTAGCTTAACTTCCTTCTTTTCTCCCCCGTTTCCCCTCCTCCCCTCCCTCTTTTCTCCTCCCATTTTGGACACGATGGCATTTTCAGGTTGAGTTCAGGTACTCTGATGAATCCACTGGTGGGCAACCTTAGCTAGTACTTTCTTCCTCCATTCAGTTAGTTCTGTAAGCTCTACTATCAGCCACATAGTTAAAGGAGTTAAAGAACATGGGTGCTTTTGTGCGTGTGTGTGTGTATGTGTGTGTGTGTGTGTGTGTTTAAGGTAGCTGGCAAATTTCTCTCCAAAGATCTCGAGAGCTGATTTGAAGAACCCAAAATAAAACTTCTTCTTCTTCTTCTTTTTTTTTTTTTTTTCTGCTTTAAAATAGAGCAGGGCATCATCAGAAGTCACCAGGGTGTCTCCTCAGCTCTTGGAAGGCGCGGCGAGTGTCAGTGTTTCTGGGAAGTTCTAATCAGCAGCAATGTTTTTGTGGGTGGCTGGGGCGGCAGGAAGTCTCTGTGGCTGGGTGGTTGATAAGGTTATCAGGGACTGTTTCTGGCCCTTCAAGTGCCTGTTGTACAACTTGGGGCTGGGGCTAGAGTTTGCTGGCTTACGGCTTGCCTTTCTGCAAAGGAGGAACACAACTGAAGGTTGTCATTTACTGTCCAGAGGACCCTCGTCTCCTTTATCCCAAGGCTGCGCACTTTAACTTATCAGGTATAGGTAGGGGGTGGTCCAGAGGCCCCTCATCTCCACCATCTGAAGGCCCCTGGTTTGGCCTATTGGGTATAGGTAGAGATGGCTGTGGCATGGCTAAGGGGGTATCCTGGGATGGTGGATACCTCCCTGCAGCCTACCTGGGCCCACCAGGATCTGGTGGAGAGAGGAGAGCTGGGTACAGCCTAGACATAGCATGGACCTAAGGAGAGCTTGGCAGTGGAGTTACAGCAGAGCCTACAGACAGACAGGGTAGGAACCTCACCCACCACACAACCACATTGCACCTGGCAGACAGGGCCCAGGGAAGGGAACAAGCTCCTCCCAATAGCTAGCCCTCAGGTCCACACATAGCTTCAGGCAGAAGCAGCCAACCCTGTGAAGGCTTGTCTGGAATCCACCCAGAGGAAGTTCACAGCCTCTTGCCCAGGACCTGATCAGGGGTAGTTTTGCTTCCTCTGGGATGGGAAGCTATCTGGCGACCAAAGCTGAGAAGAGCTTGTGCCTGACCCCTTGGAACAGAGAGATAAAACAGAAGACACTTCCAGGAAGGGTAGAGCTGGGATGTCAGAGAGCAGGTTTGGGGGCTTCTCAAGTGGGCGGGTTTAGGCCGTTTTCCCAGGCTTGTTCCCAAGCTGCACAACTTCACACCAACATCAACAGTGGCAAAATAACATAGCAGTAGCTAGTCCTTAGACTGCACTGCTCACATCTGAACCATGCATTAGAAACTATTCTCTCATTTTACAGAGAAGGAAACCAAAGTCCACAGCGAGGCTGAAAACTGGCCCCAGGCCACGCAATCAGTAAGAATCGAGCTAAGACAAGCCAACTGCAGAGCCCAAGGGTGGTGTGACCACACCACTGAGCCTCTCAGCATCGTGAGGTGATGGCTGCATGCAGGTGCTACCTTAGGGAATCAATGGGTGCTAGGGAAGCCAGAGGTGGGACAGGGGATCCAAAGTTAATAGACCCAGCCCACCCCAACGCTGGGTGACTCTGGCCAACTGCTCTGTCTCTATAAGCCTTGCGTGTTGTGTCTGTGACAGGGAAGCATAAGCCCTATGGCACTGAGGACTACAGAGTCCATCACATTCAAGAACAGTAGTGGCCTGTGGCCTCTCTGGCCACCAGGGATGCAAAGGGAATGTGAACTCCCCTCCCCAGTCCTCATTCCTCCCTCCTGCCCTCACTGAGGCTGGTAAGTGTTATCCTGGATGCAGGCCCAGCAGCCCCCTGCAGCTGTGGTTGTGTGCCTCCTGCTGTACAGAAGATGAGCAAGCACAGCCATGTGGGATGATGCTCTCCCAGCCCTCTGCTGCCCACAAGGGCTCTCCCAGAACTGCCTGGGCCCCTGTTCTTGGCTCTTTAGTGTTGTCAGAAGGCCTTGGGGTTCCTGACTGAGTACAGCAGTCCCCACTAACCCCTGGAAAAGGTCTGAAACCACAGATGGTTGGAGCCTGTGCGCACAGCACTGCTTCTTCCTGTACATCCAGACCTCTAGTGAAGGTTAATTTCAAAGTTAGGCAACTGGTAGAGATGAACAACAATGTTTACTAATAAAATAGAATAAGTGAATAATATACTGTAATGGAAGTTATTTGAAAAAAAAAAACCCTTTGGAATCTTCCATTTAATTTTTTTAACTGACCCTGACCATGGGTATCGTTGATGAAACAGGAACTACTGTATTCGTTTCCCCTGGAGACTATCTCTGAATTCCAGAGGGCTGCCTAGGAACACACCTTCTTCACAGCCGCATCCCTATTTTATGGTGACCTAACCTGCCTGGCCAAAGCAAGAGTCTCGTATTCATTGACATCATGCAAATTCAATGCTGAATTTCAGTTTCGTGTCCCCCCCCCCCTTAACTAAGTTGGGGAGAGTTTAAGGTGTAAGGCCTTTTGCACTGTTACTATCAAGGATGATGTTTGTCCTATTGCAGATAATGGGTAGTCTAGAATTTGCTTGCCAAGGCTATCTTCCTTCCTGGCTGCACTAGTAAGAAAAAGGAATTTTGGGCCGGCCAGATGGCTCGGTGGGGGGAAATGCTTGCCATCAAGCCTTCTGGGCTCCGTTTGATCCTCAGGCCCTAGTGGCAGAAGAAGGACTGACATCTGACTTCCACATATGCACGCACCCACCAGCCTCTCCCAAACAAATGAAAAAGTTAAAAATAACGATAAAGGAATTTCCCATCTCCCATGTTCTCTCTGTTCCCACGAGAGTGCCCCTCTCTCAGCACTCCCTACCTTGGTTCCCTGAGAGCTGGGCACACTGACTTTCCCAGAAAGCTCTCCCCTGTTGGCCCCCCGACCCACCTCCTCATAACGCTCTTCTCTTTCCTAACTCTCCTCAACTTGTTGGCTCCCTCAGGCTGGCTGATGCCACTCCTATATATTACAATCAAGAGATGGCTCCTCCATCACCATCATCACCTCTCTTTTTCCAGCAGGAGGAAGAGAGAGGAGAGAGAGGCAGTCTTTTTTTTTCCCCCAGTGGAGCGCTGAGCCTGTGTTTAGACAAGAGTCTCTCCCTCAGATCCTTACACCTGTATTTCATTGGTTGGGTGGAAGCCACGGGGCTTCTGGTTGAGAAATGAGGACTGTAGGCAAGCACATTTTACTTCCTTCCTCACGAGGCTTCACCAGAATGAAAGGAGGAGGTCCTGCATGGAGTCGGGCGGTTTGCCACACCGCACTCTCCTTATGAGTCAGCACTTGCCCAGCCTGGCCTCTAATGTGCAGAGAACACAGTGCCTCCCAAGGCAAGCGGTCAGGCTGATTCTGCCACCACAGGCAGCCTATATGGCAGGCCCCACCCCCGGAGACATCCCGAGGTCCCAGAAATGCAAAGGCCAGCTGTGTGCCCCAACACCCACCGTGAGGGGTAAAAATGCACTGGCAGCCTCCACTACGAATGAGAGGGTGGGGGACAGCACAGGCTGTGCCTGCAGCCGAAGGCTGGCCTGTAAGGACCAGCTCCAGAACGGCATCAGGGATGCTGTCTGTCAGGGATGCTGCTCAGCTCCTGGAGGAGCCATGCAGACATTCTGGACACGTGGAGTTGGTCCTGTGCTCTGGTGCCCCTCACCCCAGCTTCCTCTTTCTCTCTCTATGCTGGAGGCGGAACTCAATGTGGCCTTACGCCTTGTAGGCAAGGTCTCTTGGACTGAGCTACACCCCTAGATCCACTTATGCATTATTTTCTCTGGTCACCTATAAGAGGATGGGCCCACTCTGGGGGCCACAGCTTCCTGTTGGTGTGAGTTTGGGATCCTTTGGGATTGTGAAGGTCACTCTGCACCTTGGCTGACCTAGTTTGGAAATGCATTAATACAAGATGCGTGTGACTTTGTTTTTTCTTTTTCACCTTTTCAGAGTGACCACAGGTAGACTTTTGCAGCTTAAGGCTCTCGTGCAAGAAGCTCTTCCATCCCCCTTGCCCCAAGGTCTGTCCCCACCAGGTGTGGCTCTTGCTTCGAACAATGGATGCTGCGTGTATTAGGATGAGTAAAGTAAGCCAGGACTTACTAGATTTTGGAGAAGTTAAGAGTAGCAGACTCCCAAGAAGTCTCAGGGTCCAACATCGAACTTCAGCGCTACAGAACCCCACAGAGGGGACACCTGCCATTGTGTGTGTGCTGCCTGGAGACTGTATTTACTACCTCGGCCCTGCTGCCAGCATTGGGCCCCTGGAAGCTTGGAGGTTAATGTTTGGCCACTTCTGCTCACTGGAGCCTTATCCTGTACTGGCATCTCGGTTGAATGGGACTGGTGCATCCAGGTCACGTGCTTGTGGTCTCTCTGCAAAGGAAGCTGGGAAGGAAGTTTTCTCAGTTCTGTCCTGGGGTCACAGGACTCTTCAAGGTGAGAGATGAACCTATCGGGGCTAGAGTGTTCTACAGTGGTCACCAAACATCTGGCCAAAAACTTCTGCCCTTCCTAGGTAAAAAATTCACAGGTGGATGAAGAGGTTTGCCGGAGTGTCCGTCATAGGCCCTGCAGTGCCTCAGGCCTGGGGGCTGGACTAGAGACCACAAGAGCTAAGTTCTTATTGCTCCAGGCTTTGGAAGCCGGGAGTTTTAGGGTTTGGGGAAAGGGATTGGAAAAAGAGTGCTTTGCACTTTCACCATCGGCACACAGCACTTAGCAGCTATTGAGGCCCCAGCTTCTGGTAATGGGGTAATGGTGAGTAACAGCAGTGGGCGGGGTCAGCTAGTGTTACAGCAAGAAACTGTGGCCCCTAGCTTCCTCAAGACATCTACAGAGTGTTCAAGGCAGTAGGCCTAGCAAACGGGCAACCTAGCTGACTGCTGGGTGGATGGTTTTATATTAAGGCAGCTGCGGTACCCAGTCTAACAGCCATCACTTAGGAAAGTCCAATTGTCCTGGTCCCCGACATCTCAGCTTATTTAAAGGAAAAATGAACACTAAAAATGATGCTTATAGTATAGGTCTAGAGTTAGCATAAAGTCCTCCAACAGTTCTGAACAATGCTTTTCTACTAACCAAGTCTCCTTGGGGAAGAAATGGGTCATTTCGTCTACCTCAAACATATGGGTATCTAGAAAACCTGTCAACTGCCCCACTTGCTGCTCCTGCTTCCCTCTTCCCCTTTACTCCTCTTCACTCTAATTCTTCTGTCCCCAACACACAATGGAACCGCTCTGGCCAGGTGCTAGTAGTGACCTCTGATGGCCAAGTCCCTGGCAGGACATTGTGCTGCTGAGCTCCTGGAGGTGTGTGCTCTGTCGGCCTCCTTGAAGCTCTTCGCAGGCCTTTTACATGGTTGCTCTAATTTCTCACATTCTCTTCCTCCTCCCAGGGAGACATTGCCTCTATCTTCTTAGCTTACTCTTCCTTCTCCCACTCTTACATTGGCTGTACCTGCACCTAGGCTGTTTCATAGTGTGTTAGTTTTGTGTCAGCTTGGCACAAGCTAAAGTCTCTGCAAGATTGGCATAAATGCAAGTCTGTCAAGCACTTTCTTGATTAATTATTCCAAGCTACGGGAGCAGCGCCACCCCTGGGCAGGTGGTCCTGAGTCATTTGAGAAAGCAGGCTAAGCAAGCCAGTAAGCAGCATTCCTCATGGCTTCTCCTTCCCTCCCTGACGCCAAGTTCCTGCTTGAGTTCTTCATGATGGAGTACAACTGTAAGCTGAAATAAACCCTTTCTTCTCCAAGTTGCTTTTGGTCATGGTATTTATCACAGCAATAGAAAAGACTCGTGGATAAATATATGTCCTCGTGGCTAGCTTCAGGCAGCTCTCTCCTCTGAATTCCTGCTGTGTTTAGGTCACTCAGCATCAGCACTTGGTCATTCCCCCAGTCTCTAATTGCAGAAATTTCTCATCTTCCTTCCTTCCCTCCTTCCTTTCTTCTTTCCTTCTTCCTTCAGTAATTAATTGTTTATTGTGCATGTGTACATACGTGTGTGTGTGTTGTGCACATATACATGCATGTGTGACTTTGTGTGGAAGCCAGAGATCAGTGTTGGTGTCTCCCCCAAATACTCTCCACATTGTTTTCTGTTTTCTCGCTGATTGTGCTAGACTGGCTGGCCAGCCCTTGCCAACACTGACGTTACAGATGTGCCCCACTATGCCCAGCTGTGGCATGGGTGCTGGGGGTTGAACCAAGATCCTCATGCTTGTGTGGCAAGCCCGCTACTGACAAGAGTCCTCTCCTCAGCTCTCTACCTCTCTCTCCTCACCGCGTCCACCCATAATCAGTGCACCGCAGACACAGCGTCCTGCACGCCACTGCTTTTGAGCCAGCAGTTTATGATTCGCTGGGTTCTTTCCTTCCCGCCCTGTAGCCAGGCCAGCAAGCAAGTGGCGCTGGCTTCTACCCTTTAGCACATGTCGACTCTGCCACATCCGTCCGTTTCTATTGCCACTGTCTGGGTAGTGCCCAAGGCCTCTTGCCAGGTCTCTGTTTCCACCTTTGTTCTTTCGCCTCCATTCCTCTAAGGGCCATAGAAAAATGTGATCCCTTAGGCATATCTCTCCCAGCATGTGGTTCCTTTGCTCCAGATCTCCCTCTCATTTAGCTAAGGATAAAATTGCTTACCGGTCACACCATCCTCTTCCACCTTCCTCACTGTGCTCCGCTTGGTTTAATCTTGCAAGCCAACTTTTGCCTCAGGCTGTTTAAACACACCATGACCCTGTGTCTCATGTTTTGTTTTTCCTTGTTTTTCCTTGTTCTCATTCAGTGAATGACTTCATTTTCTCTGAGTCTTAATTTATTTCTTGCTTCCTTGCTTTGTGTGTGTGCGTGCAGGTGCATGTGCCTGTGTGTGTTCATGGGTGCAGGCCCGAGATCAGCCTTGGGTGTCATTCCTTTGAAGCCATCCACCTTGATCTTTGAGACATGCTCTCTCACAGGGACCTGGGAATTGACAAGTAGGCTAGGCTGGCTGGCCAGTGAGACCCACAGGCTCAGGTCTTGGCTTATTGTCTCTGCCTCTTCACTAGGATTACAAATGCATGCAACATGCCTGGCTTTGTGGGAGGGTGTTGGGAGTTTGAACACAAGTCCTCATGGTTGTATGGCCAGTGCTTTAGCATGTGAGCCACCCCCCCTCAGGCTCCTGCATGCCAGAAGAAGGAATCAGATCCAGATCACATTACAGATAGTTGTGAGCCACCATGGGGGTGCTGGGAATTGAACTCAAGACCTCTGGAAGAGCAGCCAGTGCTCTTAACCGCTGAGCCACCTCTGCAGCCCCTGCCCTCTCAGTCTCAGTGTCATACTAGTGTTCCTTGTCCTCACAGCACTTGGATATTTACTCGACCTATACACAGTTCATCCATTTCCTTATCTGCTCCCCAACTTTAGTATTGGGCTATGCCTGTCTAGTTTGTTGCCTAGCAACAGGAAGAGCAAACACTCCATGCAGAGCCGTCTAAATGATTCCACAGTCTCCCACAAACGGAGCCCAGCACCTAGTACTCTGAAAACCCCATCGACTTATTCAACCTGAACTCTTGAGCAGATGCTGCCCGTGGGGTGTGTTTTTATAGGGGAGAAATGAGGCTGCAAACCCCGTGGCCCACTCAGCTCTCAAGCCGTGTTTACAGTGAATTGATCTGGTCTCAAACTTTAAATAACCAGCTGTGAAACGCAGCTCCCCCTCGGGTGTGGTTGGGCCCTGCCTACCACCAGCATGAATCGATGCTCCGTGGCTAATCATATGAGTGTAAAAGGCAACTCCCTGGAGATCTTAAACCTCGGCTGTCTGGCTTATTGATGTGTGTCATGAGGACTCTCCAAAGAGCAGGTGAAGTGGGGGGAGGGGGCGTGCTGATCTTCCTAGCATGTTAAAGGTGGCTTGATTCTCAGTGTGTTGTCCTTTCCCTCAGTACAAGCTGGAGCCCGGGTACAAGGTAGTTTCATTGAGGCTTGTCAAACGTCAGAAATAACCCTGTGCACCTCACATCCTAGTTTATACCTTCAGAGCAGAAAGGGACCCTTCTCAGGTTGTAGCTCTGCATGGAATATTTCTTAGGCACTAGCCCTCAGTTATTTACATCCTTGTCAAGCCTGCAAGCCCCTATATCTGTATTTTATACTTGAGGCCCCTGCAGCTGAGCCTTTGAGCGAGCCATAGCTCCTTCCATCTCCTGCCAGGAGAAGATGGAGTTGGAGTGCCTTCTCCAGTCTCCTGTGCAGGTGAGCTCATGTCTTGGGGAGTCCTGGGTTTGTTCTTGTCGGGTGGAGACTTGACAACCTGGGACCTGCAGCCCCAGGGCATGGAGGTGAGTCACTGGCCTGGGCTGCATGTTGCCAGGAAGTTCTGATCAGAGCAAATCCTGGGTGGGGGTGTCTCTTGGCCACCCCAAGCCTCCCTCTGGTAATTTGGGAACAGACCCAGCATTTGGACTGATAGCTGTGAGTATTGGTCTTGGCTGGGGAATTGTCTGGGGCTGTTAAAAAGCTCCCCTGTATATTGGAGGGGATATTTTCAGAAATGATTGACACCTAGAGCATTTGTTCGGTTACTCTGGAGACTCCCCCAGCCTCAGCACCTAAGGGATTACTCTTAGAGGGAAGGGGCCACTGTGTCTCTACAGCACATCTGTCGGGATACTGATCCTGCCACTCTACCAGTTGTTGTCTTGCTAATTACTTTCATAGCGAAGTGAGTGACTATGGCTCATTTGCTTTTGTACCTGTACTGCCTGGAAAGCAGAAAGGCATCGGGTACCAAGTGGAAAGGTGAATAGATGGGTGGAGACTGGGCTGGATTCATGGGCAGATAAATGAGTAGCTACTGAATGGAGGGATGGACCAATGGATAGAGGATAGATAGGTAGATAGGTGAGAAGGTGGATAGGGGCACGGGTATGTGGATAGATGGATGATGGGTGGAGAGAAAAATGAGTGAATATGTAAATAGAGTGCATCTCCCACTCCCAGCAGACCCTCTCCCCTCACATAGATTAGCTACGGTTTGGTTAGGTTGGCCCATGTTTGGAAGCTGTCCTGCTTAGTTTTATGTCAGCTTGACACAAGTTACAGTCATTTGAGAAAGGGGACTCTCACCCAAGAAGATGCCTTCATAAGATTTGCCTTTAGGCAAGACTGCAGTGCATTTTCATAATTAGGGATTGACGTGGCAGGGCCCAGCAGGCAGTGCCACTCTTGGGCAAGTGGTTCTGGGATGTATAAAAAAGCAAACTGAGTAAGCCTGGAGTAAGCAAGTAAGTGATGTTGTTCTATGGCCTCAACATCAGTTCCTGCCCCCAGGTTCCTGCCTTGAGTTCTTGTCCTGACCTCCCTGGATGTTGGATTACAGGCTGTAAGGCAAGAAGAAACCTTTTCTTTTCTGAGTTGCTTTAAGTTCATGGTGTTTTATCATAGCAATAGAAACCCTTGCAGAGGCAGACACCAACTGTCCTGCTATTTTTCCTATAGAGACATAAACAAATATCTGTTCCCCTCAGAGAGGGCATCCGTAACTAACAAAAAAAGTGGCTCTGCCCAAGTTCTATTTAGTGGACCCATACGTTTACTGGGGTACTTAGAGGAACACAGGAGACTGATAGGCAGCTGTGTCATGGCAAAGCCACCCCAGGTAACAGACAACTCACGAAAGCTACATCTCTAGAGCCCCTTGCACAGGTTTCGGGAAGTTCCACCCATCAGACAGTCTCTTCTTACCAGCAATTGTTACTGATTATGTAACCTTGGGGAGGGGCCTTATGACTCTTGTAAGGTTCAGGAACTTCGCAAACCTTAGAAATTCCATTTACATCTTGAGCCTTGTAAATGTCATTTTCTCCTGAGTCCTAGGAGCCTCCCTTCTTCATCCAGGAGGCAGTATTTCAATTAAGAGGAAATAGCTACAGAAGTGGAAATTGGTGGATAGGTAGATGGTTAGATGGGGGGGGGGGATAAATGAGAGCAGGTAGATAGGTATTGTGGTGGTTTGAATGGGAGTGGCCCCATAGGCTTATATATTTGAATGCTTAGTTATTTGGAAGAGGTGCTACTTGACAAGGATTGGGAGGTGTGGCCTTGTATCACTGGAGGTTGACTTTGGGGTTTCACATGCTTAAGCCAGGCCCAGTGTCTCTCTCTTCGTGCTGCCTGCTTATCTGGATATAGAGCTCTCGGCTCCTTCTTCAGCATCCTATCTGCCTGTAGGCCACCATGTTTCCCACCATGGAGGTGTGGACTTCTTGAAGTAGGTGTGGCCTTGTTGGAAGGAAGTATGTCACTGCGGAGGCTGGCTTGAGGTCTCCTATGCTCAAGTCACGCCAGGGTGGCTCACAGTCTCTCCTTGCTGTCTGTAGATCAAGATGTATAAGTCTCAGCTCCCTCTCCAAAACCATGTCTGCCTGCACACCAGCATGCTTTCTGCTGTGATGATAGCAGACTAACCTCTTAAACTGTAAGATGGCCCCAATTACATGTTTTCTAAGAGTTGTGTTGGTCATGGTGTCTCTTCACAGCAATACAAACCCTAAGACAGATGTCTTAATTACTTTTCTATTGCTGTGAAGAGACACAAGACCAAGGCAGCTTAGGAAAGAAACATCTAATTGTGGGTTTACAGTTCAGAGAGTGACTCCAAGCCTATATGGAAGGAGCATAGCCACAGGGAGGCAGGCATGGGACTAGAGCAGTGGCTGAAAACTTACATCTTATCCACAAGCAGGAGAGACTGGGCCTGGCATGGACTTTTGAAACCTCAAAATCTGCCTCTAGTGACCACCCCTACTCCAACATGGCCACACCTCCTCTGACAAGATCATACCTCCTAACCCTTCCTAAACAATCCATAGACTAGGTATCAAACATCAAATATATGAGCCTATGGGGGCCATTATCATTCAAACCATCACATTTCACTCTCTGCCCTCCCACCCCACCCCTTTAGGCTTATAGCTTCGTCATAAAGCAAAATTTATTTAATCCAGCTTTAAATGTTCTGATAGTCTTTCACGCCTCAACACAGTTCAAATTCCAAAGTCTCTTCTGAGACTCAAGGCAATCTCTTAGCTGTAACCTCCTGCAAAATAAAAGAGCAAATTACACGCTTCAAACATATAATGGCACAGGATATACATAACTATTCTGGAAGGGAGGAAAGGGAACATAGTGAGGAAATACTGGACCAAGCAAGACTGAAACTAGCAGAGAAAACTCCAAATCCTGAACTCTAGGTCTGATGTCAAGGAACATAACTTAGATGGCTCTTCAGATCTCCCATTCCTTCCAGCTTTGTTGGCTGCAAGCTCCTCACCACCCCTGATTCCACTTCTGGTTTGCAGCTCACAGCATATTTTCCATGGTTCTAGCATCTTTAACATCATGGGATCACCAGGCAATCCAGACTTCACCTTCACAGCTTTACTCAGTGGCCTCCTCAGGCCTCCATGCAGGGACTCACCACACACCTGGCCTCAATGGCTTCTCTTAACCACGAGGAAAATTCCACAGCCCCTTTATTCCTGAATCCTTGACTCTAAAACAAGAACCACATGGTCTAAGCTGCCAATTTCTGCTCACTCCTTCCTTAAATTTTATTTGTATAAGTGTTACTTTATAGCTTTTTTTTTTTTTTTTTTTTTTTTTTTTTTTTTTTTTAGATGAAGGGAATCTCTCAGGTCCTTTTCTTTCACAAGTTGCAGTATTAGCTTGTAGCTTGGTGGAGTCTCACCCTGAGGTCACCAGTTCCTTTATTCTGTTTAGCATCACCCCTGTCTTTAAACTTTTCATCTCCTTGAGCACATGGCATGGCCTCAACAACTACATTCCCTAGTGTTCTTTTTCTCCTCAAATTGTGCATTTTGTATTTCTTTTTGCCACACCTAGTTTTTAAAATGATAGCTTTGCATGAGAGTGATCACTAATAACCACGAGGCGCAGTCAATATTAGATTATCTTGTAATCTCCTTTGCCAGTGCCATTAATCCAAAACTCTTTAATTTAGCCTCAGGCAGATTCTAAGGCAAGACAAAAAGCAGCCACATTCTTTGCTGAAAGATCACAAGAATGGGCCATTGCTCAGATGATAATATTATTCCGCTCTGAAACCTCTTGAGCTGGGCCCCCACTCTCAGCATCACCGTCTTCCAAGCTTCTGCTTGAATGGCCCTTTAATTCTCCCTATAGCACTCAACTGCTTTCCTAACCAAAACGCAGCATGGTTACAGCAATACCCCACTCCTGGAACCAACTTCTGTATTACTTACTTTTCTAATTCTGTGTAGAGACACCATGACCAAGGAAAAGTATAAAAGAAAGTATTTAACTGGAGGCTTGCTTACAGTTTTAGAACGTGAGTGCATGACTGTCATGGCAGAGAGCATGGTGGCAGGCAGGCAGGTATGGTGCTGAAGCAGTAACTGAGAGCTTATATCATGATCCACAAGCAGGCAGAGAAAGAGAGAGAGAGAGAGAGACAGCCAGACAGACAGACAGAGACTAAGCCTGGCATGGGTTTTTGAAATCTCAAGGCAAACCTCCTCCAACAAAGCCACACCTAATAATCCTTCTTAAATAATCCACCAACCTGGAACCAAATATTCAAACATATGAGCCCGTGGGGATACATTCTCATTCAAGCCGCTGAATAGATAGGCTGATGAGTGTATGGATGACTGTGTAGATAGACAGCTAAATGTATAGGTGGGTGAAGAGAAGGGTAAGTGAGTAAATGAATGAACGGATGGTTAAATAAATGGACAAATAGAGAGATGGGTACATGGCACATAGATAAATGGGTGATGGGTGGCTGGTAGGAGCATAGGTAAGAGGGTCGCTAAACAGAAGCATTGGTAAATAGATGGATGGATGGATAGGCAGGTGAGTGAACGGGTGTGTGGACAGATAGGTAGGTAAGTAAATGGGTAAGTGAGTTAATAGGTTGATCATGGATAGACAGGTGGAAGGAAGAGAAAATTGAAAGCAGAGACAGAATTTGACTCCATTTGCCCAGTTAGATATTACAGAGGTTAACAGTATCTCGGGATTCCTTGCCTCAGATTCAATGACTATCCAGGTTGGTCCCTGTTCCCACACTGAGATACGCGGCATGGTTGGTGTTTGGATCCTTGCCTGGGCCTCAGGATCAGGCAGAGTATCTGACATTAGTAGAGGTGGAGCCAGGGTATGGAGCTGTGCTGTTGAGAGAAGTGATAATAATAGGTAAAGTCCACTGCCACAGGTACCTCGGCAGGAGCTTTTGAATTCTGATTTCTTATGTCATGCACCCGCTTAGCTGTTTATCCATCGATCCACCTACCCATCCCAGCCATGTTCCAATGTTTCCATTTACTTATCCACATAGCTATTCGTTCACGTTATCACTCGTCTGTCCATGCATTAATGAAGCAATTATTAGAACTTTCTGCAATGGAATGTTTTTGTCTGTCTCATCCAGCATGGTAGCTATCTGCCCCATGTGGCTATGGAGGGCTTTAAGCTGTGGCTAGTACGGTTTGATCAATTTAACCTTATGTGTCAAAAGTGGCAGATGAGAAGTGGCTGCCATATCGGACTTCACAATCTTGATGAGGCCTGGCTGGCTCTTAGTTGTAAAATAGCCTCATCCAAGGGGGATTCCCAAGACATTGAGGCCACAGGTTCCCAGTCTGGAGATCCCATGCTGGAGTCGAGTAGGGATATCACACAGCAGTGCCATGTGTGGGCACCATCATGTGAGGTCCCCCATGTCCTGCACTGGGTTGACACCTTGAAGGTCAGGCTCAGGGCATCTCGTGCCTTGGCGTATTTTGGTGAGACCGCTGGTTACCTACTACACATCTGTTCAGAGGATCTCAAGACTCTTTACTTTGAACTGAGCACCTGGCCTTCTAAAATAACCACGTTGTGCCCCAGCTTCTCTGGAGAGCACATGTCTCCAAGGGAGCTTATTGCACTGAAGAGGATGAAAGCAGAGCCCTGAGCCGGTGATTGGAAAACAGCCCTAAAACAAGTCTTTCTCTCCCCCTTCCCCCTTTCTGGGCCTTGCTTCTCAGAACACAGAAGATGTGGCCAGGGCATATGTCCACCCATGAGGACCAGCGGGCAGCCCCCGAGATGATGGAGAGACAGCTTGAGGCAGCCTCAGCTCCGTGTTCAAGTGGAACTATCTACCAGGCCCTGGTGAGCAATTGCAGCGGGGACATACTTTTAGGGCTTCTTGCATTCCCTTTCAGCACACAGCCTGGACTTTAACCGACAGGCCAGGGCCAGATTCTGAGCCAGTATCTGCCGCTCTCACTTCCCAGCTAGTTTCTCTTCCCACAGCCAACAAACTCTCACCCTGAGGGAGACAGTGGCTTTCCACGCATTCTTTTTCTTTTCTTTTCTTTTCTTTTCTTTTCTTTTCTTTTCTTTTCTT
>NW_026596046.1:4773056-4783050 GCF_907164565.1 Psammomys obesus
TTTTCTTTTCTTTTCTTTTCTTTTCTTTTCTTTTCTTTTCTTTTCTTTTCTTTTCTTTTCTTTTCTTTTCTTTTCTTTTCTTTTGTCTTACTGTTTATATTCTCAACTTTATCTTCTAAGCTGCTCCCGAATGAAACCCAAACATAAATCCAAGAACTTTTGTCTCTGAGGAACCAGGCCCTTGCGGTTGAGCCTTCACTCTTGATGTAGTTTCCAGAGTCTCGGCAGCTTCTGGAATGTCTATGTCAGGTGCATGCTCTGTTCCCTGTCATGTTGCCCCTCGCCTGAGGACACCGAGTCTAAACTAACTGCCTACCCGAATGACCTAAATGACAGGGTATTACCAAGCGAAGGAAAAAAAAAATGCCCCAGACAGAAAACAAAGCGCTTGGTTAACAGGTCAGAATACAGTGGTATTCTCTTACTTAGGCAGGATGTGTTTTAAGGAGCAATATGTATCCAGAGCTACATCCAATGTTGAACACTTTATCTATGTTGCATGCACTTTTCTTTGTGTATAGAACCTATAGTAAAGATGCTACATGAATTAGGTGATGTGAAAGAGTGATAACTAGTATACAGTTATAATAATAAATGGTAAGCAACGGTCCCGTAACCCTAAGCACTGCCGTACTGCAGCGGTTCACCTGATAACATGGCTACTAGGTGGCTCACTGGTGGGGTAACACAAGCAGTGTGGATACCCTGGCCTACACAAAGGGAGGATTCACAGTCCATTATACCAGAGTGGGGCAGTGAAATGTCTCTTCAGATTGGGGATGGCATGCAATTTAAAGCCCGTGACTATTTCTGGAAGCTTCCATGTCTATTTTCAGACCGAGGTTAACCACATGTGACAGAAACTTCAGAAAGTAAAACTTCGGGTAAGGGGCGGGGAGTACTGTATTATCCAACCACAAACAGAAAAAGATTCCTGTGAGTTGACAGTTTTTTATTTCTGAAATGCTGGCATTCTGCTAATGGATGCTTCTTGGCCCAAATGGTGTTTGAGTCCCATGGGGACAGGTGGAGCACACAGAGTGGAGTGTTGGCATGAGCCAACCATCCCCTTGTGAAGTTTTTTGGTACCTACCCCTTAAAGATGTTAGCTTGGGTCAGGCTAACACCCTCTCCCCCCACAGAGATAGACAGACAGACAGACAGAGACTTGCAGACACACACATAGAGACACACAGAAACACATAGAGACTCTCAAACACAGAGATATATCCAGAGACCACACAGAGACACACACAGAGAGACATATAAACACACACACAGACATACACTAATTTGCACACAGATCCCCACAGACACAGAAAGACACACACACACTGATCACTTCCCTCTTTGGCTGGTTTCGTGTTCTCACTCCACACTTCTCACTTCTGTTGTAAATGACAGTCTCCATCTGTACCTGGTCAGACCGCGGGGACCTCAGCGATCCAGAGACAAAGGGAACGTGTAAGAGTCTCCTCACTGATCCTTCTGAGGTTCAGTGCTTCTCAGCAGAAAGGCTCTCTGTATCTGTCAAAGTGAGGACTCTGCAGTCAGCCTTAGGAGCCTCTGGGGGTCTGTAGGTTGCAAGGCATGCTGTATGTTTTTCCTATAGTGGGTGGGCAGTGGGCTAAAACTGCCAAGTTGTAACACGTGTTTCTAATGCCCCCCAAATCTGTATAGATCTCCAGTCTCTTTCCTCATTCAGGGTGGCCCCTCCCTATACTTTTAAGATCCAAGGACTGCAGACTTATGCCCATGACATCAGCATCTGCTATTTGTTGGGGACACCTGGACACAAAGCTGAATTTTCAAGGAGGCTGCATTTAAACCTCAATGTTCGTGAGTGGATGGCCGAAGGGAAGGCATAGCTGGAGTTCTGGCCTGGTGTCTCCCGCAGTACTGGTGAGGTTCCTTACCATTTGGGCATATGGCTCTTCTAGAAGGGTCAGTACATGCGCATGGAAAAGCACCGATGAAGCCACTCCTAGAGCACTGTCAGCTAGCAGAGGCCAGCCCAGGAGTTGCTCCTTGCTGCAGAGAGCCTGAGGAAAGGAGTTGGAGGTTAGCTCCACTGTATGAAAGCGTGTAGAGCATTTTCCTAATTAGTGACTGATGGAGGAGGGCCCAGATCATTGCAGTCCTGGGTTCTGTAAGAAAGCAGGCTGAGCAAGCCAGACAAGCTGGTAAGCAGCTCCCCTCTATGGCCTCTGCATCAGCTCCTACCTCCAGGTTCCTGACCTGTTTGAGTTCCTGTCCTGACTTCCTTCAATGATGAAAAGTGATGCAGAAGCAGAAACCAAATAAACCCTTTCCTCCCTGAGTTGCTTTGGTCATGGCATTCGTTACAGCACTGATAACCCTGACTAGGTCAGTCAAGGAAGCTTCTTTCTGCAGTGGGCAGATGTCAGTGCAGAGACCCACAAGTAGTCAAAGGGCTGAGATCAAGACACAAGGTGCAAGATGCTCAGCCTACTCACCCACCCCTCACTTCGAAGGCTCAGGGGACATCAAGGAAGAGGGGGAGGAAAGACTGCAAGAACGGGAGAATGTGCTGTGAATGCCATAGTCTGGGTGAGGTACGGGTAGGAACTCAGAGTAGACGTGGTTACAGCCACAAGATCAAGGCAGCCTGAACGCAGGCATGGGTGGGGCAGTGCTCTCCAGACTCCGCCCCTTCCTGCAGAGCTCATGGCAGTTGAGAGCTTATGAGGGAGGGAGACGCCTTCTGCCTGAGGGTGTGACCACTGATAAAGGTTTCCCATGCTTCTGTGGGCGCCCCACACCACGTACATACGGGCAGCACTGACTGAACTTAGTAGGTTATGAAAAAAAGAAAGATGACACAAAATTGGAAGCGGATATATGTTAAGGAGAGTATGGGGGTTTGGAGCAGTAAAATGACAATCAGATGTGACGTTTCATTGTATTCTTGTATGAAATTCTCACAGACTTTTTCAGAAAAACACAATAAAATTTTAAATTAAAAAATAAAACAATTAATTTATCCCAACAGAAGCTTATTTTAGTCCTCAGGAAAACATGTTTTCTCTTCCAGGGCTCCTGTGGGGTTGTCTTCCAGAAGCGCAAGGTGGGGCCAGGCTGCAGCCCAAGTTAAAGGCTCCCTGTGGCTGCCCTGGGCTCCTGCGTTGGTGCTTTCTCTATAGTAGATTTGGTCACTAGCAGCTGAGAGCTGAGCACCGCATGCTGAATAAGGGGATGGGGGCTCTTCAAGATCTGTCCAGGTTCAGAACTGAGTTATAGCTACAAGCTGCTCCTGTGAAGTAATACAAGCCTGTTGGGAAAAGAAGGGAGGGGCAAAGATCTAAACAGATAAATCAGATAGCCAGATGGCTGCTGGTTCCACAGAAGCTCAGTGTCATGAATCATTAGGAAAATGCATGTCAAGTCCATGAGAAGGAGCCACCACACACACACACACACACACACACACACACACACTGGAAGAACAAATGCTGAAAGGTTGAGGTGCTAAATGCAGGTGAGGACATGGTAGAGATGAAACCTCTTCCAGTATGTTACAGGAGAATGTAAAAGGGTACAACTGTTGTAGAAAACATTTTGGAGCCAGGCATAGTGATGTGTGCCTGTAACCCCAGATCTTGGGGGCCTGAGGGTTACTATGAGTTTGAGAATAGGCTGGATTCCAGTTGGGCGTTTTGGTCAAGTTAAACATATCTCTACCATGTGGCCAATAACCCAACCCCTAGTCATTCACCCAAGAGAAATGAAAAGCATGTATGCCCACATGAGAGTTTGTGTATGGATGCTCCTCAAAGCCCTGGTGGTGGCAGATGAAGAGCAGAAGCAACCGCTGAAGTATGTTAAACTAGCAAACACACTCAAAGCGTGTGGGAGTCCCTGCAAGCATCATGGGCGGCAGGGAAAGGATCTGGGTGAGGGTAGAATGAGACTCCGTTCAGCCCAGCTTAGTTTTCCAGTGCTGGGCCAGATTTCTGGAGTCTGACAACGGGTTGTTTATGTTGGCCATATTTAAGCACAGCATACTTTTGGGGAAAAAAGTTTTTTTGATGACAATTAATTAAATTTGGTGTGTACAACAAGGCTTAAGACATGTTTACACTGAAACTCCTTACAAAGTACATATGGCTTCTTTCATCAAGACGGGTTCTGTTGACTCAGAAACAATGCTGAAGATAAAGGCTTTAGGGAGAATGACTGAGGTGAACAATGCCTGTAGAGGACAGGATTAGCTTGGCCCTAAGATAACATAGATGTTACTTAGGCCATTGTTAAGTACAAGAGCTATCTCTCCTAAGGATGAGTTTTATGGACTCGAGATTTAGGGGGGAAAGGTCTCAAGTAGACATAATACTCTGGGAACTCAAGTGAATCCTGGACCAGATAGCAAAGACATAGGTTTTTGCTATAGGTTGTAAATGACAGCCTATCCCTGCATTCCCAGTGGACGTTACAGGTACTAGCATTTTCCTTTGAAGAGACAAGCCTGTGTGATTAATTTTCCTGGCTTCTCCTTTGCACATCCTGTGCACAAATACCTCTTACCCACTTCAAAACTGCCCAGCTGTGTGTGATGGCGCACACCTTTGATCCCAGCACTCAGGAGACAGAGGCAGGTGGACCTCTGAGTTCCAGGCTGCCCTGATCTACAGAGCAAGTTCCAGGACAGCCTAGACAGAGAAACCCTGTCTCAAAACAAACGAACAAAAAAACAAGCAAACAAACAACCTCAAAACCTGTGCCTAAACAAGGGCAGACCCCACCACAGGAACACTTGGGTCCTGCCAATCTCTCAGGGACTACCTAATTTAGGAGTATGGGGCTGGGGTGGGGCCAAGGAGAGAGGGTTGGTGAGCAAGGGGACTTTATCTGGCATAAATGGAGAGCATTCACAAGTGACTGAAGAAGTGCTGCTGGCACCAGGTCCCCACTCTCAGGCACTGGAGACAGTGGCAAGGGCTGAGTACTTCCTCACTCAGTTCCCCAGGGTTGGCTTAGCCTGGAACGGGAAGGTAGGACTGACCAAGCATTTTCTAGTTGACAGTGACCAGGTTTGAGGTTGCAGGAGGATGATGGTCCCTCCATATATTGGTCCTGGTCCCAGGTGTGTGTGTGAACCCTGGAAGCTGTGACCTCTGACCCTTGCTCTGTTCTTAGAGGTAGGGAGTTAAGAAAGGGATGCTTACAGAAGAGCTGGGACCTCTTGGCAAAGCCTCTCACTCTACTTCCTCACTTGAGCATGGACATCGGAAGTGTCCTTAAAGAGGTTATTAGGTAACAAGGCCCACAGATGGGTAAAAATCTGAGAGATGTCATGGAGGTCATTCCTCAGGGTGTGTGGCTCCCAGAGTGGAAGAGAGGGAAGAGGAGACCATATATGCTTCAGCCAAGCTGGGCCCTCATCAGACGTGTGGATTACAAGTGTTCCTTCCCACCCTGTGGATTACCTTTTCACCATAGACTGGTCCTCACCAGTGAGAGATGAACTTGAGTATTAGTCTGCAGCCACCACCAATGCCTCAGCTGGAGGCTTAAAGTCAAGGTGTTATCAGGACCTCTCTCTCTCCCTCTCCCTCCTCCTTTCTCCCTTCCCTTCCCCCTCCCTCTCCTCTCTCGCCCTCTGTCCCACCTACGCAGATATTAGGAGGATTGCAACCCCATAGAACCAGGGTCATCCTCCTGACCTCATCCAGCTTTAGCTTCACCGCTCTGTGTTTCAGACCATTGCTACGTAGTTCTCACTGGCTTTTGAAATAGAGGCAATCCTCCTGCCCCAGCCTTCTAAGTACTGGCATTACAACTTTGTGCTGCCATTCACAGATAATTTAGCTCCCAAAACAGTCACATCGGGTTAGGGCCTCACATGCATTTTGGCAGAGGGGCACAGTCCAGAGGCCGGCAGCTAGCTCCCGGCCTGATTATAGCCAACACGTAGGGTGAAGTGACCGATGGCTTAGTTAGTACCTTGGTCGTGGAAGTTAGGCACTGAGAGGATGAGGACATCCTGGATTCTTGGTGCCCTACTGTGACCTCTGCTAGAGGCATGGGCTGCCCAGGAACTGTTAGCCTGGGAGCTGTTCAATAGCTCTGTCAGGGCATGTAGCTTCAGCTGTCTAATTATCAACTACAGATGTGGTGTGTCTTGCATGTATTTCTTGTTATTTCTGATATATGCTTGGCTTATCCAGACACTGCCTCTGAGATTGCCGTGTCTCAAATCCCACTAGACCTAGCTAATAGGAAAATGACATTTTAACAATCATGTTAAATACAACGGAGAATCTTGGCCTTATTAGCTGCCCTTTTTCTTAATTAGCTGCTTTGCAATGCAAAATCAACAATTTCCCAAACCTTTTTGAACCAGCTTATTTTTTGTCACCTCACCAGTTTCCTGGTTAGAGGGCTAATACACTTTGACATGTACTCAAAAGCAGTCCACACCAAAAAAATGATGATTCCACACAATTACCCACAGTGCTGTGCAGCCTCCGTCATTCATCACACTACACGTGTGTGACTTCGCTGTCAGATGCATTCTTAGAAATGTGTGTCACAGGGATGGCTTGGCAGCTAGCATCGTTTCTCATTTCTACGGAGTCGTCTGGAAGTAAACAGCTGTGTTTCCTACCTCCCTTGCTGCTAGGGTTCTGATGTGAACTGGCTTTGGCCTACTTTTATCCTGGCAAATATTTATATCAGGTCTTGAGGAAGGAGGAGGAAAGCAGCAGAAGAAGAAAGAAACGAGGAGAACACACTTGGTGAATGTTGCTTGATTGCTGTTGTGTGAATACTTTTATCACCAGCCGTTTCTTTCTAGGATGCTGGTCAATGGTGTCAGTGCCTGTGGAGCTGGGATTGCCGTGACAGCTGAGTCTCACAGGAATAAGCCCGCCCCAGCATGTGTCTGTTCTGAAAATCCACTGCATACTACTTCCAAGACTCTTCCCTGCTGCTTTTGGCTATTTCTGCTGGCAAGCGAAGCCATGAGGTCATTTTTCCTGTGCAGAGCTCCAGGGTCTTTTCTAGGGGTCAGAGGGCAAGTGGGGAGGCAGATCTGGTGGCTTCCTGGCCCTGCTGGCTAACAGGCTCAAGTAGCAGCACCCAGCCACTGGTTCCCAGGCTTTGTCCGGGCATTTGTTCAGTAGGTCTGGCTCCCCTCACACTCTCAATGAAACTGTAAGGCCCTCGCTTCCTGCCTAAAGTCCTTTGGGCTTGAAACTCTAGAATGGGTTCTGAGGCTAAAGTGTGAAGACAGAAAGTGTAATGGGAGACAGTTTTGGATTTGATGCAGATAACTATTGTTCTCAGGCCTGTCCCTCACCCAGCTGGGAAGAAGAATTAAGTGAGTTTGAGACATTTGGGGCGGGGGGGAGGGAATCTTTAGTGAACTGGTCTCATGTGGTTTGGTAAGCTCCAACTGCTCATGCCAGGGAGGAACACCTGTTTGAATTAAGAGGGACAAAGCTGTTGCCACAATTGTTAGGATCACAGTCAAGTGTCCTGGGAGTGAGGCATGGCTTTTGTGAGTCTGACATCCAGGATTATGATCATTCACAGGGCACCCATAAAAAGGGTCAGTCTGGGTGGGGGCCCTTGAATTGGACATTGAGCCCTGGGACTAAATGCCTAGGGACTTGGAGTCCTTCCTTGGACAAACTCTTCCGCTCTCTGTTGTCATTTATAAAGTGAAACTTGACATACTTCACTACTTCCTAGGGGGAGTAAACCGAGGCTCTGAGGAGAGAGAGCTGGGGGTGGAGTGGTGGGTTCAGGCCCTGAACCTCCCTGGGTTCAGGCCCTGAGGACTGCGGTAAGTGGACAGTGGTAACAGTGTTGGCAGGAAGGTACAGCCGAGCGTTGCTGTCTGCAGCCTGAGGCCCCCATCCCCGCTCCCACCCGCCCCCTGTAGGGGCCTTCACTCAGGCGAAGCCAGGTCCTTGACTATTCTGCAGAAAAGAACTGCAGGATGAGCCAGGGGGAAGCGTTTAGCCAGTTTATTAAGTAAAGGTTAACAGCTAGTGAGTGGCTCAGGTTTAAGCATGGGTAGAACAGGGGAGAGACACTTAAAAGGTCAGTGAAATCCCTAAGATACGGGTCCGGCTTCCTAAGATCAAAGGCCGCCTTTAGGTAGCTTCACAACGGCTATATTCGATCCTGTGGCTGCCTGCGTTACATTGTTCATAGGCACAATTTACACCAAGGTTTAAAGATTAAACAACATTTGAAGTTTAGAAAAGAGGACTGGGAGGGTGGCTCAGCTGGCAACGTGCTTACATCACCAAGCACTTTGACCCCAAGCATTGACATAAAAGGTCAGGCACAGTGGCCTGTGCTCCTAATCCAAGCAAGCCTGGCAGATCCCTGAGGCTCACTGAACAGCCAGTTAGCTTACTAAATGAGCCCCAGTTCTCAGCTGAGTCTCAGGAAACCAGGCAGATGGTTCCTAAGGAACCACACCAGAGGCTGACCTTTGATCTCCACATGTACACCACACACACACACACACACACACACACACACACACACACACACACACAGACACGTGCAACCTCACACAGATGCCCACACATTCAGAGTATTAAGAGGCTTGTTTGTTTGGGTTTAGGGATAAGACAGATGTGTTGATGTGGTTAAACTCAAGGTTGCAAACATCTTGGCCCCAAGCAAGAATGTTTTTCACATCTGTAAGAAAGCACGCATTATCAATGTAAGCAGTTCCAGCTTTATCGATTTTATTGAAGCTCCGTGACCCCCAGACAACCACAAACTAGACCCAAGGGTGAACTAGATCCTAGAGTGAGGAGCTTCTTTTTTGTCCCACGTCCTCTTAATTTTTTTCTGCCCCCAAGCAACTGATGCAGCTGGACTACTGTTTTTGATCATCAGGCAGAACAACAGGAGAATGTTTTGTTGGTCAAAAGTCTCAACAATGGCTGGGGCTACTGTGAGTTACAGGCCGCAAGTCAACAAGCTTTTTGTTTTCAATTGCTCATCTTGTAACAAACTTGTTTTTTTCCTACATGGACATTAATTTGGTGAATTGTTGACTATCCAGCTGGTCCGGGGACGTGCCTTCTCAGTGCAAGCTGTGAGGATTGCACTTGTGAGGGGATTTTGAGCGTGATTCAGGCCCCGGTCTCAGGGGCTGTCCATGTTCCTGCCTTTAAACAGCAGGCTTGAAAGGAATGAAGAGTCCGTGAGTCACCTCAATTCAGCCGTCCTGTAAGACCTCTAGAACTCTTATGTGGGTTAAAGTTTAAGACAATTCAAGAGTGCACACTGCAAGGTTTGCAAATTTAACCCGAGTGAGAAGTATTTAACTAAATTGGAACAATATCTTTAAAAAATGAACATATTGTTTTAAAATGTTATTACCCAATTGAAACACATTCTTGTTAACTTAAAACTAGAGAGTAAATCAAGAAAATTAAATATCACAGGAAATGTAGCAGTTTCCCGAGTTCTATCTTCTGTATGTGTTTTGGCTTCATTGTGAATTCATATTCCCACAATGTTATCACTGCAATATCCAGTGGTTTTTAATCTATGCACAAGATTGCACAAACATCACCATTGTCTAGTTCAAGCACATTTTCATTACTTGAAAAAATAAATTTCATATGATTAGCAGTTTCTCCCTGAAAGGCAAACACTAATCTGTCTGCCTTCTCTGGCATTTCATATTTATGACATCATACTCTATGTGACTCTTGGCGCCTGATGCAAAGACTGCCAAGAATCCAAGACCATCTTAGTTAATAATAAACTAACTAATTAATTAATGTACTGACAGAGCCTCACTATATAGCCTTGGCTTGTCTGGAATACCTTGTGCAGATCAGGCTAGCCTTGAACTATTCATGGAGATCAGCTTTCCTTTGTCTCCTGAGTGCTACAATTTAAAGGATGTGCTACCCATGTATGACAAGGAGGGTTTTTTTAAAAAGATCTATCTATCTATCTATCTATCTATCTATCTATCTATCTATCTATC
>NW_026596046.1:4783060-4783643 GCF_907164565.1 Psammomys obesus
ATCTATCTATCTATCTATCTATCTATCTATCTATCTATCTATCTATCTATCTATCATGTATACAGTGTTCTGCCTTCATGTACCCCTGCATGCCATAAGAGGGCACCAGATCTCATTATAGATGGTTGTGAGCCACCATGTGTTTGCTGAGAATTGAACTCAGGACCTTTGGAAGAGCAGCTAGTGCTCTTAACCTCTGAGCCATCACTCCAGCCCCTGAGGGTTTTTTTTTTTTTTAAGATTTGTTTATGTGTATGTGTGTTTGAGTGCATGCATCTATGTGCACCATGTGCACACAGGAGCTACAAGAGGACAGAAGAACAAGTTAGAATGTTTTGGAACTGGAGTTATAGGCAGTTGTGAGCCATCATGATGGTGCCGGAAACTGAATCCAGATCCTCAGGAGCAGCCAGTGCTCTTAACCTCTGAGCCATCACTCCATCCAGCTCCCGGTGATCATTTTTAATTTGTTACAACTTTAACATGTCAGTGTGTATTTCCTAAGAATGAGATGATTTTTCTGGAGAGTCAGACACACACACACACACACACACACACACACACACACACACACACACACACA
>NW_026596046.1:4783653-4874662 GCF_907164565.1 Psammomys obesus
ACACACACACACACACACACACACACACACACACACACACACACACAGTTTTGTAGTAACAGTTTCAAGAGAAAGAGATAGTAATTATGACCCAAATGAAGTGAGGAACTAAAGCACGGATCCAGTGTTTTCTTTTCTGATACTGTGGTAAAATACTCTGACAAAAGCAACTTAAAGGAGAAAGGGTTTCTTTTGGCTCACAGTTCAAGGAGTCCCTCATGTAGGGACATCCTGGCAGCAGCTTGAGCAGCCGGTCATGATGTGTCTACAGTCAGGAGGCAAAGGCCAGTGATTGTTCATGCTCAGCTCACTTCCTCCTTCTTTCTATTATCTAGAACCCAACCCCAGGGAATGGTGTCACTTTGCTTTAGGCTCTATCTTCCCACCTCCAGTAACACAATCAAGATAATCCTTCAAGGCATGCCTAGAAACCAGCCCTTGACTGTGAATACAGTATGACTCGTTGTCATGAGTTGACGCCCTGATTTGCCTGTGACGATGGACTGGAACCTGGAATTGTGTGCTAAAACGAAACTTTTCTCCTTTAAGATGATTTGTGTCCATGTGTTTTGTCACAGCCACAGAAATGAAACCAGGACTCCTGCCTAATGTGGACAACCCCTCACAGGTGCCCCTGAGACTCACCTGGGTGTTTCTAGATCCAGTCAGGTTGGCAAACCACATTAATCACCACAGTAAAGCAGGAAGAAGAGAATGCACGAAGGGCACGGGTCAGAAAGGCTTTGGGGTACTTGACATACAGCAAGCACATGAGTGGGGAGGGAGAAAGGGTGGGGCTGTTGTTTATATGAGATGGGACAGGCTATGTGGATATAATTTAATATAGAACAGAATACGGAGGTGGGCTAGTCTCCGTCACTCCACTTTGTTCAGTGCATCTCCAGAGATGGAGGGGACAGAAAAAGAGCTGCCTCCAGTAGTAACATCTAGGTCAGGGGGCTCTGAAACACCACATGACCCTGAGTGTCGAAATACTACCATCTTTCACCTAAAGTGTGTGCTGCCCGAGTAACTCCAGCCAGGTGTCGCCCCAGGAATCCCTCAGTAACCCCAGCTATGACCTGCCAGCAAGCACACTGGCTCTCAGACGTGCAGAACCTCAGGTTCCAGCGGAACCTGAGAAGTCAAAGATGCAATGCCGAGAGCGTAGGGCTTGCCAGAGCCTCTGTGGTCTCCCCAGAGAACACATGTGCTCAGGGCCATGGTGCTCAGAGAACCACAGCTGTGTTTCAGGCCCAGGCAGATCTGTTTTGTGAGGCTCAGTGCGGATCTGAAATGTCCCTCAGCTGGCTGCTGGCTTGCAACACTATTGGGCACAGTTGAACCCTTGAGAAGTGTAGCAGAGGAAGTAAGGTCACTGGTGGGGGGACGGTTCCTTCCTCTTCTGCTTTCTGGCCACTGTGCTTCGTGTAAACTTTCTCATGTTCCTGCCATGTATTATGCTACCATGGGCTCCAGGCAATGGGACCAATGGCCACAAACCAAAACTTTTCCAAGGATGAGCCAAAAGGAATTCTTTGCTCTCTTTTGAAAAAAAATTACAAATTACATTTATGTATGTATGTATGTATGTATGTATTTAGCATGTATGGTAGGGTTCACCATGATACATGGCATATGCATAAAGGTCAGAGGGCAGCCTGTAGGAGTTGGTCTCCCCTTCCACCATGTGGGTACGCCCACCAGGTGTGGTAGCAAGTACCTTATTCACTTAGCTATGTGACTACATGCCTTAGTCACCTCAGGCATTTCGTCACAGTGACAGAAAGCTAATGTAAGTATGTTTTTAAAACAGTAGGAGATTAGTAAAAGCATTGCTGGCATTAAAGTACATTTTTGGCATAGATGGTTGCATTAGTCAGGGTTCTCTGGAAGGAAAGAATGAACAGAATGAATACTTATTACCAGAAGGGATTTATTATGTCAGTTTGCACAATATGAGCTAGATAATCCCACAATGGTGGTCTTCCTGCTGAGAACCCAATAGCTGCTGAGTCCACAAAGCTGGATGGCTCGGCAGTCCCAAACTGGTGCTGAAGGCCTGGAGGATTCCTGGATGGTCACCCATCGTTAGCACATGTTCGAAAGCAGGGTTCCGATATTAGTGAAGAGTGGCAGCAGCAGAGGCAGAAGCAGAGTAAATGCACTCATCAGCAAGAGGCAAAAGTGGGCAGGTAAAAGCAGCCCTGCTTTTTTTTTTTTTTTTTTTTCCAATCTCTTTATCACTAAATCACCCCTGGACAGTGCCCATTCCAGCAGAGGGGAGAGTCTTCTCGCCCAGTTAATCCTTCCTAGAAATGCCCTCACACAAGCACCCAGAGCAGTGGCCTACCAGATTCCAGGTCCTATCAGGTTGACAGTCACAATCAACCATCACAAGGCTAACAACTGAGAGATTGACACCTTCACGACGTAGTCACCACTAACTCCATTGATACCCCAAGATGACGGGAGCCTGGAGGGTAGAGCTGACTTCAATTCCTACCTAGGTCTTCTTCTAATTGTAAGCTCCCTTGACACATGGTGAGGGAGTCCACTCTGCAGGGACCAGCTGAGCCAAGGGCCTGACCCCCCTTTTCTCACTAGCTGTTCTTGTTCTTTCTGTCTTTCCTCCCTCCCCCACTCTGCTCACTGTCTTTCTCTTTCATCATTCCCTCTGCTTCTTTGCCTTCTGTCTGTCATTCATTTTTTCAGGCTCTGAGAGTCACGCTCTTCATCCCTCCACTGCCTGGCCTCCGATGACAAAAGCTGGAAGTCACAGAGAATGCAGTGACCCAGGCTGGCTCCATCTTAGGTGAAGCATGGGCCTTCCCTGGCACAGATGGCTGGAGGTGTTTTCCGCCTTCAGCAGTGGGGAGTGTGGGTGCTAGTGCTTCACTGGGGCCTGTACAGCTTGAGCTAGCCATAGCCACACAGGCAGGGCTCCTCTTGCGGGTCTGCTACCCTATCCCTGGGGACATTCATTTCTGCAGAAGTGATGTCTTCCCTGGTCTCCTTTCTATCTGCTTGTTGTTTTTCCTCAAAACTCCGGGAACAAGGATGTCCATGTGTATCAGGGCTTGTCCATTTAGTGGACCAAGGCCAGGCCCTTCTGATGTTGGGGCTGCTGAAGGTGCGAGAGTGTCACTGTTGAGACCAGCTGAGGGTGAAGGTGTGCATCGGAGGTAGCGAGCGTGGCAGGTGCGGCCTGGCTCGGCTGCACCAACGTGGTGTTTAAATATTCATTTTTAGTGGCCGCTGGTTAAACAGCAGCCTTCATTTTGGTGGGAGCAATCCTGGACAGTTAAAATAAATCAGATCTTTGCCTTGTCACTCATCACCCCAGACAGAGCCTGTTGGGCGGACTCTGGACCCAGCACCCCACATTTCTAGGCTAAGTGCTATGCCAGTAGATGGAGGAGAAGAGGTGGAGGCGGGTACCGGGGCACCACAGCTGCTAGATGTTTGGACACTAGAACCTTGCTAGACACTGAGCAATCTTGAACTTGGATGTCCAGTCCCCGGGACTATGAAGAAATAAGTTTCTCTGTGTTAAAGTGAAAGTGTTTTAGACTTATCTGAACAATTTTAGACATCCTCTCTGGGAAGCCATTTCCTATCTGTAAAGTGGGACCATGAGGTAACATGGAGAGAGAGAGAGAAAGAGAGAGAGAGAGAGAGAGTGTGTGTGTGTGTGTGCGCGCGCGCACGCACATGCGTATGCGCATGTATACTGGATCAAACCACACCTGAGCCCACTATATCCCTCTCTTTCATACACATACACAGAAACACACAAACACACACACATATGATTATGTGTATATATAGATACCGTTTCATCAGCAAGCCTGAAACAGCAGCAACCTTAAGGACCATGGTAGCTGCAAGCTCTTCCCCAGGTATGCAGAAATGAGGATCTGCCTCTCTAAGAGGGCAAACTACCTGGTCACATTGGGGACCAGGCTGAGGCTGAACAACAGCAGTTGCATCTGTTTGTCCCTTGTCTCCAGGGGAAAGCAGGAAGCAATAGCTCCTTAGTCCCTGCCAGAGAATCTCGGTTCAGCTGACGGTGCCTATGGTGTGTGTGTTGGTGGGGGGTTGGAGCATGCTGTTGGCCTCAGCCGGTCTCTTTCTCTGGGCTTCATTTCTCACTGTGGATGCTCCACGGAGCTGCAGCTACAGGGAAGCCCTTTTCATAAACCAGAGGCAGGGCCAAACACAGGTGGAGTCTCAGCAGACCATGTGTGGACTATCTGTAGAGAAGACGTAGGCTGTCCGTGCCCAGATCCATGCTGGGAGCACAGTTTGAGCGACTGACAGTCTCCATTCCCCTCAGAGCTCTGCTCCACCAGGACAGCTGAAGGATTTACTTTCCCAGGAAAGATCTGCCTCCAGGGCCCTGGACTGGGTGCATGCAGAGCATTTACCTCGCCAAGCTGTGAAAACAAAGGCGCTGTTCTTCAGCATCACTGCTGAGAGGGTCCAACTATCTTTTCAACTTCTCTGTTCTGAGCGACGTCCGAGATAGGGCCGAGGCAGACAGAGGCCCTGGACTGAGGCACACCTGAAACTTTCTATTCCAATATTCCGGTCACGTCAACCTGTAAGCCTCCGCTGGGTGGTTCACGGTGGGAACCATCTTGACTCAAGGATCATTCCTTATGGCACAAGAGCAAAACATTCCCCCCCCTTCAGTCCTAGGGAGCCAAGTCAGGGCCTGAGGCATGCTAAGAGGAACACACAGCATGTGAACCTTTACCCACCTGCATGCTGCTGTTGTGCCGAGCCCTGGGTCAGGTGCTGGCAAACAAGGATGAGTGACACCCTCAATTACATATGACAGCTGTGGGGCAGATCTGAGACAGGGCCATGCTACCCTGTGTTGACTGTTGCGCAGGGCAGGGAGGAACTGGGCAGGGCTTTCTAGAGGAGATGAACGAGGTTTTTCAGAGCCCAGAACCTAGCAGACAGAATCTATGTGGTTGATGAGCAGCAGCGTGTGAAAATAACACTGAAAAAGCAGTCCTCTCTGCTAACATCTTGCTGGGGCTGCAGGGGCCCCAGGGGCCCCAGGCCAGGCCTTCTGCCTGTAGTGCTGGCAGGAAGAGGCTTGGGGGACACACAGGAAGATACTTGTGGCTGAGAGCATCAGGAGAAAGAAGGGGACAGAACCATTTCTTTGCAGCCCAGTCGTAAAGAAATGGCTTTCTTCTTGCACGAATGCGGCTTCCCACGACTTGGGAAGGAACAGATTCGTGCTGTGTTTTACTGATGCCTTGCTTGAGCCAAGCCGGGCCAGAGCAGGCTGATGTGCCCACAGCTGGCCTGGCTGTACCCATACTACAACCGCTGTCCTGTTGGCCCTGCCTGGGCCCCGGTCTCTGCGTCCAGCCAGGGAAACTTGGCTGCGCTGCAGTTTTCAAAATAAAGTGGTTTTCATTTCATAGTCACAAGAGAGGTTACAAAATAGAACTGGGGCTGGTGCTTCTCATCTTATTTATGCAATTCTCCCCCCTTTCCCGTCCCCAAGGCAAATCACAAAGGGGTCTTTGTTCTCTGTAAGTTCAAAGTCAGCTCCTCCAAGGGGAAACTTGTGCGGGTTTGCAAGCAGGAGGTTTGGTTTTACAACGCCTGGCTGTCAGAGCAGAAATATGGTCCGCAGCAGGGTTTCTGCAGGCCTCTGGCGGCAGAAGCCAGGGCTCTGGGTTTCCAGTGTGAACTGGATGGATGGGGCACTGGGTTAGGGCTGCAGAAGGGAGCTGCTCACTTCAGCCTGCAAGGGCCCCAGTACACCCTGTCCGAGAACCTTCTTTTCCCCATCTGCAGAGCCAGGCTCCTGTTGAGGAGTGTGCGCAGTTCTTCAGAATGGCTCTCACAGGCTGGGTAGGGCTCAGTGTTCCATGCCCTAGCTTGCGCTTTTAAAAGTCCGAATGGCTAGGTAGTGGTGTAAGAAAAAGACATTTTAAACGAGCCTGGTGATGCAGGCCTGTAATCTTAGGTACATCTGTGGGAGGATAGTAAGGGTAAGGCCAGCCTGGGCTACAGAGTGAGTTCCAGGTCAGTCTTGGAAGCTGAGCAGAAGATGATTTTTGAAAAGGGTTTGATGAATTACTAAGTGGTAGAAGATTTGCCTAGCCTGTACAAGGCGCCGTAGCTTCAATTCCCAGTCCTGCCAAACCAACCAAAGAACCAGTTTAAGCTTGCTAATGCCTGGTCCCCGACCTCTGTGTGATTCCAGACCCTGGAGGAATGCAAGCATCAGGGCCTCAGTCAGAGCTCCGGCATCCTGTGCAGCCTTGAGCAGGGCAGCCAGCCTTCCCCAGTCTAGACTGCCCCTCTGGAAAGTACAGTTCCCATGAGAGTGAACGCCAGCGAGGGCCCACAATGCACAGGCACACCCACCCTGGGCACGGACTGCTTGATGGAGCCAGTCTTGCACTGTGGACAGATGGGGAAGCTTGCACAGAGTGCCCAGCACTCACCCGCACCCTCTGCCAAGCATGGCCATCGAGAGAAGACCTGGTAGGGTCTCAGCCTTGTCAGCCCTGAGCAGGTATGCTCCCCCTCAGACACTGCTGTGCCAGCATGCTCCCAGCATCCCTAAGACATGTCTTCAACTTCAGCAGACTGGCCCTTTCTCTCTACGGTGACCTCAAGGCAGAGAATGCATGAACACATTGATAAGGATGGCACAGTGTGCTTGGCCTCCGTTTTGGAGCCTCATTTCTGCTGATCCTGAACCTGGCCTCTTCTTGCTCAGTTGATGGAGGCCTTCTTGGCTGTGTAGACCTCGGGCCCATACTACTGAATTTTCACTATCTCCATGCTGGACAGCCTGGACATCTGGGTGGGGCAGGAAACTGGAGCATCCTAGCCACATGCCAATATAGTTGTTCTTGGAGTATCATTGGTCCTCTGCGTCATCAGGAACAGTGGAGGTGCTAAGATGCCTCCGATAGGAAATCCTTTCACCAGAGCAAAGAGAGCAGGAAAATTTGTCACTTTCAATGTGCCAGAGCACGGAAATCGCAGTCTTGTCCTTCGCCCCAGGGATGGGATGCTGGCCATTGAAAGGGTAGTCCCCATGTCCTACCCTGTGCCTCTCTGTGCAGAATACTCTCTGGCTTGGGTTTTTCAAAGCACTAATTGCCACTGGCTTATTAATGGGAGAGGGGCTCTGGCTGCCACTGTTCTTGACTACCCCAGCCTTGATAAAGTTCAAGAAAAAGAGGGTCAAACATAGAAAGGCCTTGTACTGGCTAGTTTTAGGTCAATTAGACACAAGGTATGGTCATCTAAGAGGAAGGAACCTCAATTGAGAAAGCTTCCGTAAGATCAGGCTGCAGGCAAGCCTGTAGGGCATTTTCTTAATTAGTGATTGGTGGGGTAGGGCCCAGACCATTGTGGGTGGTGTCATCCCTGGGCTGATGGTCCTGGGTTCTATAAGAAAGCAGCTGAGCAAGCCAGGGGGAGCAAGCCAGTAAGTAGCATCCTTCCATAGCCTCTGCATCAGCTCCTGCCTCCAGGTTCCTGCCCTGCTCGAGTTCCTGTCTTGATTTCCTGTAACGGTGAACTGTGATGTGGAAACACAAGCTAAATAAACCTTCCCTCCCCAGGTTGCTTTGGTCATGGTGTTTCATCACAGTAAGCAGTGCCCTAACTAAGCAGTGCCCACCACTGCTCAAAAAGTGACCAAGTCAGGCAGCAGACCCATCTCCTGGCTTGACTGCTCTATCTGATCTTGTTGCTTTGGCCTCACCTGGCCAGACCTCTCTCAGAAGGAATGGAGTTACCAAGAAGTAGCCTTTAATCCCCAAAAGGAGAGTCAGCTGTTGGAGTAAAACCGGGGACCTCTGCTCCTCTTTCAGGGAAGCCAAAGAAGAGTCTGTCCACCACCCAGGTGATGCTGGGATGCAGGGACAAGGCAGAGAACCGAGAACGGAGCTGGAGGGGTATGAGAGATTCAGAGCTTCCCTCCACCCCTCCAAAGAGACACAGCTGTCCCTGGCAGAGGTGGAGAGTGGTGGGAGGGAAAGGGGGAGGCAGGCAGAGGCGAAGAGTCTGAAGGTCTCCCCAGACCTGGCCCTAGGATTCCCAGTCTTGTCAGAACATTGATCCCTGAGCCCTGCAGAGCAGAAGCCAGGTTCCCCACAGTCTTCTCAGAGACAGCCTTTCCTGTGGCTGCCAGAGACTGGGGGCAAATTCTGGGGACAAGGGGTTTGTCTCTTGTCACTGCCGCTGCTGGTGGTTGAGTTCACTGATAAGCACCTGTCAGGGGCTGGAACGTTTCGGGCCTCTGAAGACATTTGGTACAGTCAAAAGCCTCTCTATGAAAAGTGCCACTCAGGGGTGGGGCCCCTCCTCGTGCTATTTTTACACAGAAATAGCTATTTCTGTACCACTGGCTTCTGCATCACCAGAAAGGCTACAGTGGAAACGTGGTTCCCGTGACCTCAGGCTGGTCATCTTAGCTGTAATGCACTTGGTATGCTGTAGCCTACCTTGGCCTACTCCTCCAATGTGTTCCTCTGCAACGCAAGGACAGAGCCCAATTCTGTCCATTTCACATATGGGGAAACTGAGATCCCCTAATTTTGCCAAGGTTAAGAGTGGGGCAATGAGCCAGGCCACACATGCCGCCTCCAAGGCTAGGTACTTTAGTATGGCCTTGGGGTTGGAGAGAGGACAGTCACATACACTATCACACCACAGGGAGCAAGGAGCCTGCTGTACATAAAGCAGATGTTGCCTGTTTGCCTTGTTCAGTCTGCATACCACATCTACATACTAGGTGTGCTGGTTCATTTGGATTGTCAGCTTCACAGGGACACACCTCTAGGAGTGTCTGCCTTTCCTACAAGAGTCAATTGATAGAAAAGATCCTTTGCTCTTGTGGCAGAGTGGGTAGCACTTTCCAGGGGCTGATGCTGGCTCCAAAGAAGTCCAAGGAAAAGGCAGTGTTGCCTGGCTGTCCCCTTTGCTGTCACCACTGTCCTTCTTGGTGTCTGACCACAGCCAGTTCTAATTTCCAACCTGGGCTAAAAACCACCTCAGAAACTCTCAGAAATTCTCAGGCCATCAGTGCCAGGCTGGCATTGCCAAATCATTGCTACCCAGTTGTCAGCCCCTTCAGTATGCAGATGACCATAGCTGAACCATCTCCTAGTGTGTGAGCTAATTCTAGGAACACCCCCCCCCATACTATAAATACACTTTATTAGTGTTGTCCTTCTGGAGAGTCCTGCCTAATACAGATGTGATGTTCAGAGTGGTTCTAGAGAAAACAGAATCGTAAGGATGAACTCAGGCTTGGAGCTGTCTCTCCAACTCAGCTGAACTTGAAGTCTTTGGTAGCGTGGAGCGCATTGGACATCCATGCTGTGAACCGTTTAAAGAACTACACAAGATATGTGCATCTGGCACTCCTAAGTTGCCTCTTGTGAGGATCAATGAACTCAGTGACTCTTTACAGAAAACTTGAATGTTTCTAGAAAACTAGGGAACATAATGATGCTGGCTGGTTGCTTCCAGCATCTTGGGCTAAAGAACAAGATTCTACTGAGAGATGAAGAAAACTTCCAGATTCAGATGTGCATTATCAACCCACAGGTTTCTAAGTGTATCCTGGAAGACATCTTCCCTCCAGCAGCCATTGGATTCAGCTGCTGAAAAGCAAACCCCACGCCCTCATCATACAATTGACTGGCTCAAATGCAGCATTCAGTCCCAGCTTTGAAGGAGGTTGACAATTAAAATGAGGGCACTGAGGCCATGCATAGGGGTGCATGCCTTTAATCCCAGTGCTTGGGAAGTAGTAAGAGAATATCTCTGAGTCTGTGGCCACCCTGGTCTATATAGCAAGTTTCAGGCTAGCCAGGGCTACATAGTGAGATTCTGCCTAAACACTTAAAAATTTTTTTGAAATAAGGGCACTGATCGGAAAGGAGAGGAATCATAGACTATGGCATAGGGGTATGTTAGAAGACCATTGAGTGGATCATCTGGATTTGATGTTGTAGTTCACACTGTCAAAAAGAGGTGCTAAGAGCTTATTTGATTGGTTGGGTGAAGTATGGGTCAAAGATGGCCTAGTGTGAGTGATCTGAGTGTTCCCGATAGCCGTTGGCTTAGCCAGTGAAGGATACAGACTCTTGTGAGACAGGCACCGGCACAGCTAAAGAGCTCTGCCATTTCTTGGCATGCCAGGGCTTACAGTGGAAGCTACTGCTGCTCCACTGGATAACTCAGAAGTAGTGGAGCAAATGGGATACCGGTGTGACAAGAGCGGAACGAGCTCTCACTCAGTCTCCAAAGGCAGAGTAAGTGGACTTCCTGTAATAAACAGCACAGAAAAACAATGCTGATAATGTCTGTCTCATGGAGCCCTTTGGCCCCGGCTAATTAATCATGGTGTTCCCCAGAAGGGAGTCAGATGGGAAGTCTTCTAAGTTCTTGCTCTGTCTGCGTAAGCATAACAAACAGGCAAAAGGCTACCTTGAATCACAGAGCAGAGAATTGTGGCTCTGTAACCAATTTCCAGATGAGCCAGTTTCCAGACCCAGAAAGCCTTGAGTGAGAAGAAAAGCTTGTCCCCATGAGGAAGACCCTTGCTGCAGTACCGAGTACTGAAAACTTCTACCACTAATCTTTCTCCAACTTTTCACCAGGAGGACCTACCTCTTTTACCTGGATATGTGTACCTTGGGGGAAACGAAATAATCAGAACTTTCTGGGCCTAGGATACACTGGCTCTGAGTTAACTGGGAGACCCCAGACGGCACTGTGGCCTTTCGGAAGGGACCACATACAGAAGTAGGCTCACGGAAGTCAGGTGCTCAGTGGAGCTTCACCTGTAGTCCAGTTCACAGTGGGTCCAGCGTGAACCCCAACTCATCCCACAGTTATTTCCCCAGTCCCAGACTGCATGGTTGGGGAAGGTGTATTTTGGGGTTGTATATTTCTGCACTGTGGCCCCATGCCCACAGTTCCGCTGGCCCAAGGCCTTGGTTCCACTTGCAGAAGTCTGTCTGCCAGGTGGCACAGCAAACACGCATTGAATGGGAAGCCGAGACTTCTCCTTGGACACTTTGGGTTCCTGATGCCCTTGAATCATCAGACTAAGGATGACAGTGTTAGAAGGCGCGACTGATCAGGCTACTAGTGGGGATTGGATTGCTTCTCCACAAAGGACACAAGGAAGAGTTTGTCTAGAGTACTGGAGATTTTTGCAAGAGTTCTCAACCTTCCTAATGCACAACACTTTAATATAGCTCCTCATGTTGTGGTGATTCCCCAACCATAATTATTTTGTTGCTACGTCATAGCTGTAATTTTGCTACTGTTGTGAATTATAATGCAAACATTTGTGTTTTCTGGTGGTCTTAGGTGACCCCTGTGAAAGTGTCATTCATCCTCAAAGGAGTCATGACCCACAGGCTGAGTGTCTGCTGTCTCTTGGTGTTGCCATGTCCTGTGATTAAAGCTAATGGTAAACTACAACTCAATCCAGGCAGGATGACAAAGGGCGAGGATCCTTCAGGAATGAAGGTGTGGGTCACCCTCCAGATAAAGAATTGAGACCTACAGAAGTGCTTGCTGAGGGTGGAGGAAATAAGACTGGGTAATAGATGAAGGTAGTTACTTTTAAATATCAACTTTGGCCATGTGACCTGTTAGGGAAAGAAGGATTGACGCTATCATGACTGTTTCTGGCCCACTTTATTAAGGATGTTTACTTACATGTATAATCTGTTAAACAGATGTTTGTTTTCATTTATCTCCTGCTCCACCTTTTAATTTACTATTAGTTGAGATTATACAGTAATGTTACTAAATCTATATTATATTCAAGTCAAGGCATATTAGAAAACCAAGCGTTCCCTGAGGAATGTTCTAGGTGGAGAATTAGTGAGTTTGGTTGCACAGGAGATAGCTGTATCATGCTGGGTAGAACACAGCTTTGCTGTTGTCTTCATCTGGAAGTTAAGCATGAGAAGGTAAGTGGGTGTCAGGATGCTAGGGGATGGGCCTGTGATGATTAATCTAATCGTCCGCTTGATAAGATTCAGAATTAACTGTAACAGGCCTTTGAGCAGGTCTGAGGAGCATTCCTGGAAGGATTAACTGTGAGGAGGAAATGCTAACTCTGGGTAGGCAGCACCTTCTTATAGACAGAGGAAAGAGGTCAAAGGGGAAGGCAGTGTCACTTCCTGCCTGCCTTTCCCTTCGTGCTGGCGAGTGCATCTATTCTGCGGCTGCTGCTGTAGCTGTCACAACACCATCCTCTGCACTGACATCCGACTCTAGCTTCTTTGGCTTCTCAACATGATGACTGTCTTAGGGTTTCCATTGCTGTGAAAAGACGCTCTGACCAAAGCAACTCTTACAAAGGAAAACATTTACTTAGTGCTGGCTTACAGTTTCAGAGGTTTAATCCATTATTGTTATGGCGGGAAGCATGGCCTCATACTTGGCGCTAGAGAAGGAGCTGAGAGCTCCATATCTTGCTCTGCTGGCAGCCAGGAGGAGACTGTGTCACTGGTTGTAGCTGGAGCATAGGAGACCTTAAAGCCCATCTCCAAAGTGACACACTTCCTTCTTCCACAAGGCCAACCCTCCTGATAGTGCCACTCTGTATGGCTAAGCATTCAAACACATGGATCTATGGGGGCCATACCTATTCAAACCACTACCATGACCTTATACTGCCAGGCCCTCAGTACTGAATTGGGACTGTTGAGGCACCCGCTTTCAGGGACTGAGAGCAGCTGCTGGGTTCTCAGCCTCCCCATTATGCAGACTACCACTGCTGGGGTACCCAGCTCCAATTATGTAAGCAGTTCTAGTAGACGCCTCTGCGTATATTCTAATCCACTAGGTTCCAGTGTGGCCCGGTATCAGAGCTTCCCATAGTTCTCCAAAGCCTTCTGTGACAGCCTGTTTGGAACTCACAGCCTCAGAAGGCATCATTTCATAGCCAAGGTAGCCTCTACGCCTTCCCTATCTTCCGTCTCTGCTCTTTGATCTCCTTGAGATCAAAGGTAGGGGACACTGGCCCAGCAGTGCTG
Organism: Psammomys obesus; assembly: GCF_907164565.1. NCBI lineage: Eukaryota > Metazoa > Chordata > Mammalia > Rodentia > Muridae > Psammomys > Psammomys obesus. Next base: position 4,796,724 of record NW_026596046.1, read on the forward strand.
TAGGTGCTGAACTGGGCCTGGCTTGGCTTCCAGGTGTCGGGTGTGGCTTCCGGGTGTCTTCTCTTGGATTTGGGACAGCTGTTGCCAGTGACTCCCAACATTTCTGGCAAACTGGTTGGGTTCATGCTGCGTGCTCCAGCTTCCTGTCTGCCCAGTGGTGGGTGGCTGCCACCGCCTAGGCACCTGCACCCCAGTCTGGATCTGGCCCATCCTCACTTGTTTATTTGTGCAGTTGTTATTTATTTGGCAGTCTGGCCACCTGTGCAGGTCTCTCCGGGGAAGGACCTCATCGGTGACCTCCATCAGGATGTTCCCAGGCAGCTCTGGGACCGTGCCTAACCCTCAGGAGGTACATGATCCAACGAATGAGGAGGCGGATCTACCCACTAGGCCGGAGATGTCACATCTGACTTTGGCTGAGTCATCATCACTCAGCGAGGAAGCTACAAATGGGAACCCCTGGCCCAGTGAGCAGAGCAGAAAAACCCAGAAGAAAAGCCTCCTGCTAGCTGAGGGGCCAGGACTTCTGAGAGCCTACAGGAGAGGCGAGTCTGGACAGTGCCGGTCTCAGAGGAGTCAGGCATCTTATTTTATTTATGCCACTGTATGTCCTAAACTGCCCCTGGGCTGCGTTCCCCAGGATGGGGGGGGGGGCAATGTATATGGCCTTTGGTGAGGCGGAAACCACGCAACCCGGACATTTCATGCTCTGCTCTGTAAGCTGTGCCTTGCAGTGAGCCATTCCCAATCCACCTGTTCTCATTGGCCCAGGAGCTGAGCCTCATGTAAATCCATTTGGAATGGGCGGCCCAGGTGCTCCACCTGGCCATGGGCAACCTTGCCTCATCTCACCAGGGCCAAGACTAACAGTTCTCCTTCCCCTTCTCATTCTGGTAGGTGCAAGGATGGCTAGGCCAGAGGCTTCCCCTGCAAATCCATCCCCAAGACTCTCTGAGCCCCTGCTTTAGAAGCATGTGAAGTTTCTAAAGCTCCAGTGCCCAAATCCTTACCAACAACATCCAAAGCTCTGGGGTGGCCCAATCTTTAAGAACCTCAAGGAAACTAGTGGGCTCTCCCTCACCCCAGAAGATGTTGGATCATGCTTCTGACTGCTTCAGTTAATGGCCAGCAAAAGATAGTTTAACAATGCATAGAAACATCAGGGTGGAGTTATAGAGAAGGGGATGGTTTCAGAAAAGTCAGGGCATCTGGTTATGCTTGGAGGAGGCTGAGGTGGTGGGGTTGGGATGATCATGGGTTGATGGGGACAGGGGAAGATGGGGTGCACTCTAGGCAGGTGCCAAGTGGTTGTCACGGGGCCAGAGACTGAAGCAGGTAGTACGCTCTGGGAGAAACACCAGGGCAGGCTGATCATTCCGAGGGGAGCCCCAAATACTACTTTAGGGAACTGGGATTCTAAGCTGAAGACAAAGGACAATAGGATCAGTTCTGTCCTTCTGAGGTTAGGGTCCAGTAAACATTTATAAAACAATATGGCCAGCGAACTTTCAGTATCCTGTAGTCTCAGCACTGGCAGCCCTCCATCAGCACCCATGGGAGCCGAGGGGGCCTTGGAGCAGCTGCTACTAAGCCCTGGCGCCTCTCTTGATGCTCCAGATACTTCCAAGTTGTTCTGCATCTTGGCTTATCACTCTGTGATTTCAGCGAGGATGGAGATAAGCCCACCACCGAGTCTGAGTCCCGAGGGTCACACAGCCTGGCCAGCCTAGGCTACAAAGGAGCTTAGATCTTTGCTCTTGGTCCCAGTCCCTGGCCAAGGAAAAGTTGACTCCTCCAAGCCATCCCACCAGGTCTGTCTGAAAGAACCACTTTATAAATTGTGCACGAAGTAATTTAGACAAGGCTTGAAGGCTACCGTCTCTCTTTGGTTTGTTTAGGGATGCAGCGAATTGTGTTTGTGGGAAAAAGTGTGACTCCTGGTATAAATAAATAAAGCCATACCCTCTCTGCACATTTGGTACCTACTGGAGTGCTTGGCACACTTCTTTTGTGGCAAGTCTACAGTGAAGCTGCTTCCCTGGTTCCCTTGTCACCATCAGTATGGAGCCTCTAACCAGTACTTTCACTCCTGATTCCCCCCAGGAAGCACTTGGAGCCAATTGATAAAAAACACACAAACAATGTTACAGTGTATCATAAAGCCCTAAAGGAATTCTGGGACATTGCTGCCAATGGTCAGGCTGCTGCTTATGCAGCAAATGCCAGGAAAGAGGAAGAAAATGATAGTCATTCCTCCTTTCTCCCTTCTTGTCAACCTTTCTTCCTTCTTTCCTGTCTCTCTTTTTTCTTCCCTCTCTCTGCTCCTTGTTCCTTCTGCTGGCCCTGAACTCCTGGCTCAAGCAATTCTGCCATGGCTTTCCAAGTGGCCAAGACTCAGGTGTGGGGCAGCATGCTTGGCTGTGATTCTTTTCTGAATGGCTGCCGTGTGGCTCTAGCAAGTAGGCACATCCTGTTTTACTTTACCATTGCATGTCCCTGGACATTTATGTGATTTCCACTCACAGATGGAATAGGAAACATGGAAATGAACATCTGGAAGAAGGTAACATGCCTATTTATTATTATTTTAAATATTTCCTTAGACTGAAATGATTTGATTAGGTAGAGCAGAGAAGACATTTCAGGGCTCTTGAAACATGACACCAAGTGACTGTGCCAGCATGTGGCCTGAAGACTGTCCTTTTGTGATTTCTTTGAAGTGTTCATTCTAAATTTGACTAACACCTCCAAATTGCTGCTCTGGGTAGGAACTGTAAGCCTCATGCTGTATGTAGAGTTCTTCTTGGTTAAAGAAAAGTTGATTAACACAAAGACTCACAGCTGGACAATGCATAGCATGAAAGACTTTGGAGCACTTGGTCTTAAATGGGATGTCTTCATGAAAGCATTCCCCAGAAGACTGAGGGGCCTATGCAGAAGAGAAGGAGGAAAGATTGTAAGAGCCAGAGTGTGGGGCACGTGGAGTATGTCACCAGGGGAACTGGCACGGAACTGGTGAGGTGGAGTGTGTTCAAACCTCGGAAACTTCAAACTTGAGATTGGCAGGAGTAAGAACCCCTCCTTCCCTGTTCTGGACAGCGTGCCCTGGCATGTGTAGTTATGACCCTCTGCCCTCATGATTCTATAGGTAGTCGTGCAGCCCAGCACCTGAAATCTCTCCCCATGCAAATACAGCATTGCCAGCATCTTAGCCCAAGCCAATAAAGTCCATTCACCCCAAAAACTCCTTCCCACTCCCCAAGGTTCATATGGTACTTGTTCACCATGGAATAAACACATGTGTGCTGTTTCACTAAATATCTTCTAAGAGTTGCTGTTTCACTGGGATAGCTCTGAGCTAGGGGAGCTGTAACACTAAAATCCTTGGAGAAGGATTTAGTCTGCAGGACTGGAGTCCTGAAGACCCCACCTGTTCCAGATTCTGCTTCATCTTTCCTGGCTTGGTGCCGGCAGAGACCCCAAATGCAGATCCACACCAGAGGTGATGGCTGACTCCAAGGAAACAGTGCCTTCCAGAAACAACAGGATTGATGCACATATGAACTCAGAGACCGTGAAAACAGGCCCAAGACCCTCTCGGGTCCAGTCCAGATGTGATCCTAGCACTGAGAGCGGACAGTGGTCACAGGGTCTCAGCCCTAACCAAGAAGCTGTATATAGCTGATATACATTGGCAAATGGAAACTCTCTCTCCTCCAGTGGACTCTTTCCCGGTATATCAACCACACCCCAGGTGTCTTAGTTAGGGCTTCTATTACTGGGACAAAAAAACCAATGACCCAAAAGCAAGCTCAAGGTCGGGTTCAGTGGTTCAGGCCTGTGAGTGAGTCCAGGACATCCAAGGCTACACAGAAAAACCCTGTCTCGAAACAAAACAAGACAATACAAGTTGGAGAGGAAAGGGTTTATTCAGCTTCTACTTCCGCATTGCTGCTCATCACCAAAGGAAGTCAGGACAGGAACTCAAGCAGGGCAGGAACTTGGAGGCAGGAGCTGATGCAGAGGCTATGGAAGGTGCTGCTTACTGGCTTGCTTCCCATGGCTTGCTCAGCATGCTTTCTTACAGAACCCTGGAACCACCACAGTGGGCTGGACCCTTCCCCACTGATCACTAATTGAGAAAATACCTTACAGCTGTATCTCATGGACGAATTTTCTCAGCTGAGGCTCCTTCCTCTCTGGTGACTCTAACTTGTGTCATATTGACACACAAAAGCAGCCAGTATACCAGGGCAGATTCAACGCCCAAATTAAATGTTGTTGTTGTTGTTTCTGTTTTATTTTAGCTTGTTTTGATATTTTCGTCTTGCTGGTCTTTCGGTTGTTTTGATTTTCATCTTTGTGGAATTTTTTTGGCTTGCTAATGGCATGGAATCTGCAGCCTCCCTCCGGTGCACTCCGCACCACCTCTCCACCATGTACGGTGCTCAACACAATACCAACGCTTCCTATGACTTCAGGCTGCACTGTGATGGTGGAAAAGGTTTGTGCATGTTCTGTTTAGACACAATTTTCTTTAAAAAAGGAAATATTTTTAGTTAGTAGTTAGTTGAATCTGCAGATATAGTACTGAATGTGTGGAAGTTCAATCGTAATTCCCTCCCCCACATGGTTAAGAAGCCTTGGTAAAACTCAGGTACTGCTGCCCCTGGGGAATGATGACATCACAGGTCCTTAATGACCTTACTTAGTGAAGGTCCGCTTTCTCCAGGAGCTCTAGGCTGACAGCCACCTCTATGAGACAACTCCTTTCCTTCCAAAATAGTTTCTGGACCATTGCCTTGCATCCTAAGCACCTCTTGATGCCATGTGGCTGTGGCTGGGGATGAGGGTCAGCCTGGGAGAGCTGGGTCATGAGCCCTGTGAATTGAGGATCACTTCCTTCACAAGTCATGCTAAGCTGGGGGCAGGGCGTACCCAAAAGTTACTGCTTCTTGCAGCTTGAAAGGCTGGAAGGTGCAAAGCCAAGATGCTGGCAGACCTGGTGTCTGGTGAGGATTTTTTTTTCCTACTTTGCAGATGGCCATCTCTTCATCGAGTTCTCACGTGGCAGGAGAGAGACAGGGAACATCCCACTCTTAGTACCTCATCTTCTGTCACAGCCTCATCTTCCTGCCTGTCACGTGGAGCTAGGTTACAACCTAACGGAATTTGAGCAGACATGTGCAGTCCACAGCAGGCTATCATCACAAAGTGCCATACACTGGCAGCTTAAATGACAGAAATTTATTGCTCACTCTTCTCAAGGCCGGAAGAGCCAAGTTCCTGGGAGAACAAGGCATTGGTGGGGTTGGCTCCTTCTGAGGTCCCTTTCCTTGGCCGATGGATATTGGTTTTCTCTCCAGTCTTTACATAGTCTTTGTGTGGATCCTGAAATCTTATTGTGGACACTAATTGTATTGGCCTAAGACCTATCCATATGGCCTTATTTTATCTTAATTATTTCTCAAAGACCCTGTCTTCAAATACAATCATTTTCTGAAGTTCTGGGAGCTAAGACTTCAACATATGAACAGGGGACACAATGCAGCCTGTAGTGGCAGATATAGTCCCTATATTTGGTATGTTTCCAGGCAATACATGCATAGAATTTAGTTCCTGAATGACTATAGAGCCCAGTGTTTGGATGCCTCCAAGGCCCAACAACCATGATGATCTGTCCTGGTACCTGCATGGAATGGAAGGAACAGTTGCTTCACAATGACAGTACTGATCAATGTATTAAAGGAAAGGAGCTCTTCACCTCAACATAAAAAATCAAATGCACATAAACGGCTAATGACGATCTCATTTGGCTAATATTAGTAGCATGCAAACAAGCCAGCTGTCTATGGGTTGGTTGGGAAGAGAGCCCAAGATTGGTTTTGGGAAGAGAGCCATTTTTCAAATTGTAATCAGGATTAAACAGGAAATGATCAGCTTCCTGAATGCATTTTGGTCATTGTTGAAGGTCCCCTGAGAACATCGTGGGAATATTATCAACCGCTTTTGGTCAAACACCAGCTGACTGCAGGAAGTGTGTGAAGGTGGTCCCTCTCGTGGGCTGGGTGGTGGCTTCTGCAGAGATCTGTCCACAAGCAAACCTCTGGACAGCTGCGAATATACCTTGTATGGGGAAAGAGTCTTTCTAGATGTCTTTCTAGTCTTTCTAGACTGGGTTACAGATCTTGAAAGGGGTCATTCTTGACTACCCGGTATACCTTAAATCCAATGACGCACGTCTTATAAGAGACAGAATGAGAGGTGTGGTCAAACAGGGAAAGGTCACTAGCGTGATGAGGCCCTAAGAAACATAGGGCTCCAACAGAAGCTGAAACAGGCACGGAAAAGAATGTTCTCGGAGCCTATGGAGATGAATACAACCCTGGGACCCACCTGCTTGGGACTTCTGGTCCCAAGACAGTGAGATGATAAGTCTATTGTTTTGAGCCACTAAGTGTTTGGTGTTTTTTGTTAAGCTTTGGAAAAGGAAGTCCAGCCTCTGAAAATTAAATCATTAAGATCCTTGGACAGAGTTCAGGATTGAGCTGAACCCTGGCATTGCCTGCCACTTTGAGATCCACCAGCATGCCTGCTTAGGAAGCAGACTGGCCTATCCTAAGTAGGTCAGTGTTGGGTACTCTAGGGGAAGAGGCAGGGACCCCAAAGATTTTTACCCTCTATTTTTGCCCTTGCTACTTGGCAGGATCCTGCATTCTCCGGGTTGAGTGATCTGAGATTAGCCAGCCTTCAGCTCATACTTGTCTCTGGCCTCATGCCTGGAGACCAGTGTGTCTACATCAACTCCAGTCATCCTGATGATGACAAGGTCCCAGCTGTCACAAGGGGCAGAACCCTAGAGAAAGCCTTGTCTCTGAGACCTGGAGGAGTATTAGTGACACCCACACCTGAGGAGCTATGGCATCCTCAGGCAAGTGGACCCTGGATCGCCCTCTGACGGGAGTGACCATTTGGTCTGAAAGAACAGTGTCATTCCAACTTCCTAGCAGTGGCTAAACAGGCTCTAATTTCCACTGCTCACTGTGCCTGGCGTGGGAAGCTGTGCCAGGGCTCAGCTGCAGACAGTCTGTAATGTCCAAAGCCATGTACTTAGAAGGGTGTGTCATGGCCAGGGACCAGCATGAGCAAGAAAATGGAGATTTTTTTTTCTTTTGGGACATTCCAGTCATATCAGTTTCTTGAAGCACTTTCCTAAATCCCAAATGCAAGACTCTTTGCCTCCAGCCCCAATGTAGTATTCCTGCTCTCATGAAGTCTCTCTTTATGATCTCAGAGCCTGCCAACATTGAGTGATTCCAGGCAAGTCACCCAAACCGTGTGATACCTATTATTAGCACAATAGATAGCAGGCAACTAATGTGTTGTATTGCTCAGGGTTCTCTGGAAAAATGAATAGAATAAATGTACATCTAACACACAGGAGTTCTTTCGTTGGCTTACATGATACCAGCTGGGTAGTCAAGCGTGGCTATCTGCCCGGTAAAGAGGCTCAGAACCTGGCAGCTGCTCAGTGCATGAAGCTGGGTGCAGCAGCAATCTAGAGGATTATTGGAGGGCCACTGGTTGTCTCCATGTCAGGAGCTAAAGCTGTGTTCTGACATCAGCAAAGTATGGTCATGGCGGTGGCCGCAGCAGCAGCAGAGGCAGCAACGGAGTAGATGCAGTCAGCAGCAAGGAGTGAAGGTGGACAGGTAAGAACCTGGCTGCTTTTCCCTCAGGCTTTTTATGTCTGAGCTGCTGGAAGGTGTTGCCATTTTAGGGGAGGGTCTTCCCCTCCCTGGCAGTTTCCCCAGGAAATGTTCTCACATACCCAAAGGAGTATCTCCTAGTTGTTACAGATCCAGTTAAATAGTCAACCAAAATTAGTTATCATATGTATATTAAGTATCTTCTAGATTGTTGGCACTGTACCTGGGGCCCTGTCATCACTGATGTTTGATTATCTCTGTGGTTGCCACACACATAGGGGCTCTGCCACAAATCACTGCCTAATTCTGTGTGTCACTTGTTCTCCGAATCCTCCTGCCAACTCCCAGCCCTTCAACTGTAAAGAGGGTTCCTTATGTGTCTGGAGCTTGGAGCTGTGGAAGACTCCTGACTACATGTGGCATGGACATATACCTGTTGGGAGAAAGTTAATTTCTAAATTTTATTTCTGCAGTTAAATGTGCACAAATGAATGCAGCCAACAAGAAGACATAGCAAACATTTTATTTATTAGGTCACATGACCCACACACATTCTTACTGGATCTTTAAAAGAGTCATCAAAAGTCTCCCTTCCAAAAAATAAAAATAAAAAATGAAAAATAAAGCCCAGGGCCAGATGGTTTCAGCGCAGAATTCTACCAGACCTTCAAAGAAGAGCTAACACCAATACTCTTCAAACTATTCCACAAAATAGAAACAGAAGGAACATTGCCAACCACATTCTGTGAGACCACAGTCACCTTCATATCTAAATCACAGAAAGACCCCACCAAAAAAAAAAAAAAAAAGCTTCAGACCTATATTTCTTATGAACATCGATGCAAAAATACTCGATAAAGTACTTGCAAACCAAATTGAAGAACACATAAAAGATATCATCCACCCTGACCAAGTAGGCTTCCTCCCAGGCATGCAGGGGTGGTTCAATATACAGAAATCCATCAATGTAATCTACCATACAAGCAAACTGAAGGAAAAAAAAAATAACACATGATCATCTCCTTAGATACCTAAAAAGCATTTGACAAAATATGTTTAAATACTTAATCCCCAGTTGATGGAACTGTTTGGGAAGGATTAGGAGGTGGGGGAGGAGGTGTGTCACTGGCTTTGAGGCTTCAAAAGTGTGCTCTTTGCTTCCTGCTGACAGATCAAGACATGAACTCTCAGGTGTTCCTGCCACCATACCTTTGCTCTGCCATCATGGACTCTGATCCTCTGAAGCCATAAGCCCAATTAAACACTTTTGTTTTTTTGTTTTTTTCTTTTTTTGCCTTGGTCATGATGTTTTGTCACAGCAATAGAAAAGTAATTAACACACATCTAGTCTTTTTTTTTTTTTTTGTCTGGTCTTGATCTCTATAAATGTACTAACTGTACTTGTTCTGAAAGCCTAGTTTATATCCCTTAAACACCCCTTTATTAGTGTTTTATTGGCTGAGCTTGGTCACTGTTTTGTGGTGAGCCATCCTCAGCTATCTGAGATGTCTTCATTGAAGTGCTCCTGCATGGGCCTAGCTATCTACTTCCAGACTTGCTGGTGATGCACAGGAATGCGTTGCCAGGTGGGGAGGGCCACAGAACAGTCTTCTGGATTCAGGAGATGCTCATTTAGCAGCCCTAACCCGGGGCTCCATTCTGTCTCCTGTACCTGCACTGAGTACGCCGGAAGCTTCCCCAAAGTTCCTCTCCATCCCGACCCCCCATTTCAGCTGGATCGCCTACACAGCCCATCTCCATGTCTCTCGGGCTTCCTCACAGTGCGGTGTCTGCGTTCAAGCACAGCTATGTGTGTACGAGGAGCAGACAGGTATGGAATCAGCTTTCTGACTGGCTTCACTTCAGAAGCCACAGACCCCCTGGGATCTAGGCCACGAAGCAGAGACCCAATGCTGGCTGGGAAGCACGCAGCATGTCTTGTACGAGAAGCGTGAAGGTGCTGGAATGGAAGATCTCTTTATAGTCAGTCAGTTTAGGAAACACCATTGGCCACACAATGCCCTCCACCCCCGTTCTTCCAAGAAGAATGAATGGATAAAGTTTTGTTGTTGGTGTGGGCTTTTATTCACTGCCAGGTCCAGTGAGTAATATAGCCTTACTCTCTCCTCCAGCCAGGCAGCAGAGATTGGGGAGTCAGGGAGAATGCAGAAAGGCCTGGAGGACTTAGGATTTCCTCTCACCAAGTGGGCAGAACCATTCATCAGCAACCCCAAGATACCCTCTGGGTCACACAGCAGCATGGGGGACCATCCTGGGCTCCCATCAGACCTTCCACTCAGATAGCCCCATGACGGTGCTCATAACAGATGTTATGGGCAGATGTCTTAGGAGAAACAACTCTTACTGGACCATCATGGGATGGGCCTCTGGCCTCACTGAGCCTCAGCTGTTTGGACCACACAGTGCTGATGGTGCGTAGAGCACGGAAACCAATAAACAAGGTTTTGTGCACGGAGAGCACTTCGTCATTGGGATTACTCTTGTAAACACGGGCAACTCAGGCACAGAGTGGGAAAGACATTTTCCCAGAGCCACACGGAGAAGCTGACGTTCATAGGCAGGCCTCTCTGCTCCTGCCAGCTCCCTTTCTCTGGAACCGCACTCAAGGGAGACTTTGACACCCAGAAAGACCACGTCATGGCCCAGGTTTCTTTCTGCTGGGCATTAAATACATGGCATCCTGTTCACGGTGGATATGTTTTTGTGGTGAGGACCAGACTTGGTCCTCACACACACACAAGGCAAGTACTCTCTGTTCCCGTGCTACACTCTAGCCCCAGGCTGGACACACTGTTCTCCAGCCTCAACGGTGTCCCTCGAGGCTGTACTTTCCCACAGGGCCAGTGAGCCCCTGCAGAGTATGGGAGCCCTGATTTGGTGAACTCTTACTCATCCATCAAATCTCCAGCTCCCACATCTCCTCCAAGCTGAAGAACACATGATCAGAGACCGACTGTAATAAGGACAGCCTGTGCATTGCCACTCGGACAATGCGGGTGAGCTTCAGAATCCAGAACTTCATTTCTTTCTTTTTTTTCCTTTTTGAGATAGGGTTTCTCTGTGTTAGCCTTGGCTGTCCTGGAACTCGTTCTGTAGATTAGGCTGGCCTCAAACTCAGCGATCCACCTGACTCTATCCAGCACTGCCTGGCTAGAATTTCTTTTCTTAAGTGCATTTTTTTTTTCCTATGTGTTTCAGAATTTAGGGGTAGGGACAGGGGCCATAGCTTGAGCCTACCAGCCTTACACAATCACCTTGTTGCTTATTCATTTAGTCCTTCTGCCTTGTAGTCTGTGCTTTCTCATCTTTTCGGCATGCCTGCCCAGCTTTGCATACGTGCACTCCCTGGGGCAGCTGGTATGGTGCAGGCTGAAGGTGAGGTATGCTCTAGTCTCTCCCGGGAGCCATGTTCATCCATCAGCAGCATGGGCAGGCCTGAACCAACCCTCTGGTTTCAGGCACAGACGGGACAGGCGCACTGTTCAGTCTAGCGCCGATCTTTTTGCAAGTTGTGGATTTCTCTCCTAACAGATCTGTGACCCCTCTCTGCCTGGATCTGCCTTTTCAAGTGGTGTTTAGGCAACACCATGCCCTGGAGCAGCATTTTAAAAATCTGATCTGACCCGACTTAAAAAAAAAAAAATTAAAGGAAAACAAACACCCATCCCCTGCTGAGAATAACAGCTTTTTCCCAGGCTGGTCAAAGCTGTATCCGGGTTGCCCCTGGCAACGACACATTTTGGGTTGGCGGATTCTCTGGGCCTTTGTTTCCCATTGCACAGTGTGGATAGGGGGAGGTCAAGGTTGTTTCCGGCCCCACGTTCTGAGAGGACAAACCTATGCCTTGGGGCCTCTTCTGCCCTTTCACTCCCAGGCTGGCATCTAAGCAGCCAGAATAAAAGTGCCTGTGTTGTGCCTTCCCAGTGGCTCTTGCTTGAAAACAGAGAGTTTAGTGACCAATGAGAGAAACTCCATGGCCTTGGACACTGCTGGCCAATTGGACCTCAGAGCTGAGAGCCTTGCCCAGGCTGCCCAGCACCCTGCCAGCCCCACCCCAACAGCCAGAGAGACTGCCTGTCATCCTTTCCTTTTTCCTGGAAACTTCCATTTGTCTACTCCCAAAGTATCAAAGTGGCCGATGGAGAGGAGAGTCTCAGCAGTAGCCTGGGCCAGAACCAAGTGGCAAAGCCAAGGTGAATTTCCCTCCAAGTTCACCAGCTCATAGGCCAGTAGCCTGCGCTTGGCTCTCCTGGGGCTTGGTGGTTGCCATAGCAACCCGCCACTCACTCTCCAGTTCCCATTCAGCCATCGTGTCCAGATGCACCGAACACAGCCTGGCAAATCCAGCCTCCAGCTCAGCTGACATGCTTGCCAGTGCCCCTCAGAGAGGACAGAGAGGTGGCTTTGTGGCACGGCCTGCTTGCCATGCCTGAGCTGTGATGGCTCAGAGTCAGGCTTGTCCCTAAGACACAGTGCTCAGGACTCTAGGCCTGGGCCCTTACCTGCTAAACAGGGGTTAGCACTATACTTCTTGGCTTGCCAGGCCTCCAGAGCATCCATGAAAGTAGAAAGTTGATTGGCCTTCTGAACTTCTCTGTTTGTATCCCAGGACTAAGTGTGTGATAACTGTCATTCCATACTGTGTGTCTGTGGGCCTGGCGTTTGGATAGAGTAGAGCTGATTAACCCCTACCATGAAACATGTGAGGTCTCAGCCCATGACCTGGCTGTGAGTGAGGAGAGACCCCAGTAGGATGTTCTGAAGGCATCTTTTCTAAGTCTATCCTACTCCTGGTGCTGTCTCTTATCTGGGACCAGAAGTCTCTATGTCCCTCTCTGTGGTGAGTAGTCCTTCTCAGCATGGAGGCCTCAACCTAGCCAGACTTACTTGTTGGGTGTCTGAGAGCTTCAGAGTTAAGTATCCACTCCAATGCCTTTTCTGACTGAATTTTGGAGTCATGTCCCTTCACTTCTACCATTGTCTGTGGGTTGTAAGAAAGTCACAAGCCCCATGGGGAAAGATACAGAGACCTGTCTCTAGACAGAGGCATGGTGGGGTAGGGGAATCTGTGGTAGCAAGCACTGCCCTCTGGCTCCCCTTCCCAGTTCGCCTCAGGCACGGACAGTCAGACCTGGCCTGGCCTTTCCTTTGCTTTCTCCTCATCCTAAGGGCTGCCGGGGAGGCTCTGTCCAGGCCTCTGGAGTGCAGGGTAGGTTCTTGTACTTCTCCTGCAGCATTGCTGGCCGAGTTCAGGGTAAATTAGAGCACAAAGGACCATGGAGTAGAATGAAATATTCCGACATGCCTGGCCAGTCTGTGTCTGTCTCTGGCTGTTCATACAGCTTTGGGGCTTATGTTGCTTGGATCTCAATTTGTGGTTCTGAAATGAGGTAATCTGGGTGGAGCGTTCTCCTGGAGCTAGGTTGTATGGGGTGTGCAGAGACCCCAGTAACCTCCGTTGGTGTGTATGATTTAGGGGCTTTAGGACAGAGCTGCTCACTGTTCAAGCCCTGCTTGATGAGGGACTGGCTCTCAGCTGCAGGGTAATTTCCATGTAGCTGCTATTACAGTGAGCTGCAGACACAGCCCCTGCTTTTCTTCTGGGCTGGGATGTTCTAAGGAGCCTTGCTGAGAAAAGCCCATGGATGAGGTCAGCTGTGGGAATCTTGTAGGTCTAGAAGTGAGTTTTAGCTGAAGACTTCCATAGGAAGTGTCTTTCCCTAGAGCATCAGCTTCTCCTTCCATGGTTACCCTGCTCCTGTGTGCCTTTGACCCTCAGACCCCAGAGAGGACACAGGGCTCTACCTAAGTGGGGCTGCATAATATACAACATGCGTGGTCACACACACACACACACACACACACACACACACACACACACAGAGAGACAGACAGACACACAGAGAGATGGAAACACACAGAGAGACAGGGAGACAGACAGACAGAGATAGAGACAGACACATACACAGAGACAGAAAGAAAGACACATACAGAGTCACAGAGAGACAGAGACAGAGAGAGACTGAGAGACATTCAGACAGAGGCAAAGAGACACACACACATACACACACACACACACATACACACACACACAGAGATGGGAGAGAGAGAGAGAGAGAGAGAGAGAGAGAGAGAGAGAGAGAGAACTGACTACAGAAGCCCATGATTTGGAAAAGCCCAGACACAGTTCACATTTTTCTTCTTGCACAGAGAATGTTTCTCTGGCTCGCTAGCTGCCCGATCACCTAGCTGTCTCTGTTTACATACATCCACACACAGCTGCAAGGGCTCCTTCTTTCGGAGATGAGTTCACACTTGGTGAGGTAAACTCATCAAGCCCACAGACCCTTCTTAGAGGGCCTACCCGTCATCCATTTATTTGTTGGTCTTGCCCTTTTTGAACAGGCAGACAACAGGCAGGCTGGACAGGGACTGGGCTGTTGCATGTGGGCGCCCCCTGGATGCTATTGAGGGAACTGCTCCAGAGAACTGGCCAAGGGAGGACCAGGCTGGGGAGGCTGACACCTATGGCCTTCCTCCCTATTAGGCCCCAGGGATGCTTATGTTGTTTATTGGCCAAGTCCCCACATGCTGGCCGTCATGGTCACCTGTATTCTTTCCTTTCTGTGAAGGAGGCGAAACTCCTGTTTCCTTGAGGCCCCATCATAGCCAGCTGAGAACTAATGATGACTGAGATTGAGCCTTTCAATGAAGGGGTCCACATGGAGGAGTGACATGTTTAGTTGGCCACAAGAAAGCTATGGCCCCCATTCAGGTCTCATCTTTCTATCCCTGTGTAATATTTAGAAACTTTTCCTCCTAGTCCCAGGCTGTGGCTTCAGTGCCTACCAGCACAGAGCTCAGGCTCCTTCCTGAGGACTAGGGGTTAAGGACAACCTGGGTGCAATTTTGTCCACAGCCAGCCCTGCTTTGAGCAATGCTGTTTTTCTGTAGGGCCTTGGTGCCTGGGGTCCCTGTAACAGGGACAGCCATGTACTGGAGCTGAGGCAGAAAGTGCACATATCCAAGTTTCTGGGTCAGAGTCTCTTCCCTCCACTACGAGGGCAAGACAGTGCAGAGGCTTCTTCATCTTGTCTTCTTGCTGAGGCCATTTCCAGGTTTAACTAGAATTAACTAGAACTCCCTTGATGGGAAATCCCATGGAAAACTACCCAGCTCTAGTCTAGGAACCAAAGGTCAGGGTATGCTCCCTAACTTATCTTAGCCTTTGTTAATACTGTATGGAGCTCCTCCAGTTAACCATTCACCCCATCTGACTGTTTGTGTGGAACCCGACTCAGGCTGGCTAGCCACTCACCTCAGCTTCTGTGTGGAGACTGCTTGCTCCACAGAGCTCACTCTGCGAAGGCCCCCTGCTGCTGCTGCTGAGTGAGGTGCCTGCGCCCTTAAAAGCAGCATGCTTTGGACACTTGGAGCAACACCTACATCCCTGAATGCTTGGGTGTGGTCCCAGCTGGCTGGAATCAAGACTTTCAATTGGCTATGAACTGTGTCTGAGTGGTCATCGCTGGCTAACACCATGACTTGGCCACAAGAACACAGAAGATGGGGAGATGCCATGCTTCCTCTGTGTGTGAGGAATGGTGACAGGGATGGAGGAAAAAAGGAATGAGAGGGAAGGAGGAAGGAAGGAAGAGAGGGGGAAAGGAGGAAGGGAGAGAGGGAAGAACAGAGGGAGGGAAGGACAGAGGGAAGGACAGACAGACACAGAGAGAGAATATGAATACTCAGGGTCTTCACGTGGGGCTATGGAAGTGGGAAAGGCTCAGAGGCATTCTGCCTGTGTGTGACCAGGAAGAGGGACCAGGGCGTGAGTGGCACAGCCTCCATTACCCTTGACCCTCCTAAGAATGTTATCTTTGGGTGGGGGGCTGTTTTCCTTCCGCAGTGGGACACCTATGCACACATCTTTACAGCTTGCTTTTTTGGCCTAGATACACCCTACCCAGGAGCTTGGGTGCCACTTGGGACTCACCCCCACAGGACACAGTTTTCACGTAATGGAATCCCCTCTGTGTGCCTTTATGACGAGCTGTCATTAAGCCGACTCTGCACTATCCTCCTATTCCTCAGACCCTCCGAGATGCTCCAGCCGGAAGGACCTCTCCCTGCTATTTGAGGGCTTGCTCAGCCTTACATCTGCTCCAGGCATGGCAGACACCTTGTTTTGAGTGCAGCCAATAATTGCAGTCTTTTAGATAATTTAAACTGCCTTCACAGGGCTGTAAGATGGCTGTACATGTTAAGATCACGTGCTGCTTTCCAGAGGACTGAAGTTCAGTTCCCAGCCTCTACAGATTCCAAAGGATCTGACACCTTCTGGCTTCTGCAGACACCTGGATGTGCTGTCTAGATTTGTGTCAACATGACACAAGACAGAGTCACTCGGGAAGAGGGAGCCTTAACTAAAAAAATGCCTTATGCATATACATAATATAAAACAACTCTTTAAAACAACCTAATGACTTTTATCAATACAACCCAGATAAAGAGCTCATTGGCCTTTACTCTCTCACTGCCTTGATTTGAGAACTTGATCCAGACCTCAGAGGTGGAAAGATTTTCTGGTTCTTTTCTCCTCACCCCTGCCCTCTCCTCCTGTTTCCCCTGCAGAGCTGGCTGTGCTGCTCCGGGAGAAGAGCTGGCTGGGGTGGCCCATGAAGTTGGAGGTGGGATTGCATTACCCTGCACAGCACCCAGCACCCTCAGACGGTGGCGGTGGGGGCGCTCTAGCCTCTGTGCTGAGGGAGAGCTGCTCTGTGCCCTTCCCAGAGCAGGGGCCAGGTGTAGCTCTGAGTGCAGAACAGTATCTTCTAGAAGATATGCCATATCCTGCCAGGCCCTGCCACAGACTCAACTGAAGCTAGAACAAAAGATGGGGCCAAACCCAAGCCCAAGAGGGGCAGAGGCAGAGGCCAGAATCAGAGTTACACCTGAGTGAACAGCGATGGGTTTTCGTGTGGACCTCAGGTAAATGATGGCGACCCCTGGTCTCTCCAGGCCGCAGTGTTAGGAATATGAGGATGGTGTGTCTTGCCTGGAGACCTCAGGGATGAATAGCTGGAGCCAAGGAAACAGATAATCAATGCTTCCGGGTAGAGAGTGGACACTTGCTTTCTTTTTTATGTCCCTTTAGGTTAAATCATGTTGGAGTTCTTTCCATTGACTCCTCCCATTAAGACTGAGGCCCTACTGTGGTTAGGGTTCCCCAGGCTCTTGTGTTAAAGGCTCATTTCCCAGCGTGGTGCTACTGGAAGGCTGTGAAACCTTTAGAAGAGGGGACCTAATGGCGGCATCCTTAGGCCTCTGAGACACACCCTGGAAGGGATTTAGGGACCCTTTCTGGTGTTTCCCTTTGCTTCCTGGTTGTGAGGTAAACAATTTGCTCTGCCATTCACTCTAGGTCATTGCTATCAGGTACCTTCACCAGAAGTCCAAAGCAATGGACCTGGGCATCTTAGACAGTAAGATAGAGATTTTAAAAATTAATTATCTCAGGCATTTCACTTTAGTGATAGGAAGCTGAGTAGTATGTTCCCAAGAGCTACAAAGCAGCAGCCCATAGGGACTCGGTGCTCAGGCCCCTAAAGGATAGGAGTGTCCATGAGGCCTCAGAACTTGACCACAAGTGAGCCCGCCAGTCGTCTGTCTAAAGAGTGTGTCTGCCAGCGAAGACAGAAAAGAGGCCAGTATCGTGCGAGGACAATGTCTCCAAAGAATGGAAGATGCCGTGGTAGACAGAGCACTCGGAGGGGCTGTCTACCCTTTCCGGAAGCAGCCCATGGAGGCTGACATGGGCTGGAACTGATGGAGCCTCAGAGTGGTATGCCTAGACTAAAGTGTATTTGGAAGCTGGGGCAGAGAGGTGTGTAGCAGTACAACCAGCAGAGCACAGGGCCACCAAAATGTAGCACATGCCCCCTAAGAGCTGGGCTGGGAAGGAGCCGGCAGCCTCCGAGAGATGGGGAGATAGTCAAATGAGTGAGTCCTGACTCTGCCTCATAGGCCTTGTGAGCTCCAGAGGGTGAAGTGGGCTCTTTCAGGGAGTGAGAGACACACCCTGGTGTTGGTGGCCTGGCTTTGGAGGCCAGCCTCCAATGCTGAGAAAAGTTGCACCAACTAGCCAGGTGGTCTGGCATCGCCTGATGGATGCCGCCATGCTTGGCAGAGGTGTGGCACTCATAACCCCACTTCCTGTCCTTCTGAAACTCCTAGAGGAGATGGGTTTGAAAGGCATGGGGATCTGCTTCCAGGCATGATAGCGCCTCTGGATCTGACCAGACCTTCTTGAGAGAGGGCCTATGCTACTTGCCTCTCAAAGGCAAAGTGCTCCTGGGTACTGACCGGATGGGACAGCTGCGGCCTGTGCTCCAGGCAGTTAGAAGACTCAGTTCCAGGAAGTCGTCTGTGCTTTTCCAAGGGCAGCATTATCTACATCTACAGTACTGGAATGTTCTCTGTGCAGACTGCCCCTGGGAAAAATGACACTTCCTCTCAGGCTTAAAGGAGCAAGGCCTTACGTGAGTAGTGGGCTGTTTCTATGTTCTAAAAAGTGAGTAACTGACAAAAATTATTCTTTTGGCATTGGCTACTGTGATGCTCAGAGTCCCAAGGCAGACTACTCACAGCAAGAAAGTCCTTGTGTTGGCCCCATAGTCATTTCACAGTATGTAAAGTGAATTTTTTTTTTTGTTACTTAGATCTTAGTTTTATTATAAAGGAAATTATTCAGACAAACCAGAAGAGAACCAACAAAAATAAGCGTTGACCTCAGGATCCAGAAATGATCGCAGATCACATTTTGGTCTGTATCCTCCTGATCTTTTAAATCTTTTATATATTTGTAAATGAAAAAAAAATCACTTTATACATATGTTTCATATTAAAATGCACCCAAGGCCTCACTTAGTACATTGTGAATTCTTCTTCTTGCCTTTAGCTGGTTGGGTTTTATGTTCAGAAGGTGCCACCATGGAGCCTTTGGAACAAGGGAGGCATTGAAGATGGAACTGTGAAGTGCGTCCCCTGGGATCCGCAAGCTGAAGCCCTTACCCTAGTGCTTTGGAATGTGACCACAGGTCAGGCTTCCTGTGGCTGACAGAGGGTGATAGCCATCCTAAGAATGTCATAAATGGCTCAAGTGCAATGTGACAAACCCACACTGGACCACGGATCCAGGTCTCTTCTGCCGTTACCAAGGACGTGGAAGGAAATTCTAGGACCTCCAGGTTTGGGGGATGACGTGGGCAGTTCTTCCCTCCAAGATGAGACTTATGACAGCCAAACTCTGCAAGGTCCCACTGTGAAGCCCCCTTGTGGATCTTCCCTGTGACCCTGGGACCTCTCCTGGGTCCTCTGGGCTCCAAGGAGACAGAGCTTGGGGCTGCTGCCTGGCAGTCATTTGGATATGCCCTTCAGAGAAGGCAGAAACAGGACGCTGTCCTCTGGAATATTTTGGCCCTAGGTCAAAGAGATGCACAAATCCCAACACACTGGCCTCTCTGCCTCCGATGATTTGGCATTCTTTAGCAACTGGCTGTGGGGTGTTGTGTCATGGTTCCTGCCTATACGCCAATGACGATGTGTGTATGAGGTCCATAAATCAACTAGATATGGGAAAATGAACCAGTCCCTAAATAACAACACACGGCTACACAGCGGATACGTAACTCCCTCTTTTAAACGTTGATTTCAAAATTGTAATTAACCTGCTCTTGCCAACACATAATGAAAATCATAGTCGAAAACACCAGCCTATCACTGGTGTCACTGGTTTCTTGAGCATCCCAAGAAATAGCCTACCATGCGATACGTTACTCAAGCAAGTTTGATTGTCTCCTGGTTGTCACAGGGAATTGGCCCCAAGACCACCTGGAGGCCAAGTCTGTGGAGGCTCAAGTCTCTCCTAGGAGATGGTGTGGTAACTGCACAGAACCTAAATACTTCCTCTCATAGGCCCCCTGTTCTCTTCAGGTGACTGACAGCAAATCATATGGAAATGGTTGGTGGGTAGTTGCTGTCCTGTATAATTTGAAAAACAATGACAGGAAACAAAATTGGCACAGGGCACATGTGGGCATCCTGCCTAATCTTTTTCATTTGAAGCTGATTGACATTTTAGATCTTGTAGCCACAGAGGGTTGACTTACTCTACTCGCTCGAAAACTGCCCTGGATGCTGAAGAGCAAGGGTTCCAACTTCCTCCCCACCATGGTGCCAGCCTCTCTCTCTCTCTCTCTCTCTCTCTCTCTCTCTCTCTGTGTGTGTGTGTGTGTCCCTGAAAGCTCCATGGCTGGCAGTAGAGCAATGATTCACGGAGAGACAGAAATGAAACTTGGTTCGGTCTGACTAGTCAGCCAGGGCTGGGCCAAAGACAGCAGGCAGTATATTTTAGCCATATTGAAACACAAGACACTTTTGTTAAGAAGTTTCTCGATGACACTTAACTCAGTCCCAAGTGTACAACAAAGGTGAAGACATGTTTACACTGAAAGTACATATGGCTTCTTCCATAAAGATGGGTTCTGTTGACTCAGAAACAATGCTAAAGATAAGGGTCTAGGTGGAATGACTAAGGTGAAAAATGCCTGCAGAGGACAGGATTAGCTTGACCCTAAGATAATATAAACGTTACTTAGGCCATTGTTAAGTACAAGGGCTATCTCTCCTAAGGATGGGTTTTATGGACTTAACAGCAGAGCTAAGGCTTAGGGGGAAAATCTGGGATAGACAAACTAATATTCTTGGCGATTCAGGAGAAGCTCGGTCCTATAGACAGCAAAGATCACCAGGTTGTAAACTAAATCCTTTCCCAGGGTTCAAGGTGGAAGGAAGACAGGTAAACACCTTCTACTTTTGGAGAGTCAAACCTGCGTGCCTCTTTCCTGCCTTCTCTAGTGCTTACCTGTGTTCACAAGGACCTTGTACCCACAACACCTGCTTGTGTTCAGAAGTCTTCCTAGGCCTTCTGAGCCTTCCTAGAGCTGCACCAGTATTCACTGACCCTTGGAGGGGAGAGAGAACAGGCCTTGGAAGATGCCAGAAAAAGCTACATGGGGTCTGTGCGTCCTCGGTTGTCCTGGGGTAGGCTGTTGGCTGCTCCTCCGGGCTGAACAGCAAAGAGTTCAGGCATAAAGGTGAGCGTCCTTTCTGCACCAAGAGTGCAGAGATGGTGTTTGGGAGCCCTAGGAGGCCCTATCAGCCGCTGTGCTTTTGCCTCATACTACTTTGTGGGCGGACTGTCTCCCAAATCAAAGCATGCTCGTGCTAACCTGACATGCTTGGCTAGTATCATGAAAATAGAACTTGCTAGCATCTGCTGGGTAGGCTCCTTTTCCTAGCTGCAGTCAGAGTGTGCAGGCCCTGTCTTAGGACTGTCTGGGACAGCTGGCTGCTCCACATCATTTCGTGGGAGAAAAGGAACCCCGATCATTGTTTTGGTTTTTGAGGCAGGGTCTTCTCTATTTGTAGCTCTGGCTGTCCTGGACCTTGCTATGTAGACCAGGCTGGCCTTGAACTCATAGAGATCCTCTTGCCTCTGCCTCCTGAGTACCCAGACTAAAGGCATGCACCACCATGCCTGCCTTGGCTCTTGCCTTTCTGATGATACTCTGGAAAGTCCTACTGGACCACAAGCAGATTCCCTGAATAGAACATAGCCCCACTACCTGCAAGGGCATCTGGGAGATGGCAGGCCAGCACAATAAGCTATGGATCCCAAGGGGCTTCGGCTACTACCACTAACACCCACCTGTTTCTACTTCCTTGGCCTGTTCTTTACTCAGCAGGCAATGTTTTTGTTTCACACTCCCAGCGCCAGCACTGGACACCTGCAATTGTGTGCCAGGCCTGTGGGGTGGGAACAGGCTGGGCACCCCCTTCTTCATGGTGCCCTAGCCACCCCACTGCCTGCTCCTTCATGAGGCCTTTGCGCATGTCAGCTCTCCCGCATGGGGCCCCAAGATGTCACTTTTATGCCCTTTCTCAGGCAGCCTCTGAGCCTTCCCCAGCCCTTGCCATTAGCTGCTGGTTTCTTGAATTTTCCTCTCCGGCTCTATTTTGTGTGTCTGCTGTCACCTCTGCCCTCTGGAGTGGGGCCTCAGCAGCAGGGCGTCTTTGTCTGGGTGACTGCCATTGTGCCCTGGTGACATTGACTTATGCTTAGCAAGAGTTCAAGAATCATGGCTGGCCTTTTAGTCCTTGTAACTCTAGGGTGACAAAAGCCTTCTTATCACATCGAGGGACTGTTTCTTTTTGTCACTGGCCTGTGCATGCCATTTATCTGCTTTCCAGTTGCATTTTCTCTTATGGACAAAGATGAATTTCGCATACAAGATAAGTGGATTGCTCTTCTTTCATTTGTGTTATAAATACATTTTTTAAAATTACATTCGTTAATTTAGTGTGTGTGTCTGTGTGTGTGTCTAAAACTTGCTGGAATTGGGTCTCTCTTTTCACCATGTGGGTTCTGGGGATTGAACTCAGATCTTCAGTCTTGATGGCAAGCTCCTTTGCCTGATAAACCATCTCATCAGCTCTGTGGATGGTTTCCCCCTCTATCCAGTTGTTGTTTACCTTTGTGGTACACTTTCCTTTGAGGTTTTCTTTTGTTTTGTTTGGGGGGGGGTGTATTTGGGACAGGGCTTCTCTGTGTAGCCATGGCTATACTGGAACTCACTCTGACTGCAAACTCAGACATCTTCCTGCCTCTGCCTCCTGAGTGCTGGGATTGAAGTTGTGTGCCCCACTTTCCTTTAGGTTTCTAATTCTTCCATAGTCAAGTTCATTAACCATCTCCTTCCATGATCCTAGTAATTATGTAAAAATTCTCCTCCCCTGACTATGAGGCTCAGATTAGGGCTCTGGCTGTGGACAGGAGAGGGTGAGGTATTAAAGGTGGGCTGAGCCTGAAAGGTAGGGGAGGCTGGCCATCAGCTCAGCAGTCAGACAAGTGACATGGGGCAGGCACAGGACAGACAGGGCCCCGTTTGTGTTTGGAAATCTAAGCAGGAGCCAGCAGCTATGGGACAAAGCTGTGGGAGAAGGAAGGCCGGTGACCTCCAAGGCTCACCTTAGGGATCAGAGTGGGAATGGTGTTCAGCAGGCGCAGAGCTCAAGGTCTCGTCCTCAAAGATCCAGAGCCTGTCTCACAAAAGAAAGCGAGGAACTAGCTTTCCTTAGGGCTGGGCCTAACAGAGAAGCAACTGCCCATGGAAATGGCTGCAGGACAGCTAGAAGTACCCATCAGTGGGCCAAGAGGGGTGGCCCGGGTCTAGTGCAGTAAGAGGACCCGGGGAGGCCAGAGCCTGTGTCACACTCAAGAGACAGAGCCATGGTTTCATTCTCTGTCTGTTTATTTTCAGATAACAGGAGTCCCATCAGCTTGTGCTCCCCAGAAAATCCCAAGTTTGGTTTTTATAATTTAATTCTAGAAAAGGTTCAATAACAGGAGCCAAGTACAACCTCACATTCAAATTGGAGTTCCAGGTTAAGCAGCCTTCAAGGGTAATACTTGGCAGTGATGCGCGCGTGTGTGTGTGTGTGTGTGTGTGTGTGTGTGTGTGTGTGCGCACACACACACACGTGTGCACAGAATTTATAAAACATTCCCTGTTGTACCCCATACACCCTGTTAACAATTTCACTTTTCATCATCTGCTGTCCATGTGGGCAGTAAATGTTTGGCAAATACATAATTCAGTATAAGTCCCATACGATGGCGTTTCACAACCAGGCCTAACCGCTGAGATATTACTTAATTTGTTAAAGTGATAAACAAGATTATGATGTGCAAACAAACAGGGCTTGTGCTCCAGCTGCGTCCAAGTTTATTTTACCAAGCTATAAACACAGGCCCTTTCTCCAGGCCCGCTGATTGGGTTTCTCTTTCCTTTTGTCGGGGGACAAGAATGTAAAGGGGGAGTGGGAGCCCTCGCACTGGGCTTTCCGGCTGTGACTCTTGAAGGAACCTATTCATCCCCACTATTGGGCAGTGTTGCCTGCCAAGGGTCCTTCTGGGGTTTCCCATGCAGAGCCCTTGCCAAGCAGGAGATTCGATCTCGGCTTGACCAAGCTGGGCCCCACGCTCCGGGGATTCAGAGTTTTGTGAAACAGGCTGAGAGCCTGGGGTCTTTGGGGGAGGAGGGCTAGAGGTCACAGCCCTCCCCCCACCTTACCCTGAACTGCTCCTCAACCAAGAGCCTCTAGTGTAATTCCATCTGAGGCCTGGTGATAAAAATGGAGGGCCTGGAATGGGGTCACTCTCCCCAGCTCCTGGAAGCCCATGCAAGAGGTGACAGGAGGCCTCTCCCAACTGGGCCCTGTGGCTTCCCTTGGGCTGGTAGCTCAACCCATAGAACCTGAGAACTCCCAAACTACCAGTATCTGCTAGCTTCTCAGCCCTTCTTAGCACAGGGTTGGCAAAGAACCCGTTTGTCTTCTGTGCCCTTGGAGGGCTGCAGCCGAGGGGTCAGGCAGCAGCTTGGACCTGCTGGCTCCACGCTGAGGCCCTTCCACAGGCATTACCTTCTCTTGCGCGTACAAGCCTCCAGCCGGCCCAGCTCTTCATAGGACTGGTAGAAGATGTCAAACTCCCTGGCGCCCCAGCCCCTCCAGACAGCCAGGCACCACTCCGTGTTTTCATTTGCAAAGCCGCACACTACCGTGTCCTTCGCTACCACTGCTGCATCCATCAGGGTCCTGCAGAGAGATGGGGTCTGAGAACACCCGCGGGAGTCTTCACTAGGTCAGGGCAGGGCCTCCCTCTCTGGGTATATCCTTCAAGGGGGTGGAGTTACTAAGAGGGTGTCATAAACAGCTCAGCCTGGCTCTTGAAGGTACTTGAAGATCCCATTTCTCCCTAGTGGTCTGGCCTACGGGATGGGGCCTTATAACGTACCACAAAAGGCCAAGGCTATCACTTCACATTCATAAGCCCTGGCTGTAGAATAACGCTCTGGAAGGCCACTGACTGACACAAGCACGGCAGGCGTCATCCGTGCCTCTCTCTGGAATTCTGGGGTCTAGAATAAACTACCAACCGAATATTACTCTTCAAGGATAACCCACGAAGGTCAGAGAGATAGTGAAGGGGCTTACCTCCCTATGAGGCAAGTTGGATGACCTGATTTCAATCCCTGGAGCCCACGTGGAAGCAGGAGGGAATGAATCCCCACAAAGCTGTCCCTTGACTTCCACGTGCACACTGTGACATGCGCCCATACCCAAGGTAAAGCAAACAAGGTTCGACCAAGCGGTGTCCTTGTTTCAGGGTCCTCCTCATCCGTCCTGCCGCACTCTTAGGAAATTCAGAGGCATCCCTTAGACAGGAAGCCTACTGCCCCAAAGCCACCACTGTTTACATTGTTTTGAGGTTATGAACTGTTTTTGCATGGTCTGTGAGTGCACGACATGTTTCTGCTCAGGCCACAGCGAATGGCTCCCTGCAGCCTCCCTCCCTGGTGGTGTCTCTGTGGGGCTGGCGGCCCATCTCTGGATCTAGCTGCTCCTCCTTCTCTGATGCCCACACACTGAGCCCCACTAAATACTGGGACTCTCTTTCACCAGGGTATCAAGAGCCTCTGATCCTTCCATGCTCTATCAGCTGGCCAACTCGAGTCTTTCTCCTTCTAGCAAATGTGTCTGACACTTGATAAAACCTATCTCTGGGGGGGGGGGGATAAATAGAAAAGTATACCAGGTACACTCAGAGTAGGCATGCTGAGGTCAACTGAACTGGGTTCTGAAGACCCGCTTGTTTCCAGAAGCCCAGCTTGGAAGCAGGGAACTACGTGGGCACAATGCTTCCTTTAACCGGGTCAGCCAGGGTTCAGGAGCGAAGCCTGATCTTGTTCCCAGAAGCGTTTACAGAGAAGATCCACTGCCCCAGGACTCACGGAGAGAGCTCGGGGCTGGCAGGAAAGGGCTGCCTGTCGCTGACTGTCCTGCTTTGTGCAGAATGGGATGATGTGACAATATTCAAGATGAATAAAAACCTCTGCCTGTGGACGGGTGATGGCTCAGGCTACTGGCAGGTCTAATATGACATGAAATAGTCCATACACGTTTGACTTCAGGGCTTCTCATGGGGAGCTTCAGGGTGCGGGGTGAGGGGATAAACAGTGCCAGGAACTCTGGCTTACTGCCAGGTTCCCGTCTCCCTGGCCTTGGAGACTGTACCCTGAACTGGCATCCAACCAAGATGTCCTCACAGCGGGGACTGGCATGTCTCCTAGAGGTACTCACTACAGATTAGCATAGAGTCACACCCTCAGGCTAAGGGAGGGCAGTAGCTGACTGAGACCCTGTCATCCAGTCCTATCTGGTGCTTCATGGGCCGGGATGCCTACTGACAAGGCTCTCCTGTTCGGCAGGAAGGACAGTGAACCATTTGGAGGGACCCTCATTTCAATTACAGCTAAATCTGGCCCCGAGACACACCTTTGGCAGCATGCTTGATCCACACCCCAGAAATAGATATCCCTGGCCAGTGTCTGCTGCTCTAGCCAGCTGAGCCCCAGGGGCTGCCTGGAGGACCCCACCTTGCTTCGGTTTTGACTTACAGCCACACTGGTGGATCCAAGTGCTTATTTGGGAGACCACAGAGGCGGCAGGGCTGATGCTGTCTAGTGGACACGTTAGTGAGCCCTGAGGTTCCCCTCGCCCAGGCCCCACAGAATGGTTCTCACAGTCTTACCCGTGCGGGGTGAGCTCTCGGGCTTTTAAAACAGCGATGACTTTGCCCCGCTGGGCACCTGAATCCTTCTCCAGGCCAATGACGATGATATCTCCGCCATGCCTAAGGAACCAAAATCAAGAAGAGAAAGAGTCAGCTCAGGAAGCTATACTCTAGTGGGTATAGGACCAGTGCTCTGGTAAGTACGTGGCCTGAGGTCTTTGTGAAGGGAGTGATGGCGGCAGCGCAATGTGATGCAAAAAAAAAAAAAGCATCTTCCATATATAAAGAATCTAAGCGTGGCTCTTGTTTTGTGGCACCTTGAGTTTTCTGGTGGACAGAGGAGCTCCTGTGTGGACATTCTTAGATTCTCTGGAAAGCCTTCTTGGGAGAACTGCCTGGATGGATCTGGGACTCATTAAAGAAGCCATAGGTTCCACTCACCCCAACCCAAAGCAAGGGCATCGGGCAGCTCAGAAATGGTTCTCCCAACAACACAAAACTTACCTAGGGACCCAAACGAGGTCTTTGACAGCAAGAACCTTTACAGCCTGCAGGTGTTGGTTAAATGTCTCCCCATCCATGGGGCTCAGGTCATGTTCAGTCCTGTCAGAGGTGACACTGGGCTCCTGCAGCCTGTCTGGATCTTCATAATCGGCAGAGAAAGGCACGCTGGAATAGCTGGTCAGGGAGCTGGGTAGACTGGAAGGGGACCTGGGATCACGGTAGGGCGGGGACGAAGAGTAGGAGGACATGGAACAGTAGTCGGTGAGAGAGTCCTGGTGCGTCAGGATCTGCATGCCCAGCTCCTCGCTGTACATGATGCTCACGTCCGCTATGCATTCTTCCTCAGGCTCCTTGGAGGTGGTTATCTGACCGCCTGGGGCTTCTGGAACTGAGGGCTGCACCGGAAACATGTCCCTGAGAGGACTGGGGTCTCCACAAAAGTACCGGGCACAGAGCTGGTAGGTGGCTGAACGATACATCACTAAGGAATTGGCCTTGTCGTCCAGGCACCAGACCACCTCTTCCCCACTGCAGTCTGAGCTGCACACAAGTGACGTCACCACGGACGGGGCTGCGTAGGGCTCCAGCCGCCGGCTGATATCCAGTACTGTGCAGTCAATGATGAGGAGGCCGGGCCCATTGCTGTACCAGACTTCCGAGCCACTGTTGACCACCTCCATTGCCTTCACGGGGTAGGGGTTCTGCCGTGAGTCTTCATCTGGGATACAGAACTTGGACCTATTGGCTGTGTGTGAGCACAAGTAGGAACAGCTTTCCCTGGGGGTGCGCTGTCCCACAGGAAACACAGCCACGAGTCCATCAGCCAGGCCGGCCAGTACCATAAAGGAGTTCTGTGGGGAAGGGACAGAGACATAGGATGATGATGTGTGCCACACATTCTAGGAGAGAAACCCCAGGCAGCAGACCCATTTCCATATGGTCTTCATGCGGTCACATGATTTCCCTGTATGCCTCAGAGAGGCAAAGCCTTTGAACTCTCGGGCTGCCCAGGGGGTCTCAGATCTATATCCAGAGAAGATGCAGCCCTGTCCCAGCAGATCCAGGCACATGCTTGGTGCTGCAAGGCAAGGGGTGATCCAGAGAGAACTGTACCCATAGGACCGAGGGCATCAAGCAAGATGTCATGAAGGCCGGCATCACTGAAAGGCAGGGCAGGATGCCCTCCCAACTGTAAACACCTCACCGATGCCTTACCACGACAGCTCTTGTAGGCACGAACAACTGTGTTCATTGCCCACACTAGGTAGAGTGCTGCAGAAAAGCAGAGGCCAGATCTCCATGCTCACCACTGTCATCTTGGCACTGGGCTGGCGTAGGAAAGGGTTGAGTCTCATTCATCTCTGTGGCCCTGGACTCTATTGTTCCCATCCAGTGAGAATGTACTTTTCTGGAAGAAACAGCTTCTAACTTAACCCTCCTGCAGGCATGTCATGGCCCCCTGGGTGCATGTACGTATTAATGAGGACTCCGAGGACTCCGAGTTCCACAAAGCCTCGTTTCCTCTTTAGTTACCCACCGGAGGTCACTAGGCAGAGGCCAAAGCTACAGGTACAAAGCCAAGCTCAGGCTTCCCAGGACATCTCCCAGAACAGACAGAGAGTGTAGTGGGCCAGGGAAAGCACCACAGAACAAAGTCAGAGCTCAGGACAGAACAGGATCCCAGCCTTCTTCTAGCCAGGAGGCATGGCAGAAAGCCACTTTGTTAGGAGTCAGGGTGTGTGTATGCATGCCGTGTGTGTATATGTGTGTGTGTGTGCAAGCTGTTCAGGGTGGAGGAGTGAGCGGCCTCTCACTCATCATCCACAGTAAGGAGCCCTAGGAAAGTTTCTCAAAATCCGTCTTCAGAGTTTAGGCCAATAAAGCAGCCAGAGCAAACAGGCCATAGGTCTTTTTGGATCCTGGCTCTGCTGGCCAGCGTGGGGCACATCACGTCCACCCCTCGGGATCTGCCCTGTGTGGCCTCCATAGGACAGCCTCCATGGGGGCAGGCACCCTGCACAGGAGGCTCATACAGAACCTGCTTTATTTTCCCTGCTTAGGCAGGGGTGTGCCCTGGCTGGGGCTCTGGCTGTCGGGGTCCTTCAATAATGCTTTGTGTCCAGTTCTCTCGGGGCCCGTGCGGGGAAGATCCCAGTTGCCTAGGCCTGCCCCTGGGACAACAGCCATAAATGACTCTAAGGTTCATTTCATACTTATTTTGTGTCTCTTCTTTTTTCTTTTACAAAAAAAGAAACCAGAACAGTGTGGAGAGAAATGCTCAAGGGTTTGGTGACTACCAGGAAGTCACAGTAACTCTGGGCACCATAGGTTCAGAGACCTATCTCATTAGTGTTATCAGCCTCTGCAGATGGACAAATGGGCATCACATAAGGTCAGTCAGCACGTTTAAGAGAGATATGCCAGAGAGTGCTATCTGTGCCCTGCCGGAAAGCACCCGCTACATCCACAGGCTCCTGCTGGTCCATCTGGATCTGGGGAGAGCAGGCACTGCCACCCAACCTTGTAAAAGCATCTGTCATCTCTGAGGCTTACTGCCTCCATCTGCTAACCTAGGCCTAGTCCTGAAAGCTTCTAGCCACCATCTAGGCCTAAGACTTACTACTGAATAAGCTTACCCTTTCTAGCTTTTTTTTAAAACTCTGGTTGGCTAGTTCAACCCAGCTGTTCTAGCTCAAAACTCCTCTGCAAGCTGACTGATTCAATCTGGCTTCTCTCACTTTCTCACCGAATAGCTCTGCTTGGCCTCAGACTAACTCTAGCAATCTGTTCTAACCTTCTGGCTCCTTCTTATTCTCTCATTCTGTATTCATCTGTATCTAGCTTGCTCTCTCTCCAACCAACTCCCAGTAAAAACTACCTCTGAATTCCAGGAACTGAACTGCCACCAAGGAAGCTCACTCACAGTCTCTCAACTCACTGACTCAACCGAACTGATTAAAACTCAGAGGTCTGCATGCCTCTCTCTCCTGGCTGCTGGGATTAAAGGTGTATACCACCACAAGCTGGACCTAAACTTATCTTTACTTGAAACTTGCTCTATACCAGGCTTGCCTCTCTCTCCTGGGATTAAAGGTGTGTCTGTATTCCAGCCAGAGTAGCCACATTGCTGAATTAAAATTCCTCTCTACAACTTCTCAGAGACTAGTCATGGTTCTAGATCCTGAAAGTTCACCAGAAGGGAAGGTGAAGCCCCTGCATCTACTGTTTGGAGGAGAAGGCCCAGGGCAAATAAAGGGATAGCCTTGCCAGCCCCAGTGAGGCTGGATTCAATGGCAAGACGTGGGTCTGCTGGGCAATGCTGGGCAATGCTGGGCTGAGATCTGGGAAGGAAAGCGAGTCATTGAGCGGAGGCAGAAAACAGACAGAAGGGAATCAGTTGTCCTCACTAATCAGGAAAGACAGTGGCCAGGGCAGGCCGGGGAGCAGCTCCTGACACCTCTGTCAGGAGAAGGCCTAGGTGCAATGGCTTACTTCATCATTCGCACCAATACGCACCTCATCTGATCCAGGGGCTCTGGCATTGGCTCACGGACAGTAGGCGCTCCATGTTAATTATGGTCACCTGTGTCTCTAAAGCTGCCTGTGACCTGGGCAAGGTGGCCCAGAAAGGTGTGACTCCCCCACCCCCAGCTCAATCCACTGTCCCCAGCAAGGAGATTCTCCCACACCGGAATGACAGACCTGAGTATGCCTCTCTCCCCACCTTACCTTTTTAATAACAGGCACTGCCAAGAAGCAGGTGACGACAGCCGGGGTGTCCAGGGCCTGCTGGGGCATGCTTAATGGGCACATGCCCTTCAGGCTGTAGATATAGATTTTCTGGTCCTGCAAGAGCAGAGGAGCTCACTGTAAGAGCCAGATAAGGAAGCGACTGACATGCCCTATTAGAATGCTTTCAGCCTGGGAACCTCCTTTCAAAAAGCAGCATTTTGCTTGCTTACTCATTTCTGGTTTTTTTGTAGGAACTTTGAAAAAAACAGAATAGTCTGGAAGAAAGTTATTTCCCAGAGTCCTTAGGAACGGGGAACAGAACATCCCAGAAGCTTGCCGTGGGTGTGCATGAGCAGGGCACCAGCAAAGTCAGGTCGCAACACAGTGATCCGTCACAACACCTTCATGCTCTCTAGGGCGGATATAGGCTCACCTCCTCTGCCCATCACCTTTCCACACATTTCGTGAATTTGTTGTCTTTGTAAAGAATTACATCTGGATGGGCATTCTTAAAGATCTGTCTTTGTATATTAGAACAAATTCTTAATTCTTGAGGCCTCAGCCTCATATGATTTTTTTTTGGGGGGGGATCTCTTACATATTTAGCTACGTTTCTAAACAGTCATGTAGAAGGACCATGATGATCCTTTCCTTACTCATAGCCCCAGAGCGCTTGATTTGGAGCAGTGCTTGGATTTCTCACAAGACAGCTACTTGAGTCTTCCAATAACTTTTGCATGTGGAATCAGAAGGTCTTTGGGGATGAGCTGTGTTTTCTGGCTCTCACAGTGTTATGAGGAAACACAGTGTGTCACCGACACACCCAGTTTGTCCTGCTGAGGGTCTCTATCCTCACCACCTTGAACACGAGTTGCCAGCTGGTGACAGTGAGCAGGAGCCAGCAGCAAGTCCCCTGCTGACATTGTTCTAGGGATTGCTCAGGAACAGCTGGGGTTACCTGATAGTCAAGTGGATCTGGACACCTAGTATCTTTCCAAATCTGCATCCGCTCCCTGGGAACTGCATCCCTCTAGAGCTCACCCCCTGACACGGGCCCTGCAGGCTGGCAGTTACCTCGGTGGCTATCCACACTGAGCTCTGGACCTTGAGCTGACAGCTCAGCTTCATCCCAGGGCAAGTCATCCTCTGCACTTCCAGAAGGCCCTTCTCTGTGTTGACCACTGTGTAGTTCCTGCGGTTGGCAACAACGTGTGGTCAGTTCCAGATAGCCAGGGGTCACCACCCCCTTCCCCAGGCCGATGCAATGGCCTTGGAAGAGGTGTAATCATTTAAAAGTGTGAAGGGTCTGTCGTGGGTTCATGTTTTAAAGATTTGGTTCCCAGATGTACGCACTACTTCGGGAGGCTGCGGAAACGTTGGGAAGTGGGGCCTGGCTGGAGGGGGTTATCACACTGGTAGCACGGCAGAAGTCAAGGAAAGCCTCTGCCGCCATGACGTTCTTCCCAACAGCAAGAGACCCGGACAGCAGGGACCGGACACAGTGAGTCGGGGTCAGTCATGCACCCTTGAGTTGTTTCTGTCCAGTATTCTGTTCACAGAAACACAAAGACAACTGCGCATAGAGGACACTGACTTCTACTCTGTTCACCACTAGAAATCAGAGCACACCTTGCCACATTCTGAGAGAATCAAGGACCAGCCTTCATGACACTGGGTACAGCTGGCTTTGCTTGCTGTGCAAGGCTTGAACACGGAAGAGAAAAGACATTCTAGCGGGAGGCTGGCCTCCTTTCCTTGTGTGACCCTGTGGGTTGAGACAGCCGCCCCAACATGGTGACACAGGAAACCTCCACCAGACTGCTGACCGCCCTCCCATCGACCAGAGCCTGCCCATCACAGAAACACGGGCAGCCTCTTAGGCCAAGTGGATAGCCCCAGGCTAAAGATAAGATGTGTAAACCCTACACTTGACTGGGTGAGGCTCAAGACGTGTCCCCAACCTGGATGCTCTGAGAACCAGCCCATAGTTAGTAAGGAGAGCATGTTCTTGGCTCACAGGCACAGATGTGTCCAGCGCTACTACCTCTCCATGCAACCCCAGTGTCCTTTGCATGGATGAGGGAATGGAACCAGAGAACAGAAGTGGTTAGTTGGTTAACTGCACTCTCCAGGACACAGGGCTCTTTCCCCTAGCCAGAGAGAGAGAGAGAGAGAAACAGCAGACAGAACCCATGCTGTACTATATGGTCTTTCCTGCAGTCATATGTTAGAAGACCTTCACCGTCCCTGACTGACACCAAGTAGCTACAAATGATAAAAGTGGGTGCAAAACCTGCAAACAAAACTTTTGTCAAAGTTCTGTCTCCTCGTTTTAGTCTTTTTTTTCCTATGTGTTAAAAAAAAAAAAACCTTAATAATACTCTAAATACGTTTGCATAAGAACAATAAAAATACAGGGAAATGACCAGAGTCTAGCCACAGTGCTGTGACATTGTTCTGGGGTCCCTGCCTCTTTTCCTTTCATCTTTCATGGGTAAACCTCAGGTTCTTCTCTATATCACCCTCTAGGTTCCCTGCTCTGTGTGCCCAAGTAGAAGCCCTCTCACGACCCACTTCTTCAGGCTGGTGGAAATTCTTAAGGACCTTCTCTTCCTACTGAGAATGCTCATTTTGTTCCCAGGCCCAACTCTCTGCAGCATCCTGCTTCTATCTGAAATGAAGGGCAAAGCAAACATCCTCAGGTGGGTGATAGAGGGCCCCAGCATACACTCTAGGCTGGCTCTGGGGTTCCAATAATACACTCCCTGAAGCCTTGCTTCCTTGCTTCTCCTTTGTTAAATGTTCCAGGCCCGGCCCTGGAATCAGCCTGATGAACCTGATGAACCTCACTTCCTCCTGGTACTTAGAGACCATGTCTAGATCCTGGGGGTACCAATGACATTTCTTTGGCTTTTCTTTTTAGTACTCTCCAATGGAAAGAACTAGAAATGTAAGTTTATTTCCCCGCTCTGTCCAGGCCTGCCCATTGCCAGCCTAAGAGTGTAAGATCCATGCAGACTTCAAGCAGACTGACCTCAGAGAAACTCAGTGCATTGCACTGATCCTGCCTTCTTAAGCCTCACGCTGTCAGTCTCCCCAGACCGAAGCACCTTTAAGTGCTCTCCACCAGGACCCCCTGAGGACTACTTTAGCCTGGGAAAGTCTCACATCCAGAGTGGGAGGGGGTCACATGCCCTGGACAACCCTACAGGCCATCACACAAGACCTCCATTCTATGCAGATTCAGCCATTGTCACTCTCCTTCCCATGCTCTTGCCTCTGGGTCTCAGGAATTCTTTCCCCCGGGGGGCATTTCTCCCACTTTCCCCCAGACCCCTGGCCATCTGCCACCAACTGTTCTCTGGGTCACATCACTCTGACC
The DNA here is from genome assembly GCF_907164565.1 of Psammomys obesus. Classification (NCBI taxonomy): domain Eukaryota; kingdom Metazoa; phylum Chordata; class Mammalia; order Rodentia; family Muridae; genus Psammomys; species Psammomys obesus. The sequence continues at coordinate 4,830,769 of NW_026596046.1, forward strand.
ACCAAATGCCTCCCCACCCTTTCCCAGCTCTTCAGCTCACTCTGCCTTGGGTCCTATCTAGCTGGGGAACTTCTTGCTTTCAGGGACCCCATTTTATGGTCTCAGGTCCCATGGGCCTTCTCTCTAAATGCTCCCTTGAAAAACCCCCCAGTCCTGTTCCCTCACTCCTTCCTTCCTGATAAAACAGGCTTTTAGCCACCCCTGGCAGCCTAGGAGTTGGGGTGAGCCGAACCTGGGAGCAGAAGTCATGTAGCCAGGCTGGTAGGTTTCTTTGCAGCCTGCAGGGGGACTCAGTACTTCCCTGAAGGCATCCTAGCTCTCTAGATCATGGTGGTCATTTTGAATCTTCTCTTTTCTTCTGGGATATCTTATGTCCCCATCCTTACTTCCATTCTGCCACTTCACCATGAAAAAGAGCTGAAACCATAAGGGACTGCCAGTGTCCAATTATTACAGGGTAACCCTTCAGCTCTGGTCCCCTGCCTCTGTTTGGCTCTGGTCCTTTGGCTTTCTTACTACACGCCATTGGTTGCTCACTTGTCCACCTTCAGTATCCTCTGATGTCCGTGCTCAGAGTCGGAATAGCTTTATCTAATAGCTTTATCTTGAAGCAACACTCCCTGGAACGGGTTTCCAATACACCCAACCCTTTCTCTGCTTCCCTTAGCTTCAAAGCTCTCTCTTCTCTCTCCCCATTCTCTCCAGGGTTTCTTTGTGTAGCCCTGGCTGTCCTAGAACTCACTCTATTGACCAGGCTGACTTTGAACTCATAGATGCACCTGACTCTGCCTCCCAAGTGGTGAGATTAAAGGCATGTGCCACCAGTTCCCAGCCCTTCTTTCTTGAATGGACTCCAACCACTCCAATGAACTCTGTTATCTGCTAAATTGGCATCATTGCTTTTCTGTTCCCAGTGCCACCCAAGACATAAGCAGAGAAGGACAGACTGAAGAGGTTACCTGGACTCCTCCTTCCCATCCCAGAAAACCACAGTGTACTCTTGGCTTTGGGATGAAAAGAAGGCTGACTGCTTCCCACAGGGCAGCATGTACATGAAGGTGGCAAAGGTTGGGTCCTTCATCTGGCTTACCACAGACAGGGCCAGAGGGCGCTGTAGAAGAAAGGTTCCCAGTGAGCACAGTGGATCAGTTTCCCCATACAGGGTCACCTGGCACACGCCAGGGCAATGTGAGAATCTTCCCATCAGAATTAGCTTAACACATGCCTGAAAAGGCTTCATAACACCTGCCCCCCAAATAAAAGCCTTTCATAGCCTCTGGATTATCAGGGCTACAGTACTAGGCTCAGATGCTTTGGAGTCAAAGGCCCATCACATCCTACCTTAAGTCCAGGGTCATATACTTTTGTAAGGGCTCTGACTCAGATTCTATTCACAATTCATTACAGCAACTATCTGATTTGATAGACAAATGCTAAGCTTGAGATTAGGGGCCTCTTCCAACAAATAAAGACCTATCTTTAAAAAAAAATGTAATACAGTCCCTGCTGCTCACAGGCAAACCTTCCAAAGAGAAATGTCCCTTCCCTCTGTTCTTGCATGGGAACTATATTGCCACAGTGGGTTTGTTATATAAATTGAGTGGAACTCAAAAAGTTCCAGATTTCAGAGTGTTCAACTAACATGTAAATATTCTAAAAATCTGAAAAACTCCATAATTTGAATACTTCTGGTCTAGAATATACATGTTGTGGACAAAAAGAAAGGTAACTTTCCCACAGACACACACACACACACACACACACACACATGCCAAGGAACTAAAGCTCTCTCTGAAAGAAATGAACAGAGAAGTTTGCCCAGGTGTCTTTCATGAAGGTGAATGAGCAGGCACCCACATGCATTGGAGACCCACGGCCCAGACCAGCAGGGGAAGACAGGCCTGGGCTCCACCCTGTTCTGGTACCTTCTCTGGCTTTGTGTCCCAGCACTCCATCATAAGTGCCTGGAGTCGATGGAACTGCACTTCCTCTGGCTGCCCCAGAACTGGTCGGATGCCCTTGGACAGCTTCTTGGCAATCTGAAGCTGGTGGTGGCCCAAGGCAGGGCGCTGTCCTGACAGCAGCTCGTATAGCACCATGCCATAGGAGAACATATCTACCTGGGCAGAAAGGCAAGCTAAGTTAGGTCTCCCGCCTGGGCCCAGCATCCTCAGAAATGAGGCAGAAGCAGGAAGGCACAAGCAGACGAGAAAAACATGGGTTCTCCCATTCACCAATTTTATGTATCTACTCCAATCTGTTCAAACATCCAGACAGCCTTCTGATCACCTATTCTTTCATTCGTTTCTCTAACCATTTATTCTTCCTTCTACCTACACTATTTATGTGTCCTCCCATCCATCCATTTGTCCATCTATACGATAGACATACACACAGAAATTCCTAACTGCCAGGCACCGATTAAGGGCTCCAAAGCCAAGATTCCAGAGGGCTGTATATGAAACCATAAAAGGGGCATATCTTCTAGATTACAACTTGTGTGTTTCCCCATTTTAATTGTCATCAAAAGACCCAGCAAGGAAAGAGTTAAACAGGCAGACCCTGTATAGGTTGGGAGACAACTTTCGTAGGAGAATGTCTGAGATGGAGTCGGCAGTTTTGAATGTGACTATTTCTATCACAGCCTCAGTGTTCAGTGAAGACCTTGTCCAGGTCATCTGCCACCGAGAAGCCTTTTACTTCTGTTGCTTTGATTTGCCTGTTCCATCGTGGGCAACAGCCATGGTTGCTGAGTTAACCCACGCATGCTTAGGTCATTCTTAAGGTCTGTGACCCATCTGGAAATAATGCAATAGTGAGAAATCAGAGAGCAAGTGACACAGGGGCTCAGCCGGCCAAGGCACTTGCCACTTCTCCCGATGAGCTAAGTCCGATTCCCAGAACCTATGCCATGGAAGGAGAGAACTAACTCCTCCTGCAAGTTGTCTTCTGATTTCTACACACAGGTGTCCCCTAAATAAATACATAAGAACATACGTGTAATAAAAATAAGTTTGAGTCAAAGGGGAGGTAATGGACAGGCTGGCATGCCATGCATCTACCAAGATGCCCCTGTCCACGCCACAGCTGGCCACACAGCTGCCTGGAAAGCCACACTCATTTCCCTGGCACCCACTCCCGCCCTTCTGGCCTGGCGTGTAACCAGAACCTGCGGTACCAGGAACTTCTCCCACCTTTATTGTGTATGCTCCTCAAGAGCACCCTGAAAGTTGGCCTTCCCATCCTGCACTTCAGATGAGGTAGTGAGCACCTAACACGCAGATACACTCCTGTCCTGGACACTCGTGTCTATCTACGTCTGAAGCCAAGGCTGGGGAGATGGCTCAGTGGGTAAGGGGCTGGCTGTGAAAGCACGAAGGTCTAAGTTCTGGTGCCCAGCCCCTACGAAAGGGCCGGGCGTGGCAGTGTGTGGTGTCTGGAGTCCCAACACTGGGAGGAGAAGATAGGAGGATCCAGCGGCTCACTGGCCAACGAGTCTAGGCTATCAGTGAGCTAGCTCCAGGTTCGGTGAGAGAGCCTGCTTCCAAACCCGAGGTGGATGGTGACAGGGAGACGCTAAGGTTGACGGATCGGAGAGCACGGCTGACACATAGACAAATGAAAAAATATATCTACAGCTAAGGACAGGCCAGCTTTCTAACAAGGAGGCAGGCACAGGCTCTAGAACCTTCTGGTTAGAGCTGCAAGCTCCCTCACTGAGCGTAAGTGAGAGAAGAGAACACACATGGAGAGGTGTCCCCAGAGCCTCAGGACTGCCTGTCTGGCTTTTCTTTGGATGGAGACTCCTGCACATCTGGGCTTGGGGATGACAGTGGGACAGGCAGATACCTTCTCGTCATACACGATACGAGGCCTGATCTCTGGAGCCTGGTAGCCGGGTGTGCCCTCCACGCCCAGAGCACCCTCGTGAAAGGATTGCCGAGAGATGCCATAGTCTGACAGCTTGATGTTGATGTGTTCCTTGACGCTCAGGGACCACACCAGGATGTTGTCTGACTTGAGGTCGCAGAAGATGATGTTCTTCTTGTGCAGGTAGGCCAGGCCCGAGGCAATCTGGTAGGCTATTTTTTGAGTGAGCATGTGTCCCAGGGGCATAAAGGAAGAATCTTGGAGAGAAAGCATTATCTACGTTCAAATTTATCAAACTTAAGATCAAATCAAATTAGCATTCCAGAACCTGTCTTTCATTCTTCCCCTGACTCCTCTACTTTAGTTTAAATAGTTAAAGGGTTGGCTTGTATGGCACTATTGGGAAATGATGCAAGGTGGGGTTTTGTGCTGGCTAGTTTTATGTCAACTTGACCCAAGCCAGAGTCAGTTTGGAAGAAAGAACCTCACTTGAGAAAATGCAACCCATCCCCCACTGGCCTGTGGGCAAGCCTGTTGTGCATTTTCTAGACTGATGATTGATGTGGGAGTGCCCAGCCCACTCTGGGCAGTTTTATCCCAGGTGTGGTCCTGGGATAAAACCGGGATGTAGAGGAAGCAGGCTGAGCAAACCCATAAGTAGAGTTCCTCCATATCTGCTGCATCAGCTCCTGTTCTGGCTTCCCTGGAGGATGGATGACTCTAAGCTGAAATATCCTTTTCTTCCCCGTACTGCTTTTGGTTACAGTGTTTTATTACAGCAATAGAAACCGTAAGATAGGCATCACAGAAGGAAGCCAGTTTACTAGGGACATACCTTTGAAGGGGCCATTGGGACTCTAGCCTTTCTCTCCATCTTTTTTCTTAACCTCCTATATGACACTACATGAGTAGCCTTATCTGTCACATGACCTCATCATAAAGCACCACATAACCACAGGCCCAAAGAACAAAGCCAGTTGACGATGGACTGAAATCTATAAAACCATGAGCCAAAATAAACCTTTCTTTGTCATAAGTTGTTTTATCTCGGGCATTTTGTCACAGTGACAGAAAACTAACTAACACATCCCCTAGTACTTTAAATTCCATAGATACATTCTTGTTCTTCTTCACGATAGAGGTCAGAAGGGATGAAGAATGACTTTAAGTGAAGCAGTGTGCACTTGGGATAAAAATGCTCATTCTTAGGGATCCTTTTTTGGTAGGCCACGTGTGGAGCTGCAGGTGTTTTCATTAACGTTTAAGCAATTTTAAACTCATTCAGGCCAACCTTGTCCTGTATTCAAGGGTAAACTAAAGATACAGAAATTTCATAAATCTTTCCCATTTTCCCTGAGGTTGAGAAGTGACTGGTTAGTGGCAGTTCTTTCTTAGTGAAGGTGGGCCAGCTCCTCCCCTCCAGCAGTAGTTTGGGGGTAGGTAACCATTTCTTCAGGAGAATTCTCTTTAAGGTTTTGTGTGTTTGCTTGTTTTGTTTTTTAGGAATAAGATATGGCAGAGAGGATCCCAGGCTCTTTCTTAACTTGTGTCTAGTGTGTCCGTGTGGTTACAGGGGCAACTTAGAGACGCAGCTGCTGCTATGCCTCAGGCCAACAGTGCTATCTCATCTGAGGCTCTGTGTCTCCAAGTCAGGGCTGTTTTCCTCTTCTTGCAAGACTTAAGATTTGCTTCTGTTCGACCCAAAAGTGTGAAGCTCTTGGGCTCCCCAAGCCTGCCTTGCCCTATGTTTGGAGCCGGCAGGGGACCTGCTGTGGGGCTGGGCATTCCCTGGCTCACTGAGAATGCCCACAGATTTGCTTTCGCAACCAAGACAGAGCTGTGAGAGAGGACCTAAGGCTTCCCAGAGGCCCGCCCTCCTGCGGTAGGGCTCAGCCAGCCCCCCAAGAGCAGGCTGCAGGCATGGGCCCTGTGGAATGGTCTCAGAGGGGCGGTACCTTTGGCGTTCTCGGACAGCACGGTGTTGAGGCTGCTCAGTGGGGCGAGCTCCAGAGCGAAGCAGAGGGGGTGGATGCTGATGCCGATGAGCGACACAATGCAGGGGTGCTGCAAGGCATGCAGCATGCTGGTCTCTTGCCGGAAATCGGAGAAGTTCTTCATGGCATCCATGGCTCTCAGGTGCCTCAGCATGGTGTCTGCAGGACAAAGCAGGGCTGTCTAGGGAGAACAGCAAGTGCGGGACACGGACCTCCCTGCTGGACCTAAGGCAAGGTAGACTCAGGTCTAGACCAGGTAGGTTGTCTCCTAAGACAGGAGAGTCAGGGAAGATTACAGGGACAACAGAAGTGAAGAAGCCCCTTGGTCTAGGCCTGGTAACCTCCCCTCTGACTGGGAATCAAAAACTTCAACAAAGCTGATAGAACTACCCAGAGCTCCTTCAGGGACACTATTCCCTTTCCTAAGCAGCACTTCTAGAAGGAGTATTCAAACCAACGAAAGGACTACGCTTGCCACAGGACAGAGCGTAAGAGACCCGTTGAGCTTACCTACCTCAGCGTCCTGTCTCAACACTAATCCTCAACAAGTACCCAGTAAAAAGCACCCAGCAATTGCCTTGACAAGAAGGAGAGTCTCTAAGATGGAAAAAATACATGAACTCAGTCATATTTTTGTACTTAATTATTAAAACTTTTGCTTAGTTTTTGAGCCTGGTTGTAGATTTCAGATACAAAATCACATGCACATGGGCACTTAGGCGGCTGGCTTTCCTGAGTGGCCACACCCATGGCTCAGGTGGGTGCTAGTATCCTTTTTTAAGGGTGTCTCCTTTTCCCTCTGATGGCTCAGTGCTTACATCTACAGCGCGCACTCTGTATCTATAAAGACTCAGTGCCTTTGCTTTATTGTGGCTCATCACAAAATTCTTTCCTATGCTGTATCCAAGGACCCCAAAGGGCTACTGGCTGTTGGGCTATGTCTTCCTGCTGCCAATGAAGACACCAAGCCTCTCCCTTTCTCAAGCGCTAATGTGACCTTGTCATTTGTGACAGTCACTGAGTTCCATCTGGCTCCCTCAGTGGGGGACTGTCACAGAGCTCCACCCTCCTGGCTCAGAGCATGCCCTCACAGCTCTCAGCCATAGCTGCCAGTCACTTGGAGGTACCAGCGATGATGGCATCCCTTATCTTGTTCAAAGCCTGGCCCAGGAACTATCTGGAATCTCATCAGTCCCCTTCCACTTCCTGCTCAGGATCACTGCAGATTACCTGCTTCTTTACCAACTAGCCAGGACTAAGGAAAGTAGAAACCACCATCATTGTCATCAGCTGGCGAGACATTTGTCCATGGCTACTGGCCTGTGCCATTCACATTGGAGGAGAAAGGCCCATAGCAGGGATGGGTGACTTTCAGCCATGCTGTAACTTCTTTCACACTCTTGACATTCATCCGTCACTTATAGGATGGCCTGCAGGAGACTGGAGGACAGCACCCCTGGCTGTGGCCAGCTCACACAAAATCATCTGTCTCTGAAGCCACTAGGCAGGCTATAGCCAAGTCCTGGCTGTCTTGTTTTCCTTTTGCATTCCTTCACCACAGATTTTAAAGTTAGGGTCTGTTGAGTGTGAAAGGTCAAGCGCCCCAAAAGCCTTAGTGATCAACACGCTGTTTGTGTAAGACCTCGAGCGTGGGCTGGCCATTTTGCTCCTAAAAGAAAGAGTCCATTCTCACCCTGGCTCTTGAACCCATAAAGAATCTATTTTCCATTACAGGGTGGATAAGATTCTAACAGTGAGTGTGCTGTCTTCCCTCCGACCAGCGATGTCACCCTGCTGTGTGCCGGCTTCCTGAGCCCACAGGCTGTTGCTGTTTCCTAGGCAGGCCTGCGCGACGCCCTGGATAGAACCTGCTGTGACCTCTGTGGACTTACTGATGACATTTGAAGGGTTGTCCCCATTCTCTTGTCAGCCCTTGGCCTTGCCTCGGCACATGCTCATTAGTCAAACTGCCCAATGGGGATTCAGATACCCTAGTTAATCACAGTTCCAAATATTTTTTAAATCAACACTGTGGAGGCTAGTTTGTAAGGCTCACTGCTATGTATGGGAACATATTCTGCTCATGGTCAGGATTTTCAGGGAACTTTTACCAGCCTGAAGTATGTCAACCAAGTCTGTGAGATCAGGGCAGAAACCAACTTCAAAGAACTACAAATTGGTGTCTTCTTTTCTGGTGTCCCTGTATTTTTCTATGATTCTATTTTTTCCACCAAAGAACATAAAGTGGCTTCATAATCACAGGGTGACCTATCCTGAACAAGAGGGAACTGAGCTGGCTGGAGTGGGGTGGCCTGGGCAGAGCACTACATGGTGCTATGGGTAGAGTGGGTCCCCAAGGGCTGGAGAGGTGGCTCAGAGGTTAAGAACACTGGCTGTTCTTTCAAAGGTCCTGAGTTCAATTCCCAGCAACCACATGGTGGCTTATAACCATTTACAGTGAGATCTGGTGCCCTCTGCTGGTGTTCTGCATGCAGGAAGAACACTGTATAAATAATAAATAAATCTTAGAGAGAGAGAGAGAGAGAGAGAGAGAATGTGTACTCCCTCCATCCCCCAATGTTCACAGGTGGAAAACTTAATGTAGGTATTTCAAGACTGTGTTAGTTATCACAGGGCTGGGCTTGTTAGATAAGAAACTCCTGCCCCCTTCTTGGCCTCCGGCTCCCCATTCTCTCACTCTTTACCTTCTGGGATGGTATCGTTTGGAAACCCTCCAGCACTAAGGTCTTGGCTCTCTCCAAATCCACACACACCTTGAGCCAAACCAAACCAAACCTTTTGTTTAGCAGCTGCCCAGCCTGTGGTGTTCTGTGGTAGTGACAGAGAGTACTGACGGTCCCTCCCACTGGAAATCGTTCTTGGACTGCATTTGCTATGCAGGGCCGAGTGTGTTGCCTCGGTGGCTTTCTTTGTGGGGTGTAGGGTGTGGGCAGTGGTGTGGGAACATCCCCAAAGTTTATTTACAGGGTTTGCCCCATTCTCTTGCCTTTCATTATACAGTTTTCTGCTTGTACAGGATATGGTGGAAGGAGTCCTGCAGATAAGGAGTCTTCCTCCTAGCAGACTGCCCACCCACGTGTGCCAGGCCTTCAGTGGGCACAGAGTAGGGAGAAATAATGGGAGTGCTCTCACTAGTTGTACCAGCCCCCTAATCCTCCTCACCTCCTGCCCATGTGTGGCTTCTGTCCTCCCTAAGGTGGCCTGGAGTTTGGACACAAGAGAGTTCGTGTATCTGAAGAAAAGGGTGCTTCCCATTACCTGCTGGGGCGTTAGCAGAATTCTTGAACTTCTTGATGTGGAATCTCTTCACAGCCACGGGCTGGCCCTGGTACCGGGCCTGGTAGATGATGGTGCCACTGCCGCCTTGGCCCAGGATGCTGCTCTCACCCTCGGTGTGTTCCAGCTTGCTGTTCTCCAGGAAGAGCCTGCGGCACATCCAACTCAGGAGTTAGCCTCCAACCTTAGGCATGGTGTGTCCTAGACTCTGCTGATAGTTTCCCTCTGGGAGAATAACAATTCAAAGCCACTTCTGTGGTTGGACTGATATAGGCTGACCCTGATCTACTGAAAGCCAGGGGGTCAACCTGGGCAGCCTGCACAGTCTTGTCAAACCATAGTCTCCTCTGCGTGGTGGATGCAATCACAGGGACCTATTGAGAGACGCCGAGGAAGCCTAGCTTCAGGGAACCTGATTACGGTGAGCATCGAACAAGGATCCTTCTCTATGATTCACTCCTATGCTTTTATGCTTTGAGAGCTGCCATCCTTGGGTACACTGTGCTGTTCACTGCTAGCTTAGTTTTTTTTTTTTTTCTTTCTTCTACTTTTTATTAGGTAGGATCATCCTTTGCCACACAGAGCTGGTGTCCCCCACAACTGGGTACTAGTGTTTTATAGGGACATTTAACCATCTTTCTGGTCTGTGTAATCTGAGCCTTGTGAAAGCAAAGATTTCTGCAGGGCTTCCAGAAACATGGCTGCTGCTCCCCAAGCCCCTCAGCGCTCTGTGAAGACTCCTGGGCCTGGCGGTTCTGGAGTAAGAAGTCGAGGAACACTGGGACAGAGCTGGCACCTTCCACAAAGCTCAGGTGGAGGATGGTTCAGAATGAGGTTTCTGGGTACAGGATGCAGCCTGTGACATTAGTGCTTGGGGTTAGCATGCAGGGCTTGGCGCTTTTGGGGGCATCCTTCTCCACCCCCTCACTGACTCTGGGCCTGCATGGATCCCTTGGCCTCTTACTTGCCAAGACTCCTCTCTTTCTTCAGAAGCACCAGCATGAAAGACAAGACAGGAAAGGGAGAGGGGGCTGGGTGGGGAGGAGAAAGGCAGGCCACTTCACTGAGGTCTATGCAGCTCCCCATCAGGGCCTTGTGCCAGCCTGCAGCTCCAGGCGAGCCTTCCTGGCCCTGTAGATGCATTTGCTCTCTGTGCCTTTTAGATTTAGTACAGCTCAATCATGTCACCTGCATCCGCTGCAGCCTCAGGCACAGGCTGCGCATGGTCAGGGCATGCTTTTCAAGTGCTCGGACAAACCCTTTGCATGTGGGTACTGCTTAAGATGGGCCATGGGAACCCGCAGAGTGCTGTGGGTCCTTCTAGGGCTCTCTGCTAGGGCTTAAGCAAGTTTTGAAAAAATGCAGAATTCTGTAGGAGCCACAGGGCAGAGCTATCAGGGCTGGTTGGGCTCCAGCAGATATCCTGAGCCCCTCTCTGGACAGACTCCCGTCCAGGCTGTTGAGATTTCCCACTTCCTAACCGGTAACTTCATCTCACAATCCTACTGTGCCCAAGATCAGATCCAAAGCAGCAAGGACAGTCCAGTCTGGCTTTGTGTGTGTGTGTGTGTGTGTGTGTGTGTGTGTGTGTGTAGCCCTGGCTGTCCTGGAACTCAGGCTGGTTTTGAGCTCACAGAGATCTGCCTGCTTCTGCCTACTGAGTGCTGGGATTAAAGATTAAAGGTGTGTCAGTCTGGCTTCTTGAAGCCATAGAGGAAATCCACAGGCCACCAGTCGGCGTCTCTGTGCTGAGGCATGAATGCCACAAGGCTTGGCAGATGAATGAAGGGTCTACAACTTTAAGGGCACCTAACCCAGCACCTCCCAAAACATGTGACTCATGCTCATACATAATTAAACACCCATGGAGAGCCAGGAGTGAGGAAAAGCCATTGTGCAGCAGAGTGGGGCTTTCTCCGCCCATCACAGGCTGCTGGACATACTGAGAGAACTTAGTGAGACGTGTCCTTTGTTGATTAATTGTCCTCTTTTCCTGTCGAGTATTGAGCACAGGGTGTCATGCACTGCCCAGGAGACACCTCCCAGGCCCATTTTAAATTCAATAAGCTCCTGGAAGTGGGATGCGGAGTAGAAACCCAGAGAGTGCCCTGTGGCCATCGGGAACAGTGAAGGAAAATGAAAACCAGATCTCCTTAAGAGAGAAAAAAAAAAAAGTTAAAGAAACCAGATATAGCATGCCATTAGCAGGGAAAGTTACTCACGGCTCCAAAACGATTTGGAACAGCTAAAGTCCAAAAAGATGGAAGGGCTGTCCCTGAGGAGCCCACATGACAGGAGTGGGCTCCCGGCCACTGAAGAAGATGGTCTGTTTTATGGAGGACTTATCATTTTGTGGCCATTTCCTTTGGGAAGGAACCAGTCAAGGCCTCTCTGCTTTTTGCAGTGTTTCCATCTCCGGTTATCATCTTGGGAGGGTGGAGGTAGAATGAGCTGGAAGGACTGAGTGAGAGTGTGCCTGCAGCTGGCCGTCAGCCCTCCAAAGGAAAGATGGGGCCGCAGGTGTGGGAGTGCTCCCCTTCCACAAAGGCCAGTGAACATCTGTGTCAACCTGCTGTCCTCCAGCGGGCCACAAAGTGGGACTCTGGTGAGGGCCGGCCCAGCAGAAAGTGCTAGCCCACAGAGGGGCAGAAAGAGCAGGTGCCCCTGTAGCTTTGTGTGCAGAGTGCATCAGGGCCTGCTGAAGACTCGAGTGGAAAGCCATTGGTCTAATTTCTTTCAGGAAGCTTGGGACAGGGAACCTAAGTCACCTGAGACTTGGAAGGAAGGAAGGGCTGGAACGGCCACTGCCGTCCCATGTTAGGGCACTGTGCAGTGAGCTGGTAGGAGAGGCGCACAGCCAGCATTCCTGCCCTGGGAGGGACCGTGGAGCCCACCTGGCTGGGAAGTCAGTCATGAACAGCTCTGGGACAAGCTCCTGCAGTGGCACTGGGAGGTCTGGGTGTCTGGGGCAGGAGATGAAGTCCCGTTCGATGGCTGTGAGCACACAGTCTTCCATATCGAAGTACTGCACGCTCTCAGACTTCTCGTTCGGATCTCCATGCTGGGCCCAGGACGCTTCACAGACGGGGCAGGGTACATACTGCTCCATAAGCGGGGTCCCATCACTTTCTGTGGCTGTCAGGGCTAAATGAGAACAGAGGAGGAGACAGGTCCTGTGAATCGGCGGTGAGTAGTGCCCTAGGACCCTGGGTCTGGCCGGCTTTACATCCAGGGTTCTGTCTACTCTGACCTGGGCCCCAGGGAGGTGGAAATCCCAAAGCCACTCCCGGGTGCTTTATTGCTTTGGTTTTGATCTTAAGACAGGGTTTGGCTATATAACAGAGGCTGGCTTCGAACTCCAGACTTTCTGGTTTCAGCTTCCCAAGGGCTGGGGTTACTGTGTGTAGCAACCATCCTTGCCTTCTGTGACTTTTTGGACAGAAAAATTGTTGATCCCAGTTGATTCGCCAGGGAGGGGCTACCACATGGTCTAGACTCTGAGAAAAAGTGTCCTGCAGTCCTTGGAAGGTTGGTAGAGGAGGGCAAAACAAGTGTGGAGGGGACTTTACCTGCACAGCTGGGGCCAGGTCTGAACTATACCTATGCCTCCATTCCCCTAACTACAGTTAGTAATGGAAGGCTTGCTGCCGTGCTCCGGGGAAGATAAATGCAGGGGGTAATGAATGCAAAGGATCATGGGAAAGCTGGACATCGGCATGGGTTCCTATTAGGAAATACAACTTTTCTGTGTCCCTCTCACTAGGAGGTTCTAAGAAATACCCACAAAGGCACCCTGGGGCAGGACAGTGACCTGCTTTGTACGGATGGTGTAGATTCCTAGATGTCCTGGTGACACCTGACATTCAAAGGTCTCGAGGCTCTTGGCCACTGGCTCATGGTGCCGCTGGCTCTATGACACCTTGTCTCAAATGCTTGGCTGAGTTTCTTCTCTATCAGATTACTATCTTCTTGGCCTACCTGCCAAACCCTAGCACCTGCTGAGGTGGGGCATGGGCTGCTAGGGTGCCACACAGTGGCCAGACAGTCTATTTGGGCATCGGAAACCCCACTGGCTAGCCAAAAGCCCTCAGTCACCCTGACTCACACACTGGCTGTTATCGGAGAACCTTCTCCCTAAACCACTTTCCACGGTGGTCACTTTTTGAAGCAACACACAAGGAAGCCTGACTCCGTGTCTGGAATATGTACCCAGCGGCTTCCTGCCTCATCCTTAAGTACTTTCCTAGGGTCCTCTTGGGATGGAAGGCTCTGGGGCAGGTGAATGGACCAGATCAGAGAGGCCCCTGAGACAGAAGAGGCGTCCAGAACCCACCCTCTCCTCCTTGGCCGCTGAGGCTGAGAGGTGGAATGCTCACTCAGCAGGCTCCTCCCCACAGCTGCCTTCCTGCTGCTGCCCCCACCGCCTCCTCCCTGCTGTCTGCTCTCTGTCCACCCCAGAAGCAAAGCAAATAGTGGGCCTCAGGGGGTTCACTTCAAAAAGTATTTGGGGGATGGTAAATTGTCAGTGGGGAAATGGATTCACGGAGTCTGAGAAGGACTGTGTGGGTGGCTCCTCTCGGCACCAGGATGGAGTACACAGGGGAAGGCCGAAAGGGCACTGCAGCTCTGACCTCCTCCCTCGCTGTCCCTATACCAGGAACTGGGTCCTCCTGGTATCAAGCTCATTGTCTTCAACTTATGAAAAACATGTGGATGACTTACACTAAGCACGTCTTTGGGCCATGTGTGGGACCAGGAGACCTTCCCCCTAAATATTGTAGGTATCCAGGGGACCCAGTTCTGTTCTATTTCCTGTGGGTCAGACCTATCCCACAGGACTTCCCACCCCAGCCAGCCCAGAGCAGGACTCTCAGGCAAGGGGCTGAATCCTGGTGGCAACTTAGCTTTCTCAAAGAAAAAGATATCTATCAGTCTATGTATCTATGTGTCTATGTATGTATGTATGAATCTATCTATCAACTATCTATCTATCATGGATATACGTATATATGTATGTGTGCATGCATGATCAAAGGCTTGGTTCCAGAATATTCTCTTACCAGGAAACCACTGGTCGATCAGGGAGTTGACATGGTCTGTGATGAAAGCCATTGCTGAGAAGTCCCTCATTTCTGATTGGCAGATGATTTTAATCCCTCCGCTCTTTTTCTTCTTCCAGTTCACATCCGAGGATTCCACACTGCAAACCCGGAAATGAGAAGGAGCCCATTGACAAGCTATCAAGGACCCGGAGTGATTTCCCTGCTTCTAAGGAGGGACTTAACCCCCAGGCACCCTAAGAGTTCATGTGCCCTGCAGGATATCGGGCTGACTTTCCTATTTATGTACCTGTTTTTATGGCCTACTTTGTCCTTGTCCCTACTCCCTCCAACTGGAGTGAACTTAAATCCTGGGCTATAGCTTCCCTCAGTCAATGCTGAAGGAGGGGGGTCGGGGGAAGGTAGGAAGAGGGGGCCAGTGCTATCAACAGGGCCGGTGTCTATTTCTAGCAAGCTGTCATGACAGGCCCTTCTCGGGAACAGAACGCTGGAGTGCAGGTGGGAAAGGTGCTATGTCATGGCTGTCACAGGGCCACTGCTTGGGCACCACGCTGACCCAGCAAGTGGGCTCCCAGATGTCCCCACCTGAGGTAGCCTCCGTCAAAAGTGACCAGCAGTCCTTCCTGCCAGTAGATGGTCTGATTTCTCTTAACTCTGAATGTGCTGCAACGATTCCTCTGGTTTCCTGTAAAACTGTAAATGGTGACTTTCCGGTTCCTGCTTTTTGTATTCTTCTTGTTTTCAAAAAGCTGAAAGACAGGAGAGAAAAGACCCTGCTTACGGATTCTGGGCTCCCCACTGGCCTTATGCAAAGCTCTGAGGAGGCCGGCCTGGCCACATCTTGATAAATCGCTGCAGCTTTCCCACCCTGCTGTTCTTCCCCGCTGCCAAGTCAAAGGCCACATGATCTGGAAGGGTCTCCAGGGTACCCTGGGAACAGCTTTTCCAAGTGATTACAAATAGGCTGTTCTTTTCTGAAGACCTTCCTCCCTTACATAAACAAGTAAACGTTTATATTAGATAAAGTGGACAGGACAGAAAAATATAAT
Organism: Psammomys obesus; assembly: GCF_907164565.1. Taxonomy (NCBI): domain Eukaryota; kingdom Metazoa; phylum Chordata; class Mammalia; order Rodentia; family Muridae; genus Psammomys; species Psammomys obesus. The sequence goes on from NW_026596046.1 coordinate 4,846,039, forward strand.
TGAAAAAAAAAAGAAAGCAATCAACAATTTAACACCCAGCAGGAAGAACACTAGGATTAGGGTAGGCATGAGTCCCGGAGTTTTTCCTATGACACATATATATATGTAAAAAACAGTGACTCAGAATGGGGGTCTCCTCCTGCAAGCTCTTTGGCCTGGGGATACAGCTCAGTGGTAGAAGGCTCGCCCCAGGGTCTAGCATAAGTCACTAGGACTGGAAATCAAGGTGTGCTTTGAGGATGTCATGGTTACTAAAATCTCACTTAAAATTCATTTTTCTAAGACCATGCTAGCAATTTCTTGAACCATTCCTTTTTACGAGGTTGGCTCTTCCGCTCCCTATGAGCATGGGAAACACACGGAGATGTCTCTGGATCTCAGTGTAGATGCTCATCAGTGGGATGCCTGGTCCAGGGTCTGGCAGTTTTAAGGCTCTGGAGGCATGGGGAGGTTTGGAAAAGGCGACACTGTCATCACAGCCACTGCCCACCTGGGCTGGCTATCTCTCTGGGTTCTTTGTTGGTCTGACAGATCAACAAACAGAGAAGCCATTGCTCCGGGAATCTGCACGTCTTTGATGAATGCTGAGGCTGAACTCTTCTCCCCTCTGCCCTCCGTTTGAATTTTAACAGGATTTCCTTCTGCATTGATTTCTCAGACAGGCATGATGTTGGTGCTCCCACCCGGCTGCCCACCCCCCTTCCGCCGTGAGCTCAGCTTCCCACAATGCAGGGGGGCAGGGCCCAGTGGCCTCCCACTTAGAACACTGCAGGACACAGTTCAAATGGAGGACAGAGGACAGAGGGGACTCCGAGCGAGTCAGTGCCAGCACCCACTCGGAACCGTTCTGGCATCATTAAGAGACCCCCGCCCCCATCCACAATACAGGCTGCAGCGGTTTTGATTGATTTTTTTCAGCCTCTCATGTTTGTTTTTCTTCCCATAAAATGGGAAGATCAAAGCACATCTTTACCGAGCCAAGAAGTTATAATTCAAAAAAGGTGCTCTAATTAGAGGGTGGCAAAAGCAAACTCAAGCAGAGATCAATGTCAAAAAGATTCAACAGCTCAACAGTCGGAGTGCATGCTAAGGACTCACGAACTGCAGAGTGTGTCACGATCCCCTGGAGGTCTTGTCAATAACATAGCAGGACTTGATCCTGAAGTTTCTGAGGTGGTAAATGTGGAGTTGGGGCTTGGCAGTGAGTATATCTCATGGCTCTCAGATCAATTTTGCTGGCCTGGGAACCTCATTTTGAGCTACTGCCCTAGGCGAACATTACTTCTGTATCACTCTTGCGCATAAAATTACTATTGACTGACAGCTGGGTTGCCTCTCCATCACTCTGGCTCAGCACACAGAACATAATCCTTGGGTTGGCTCTTCCTTATGACCAAAGCAAGGGAGAAATGTTGTTGTTGTTGTTTTCCAACAGTACTTCCAAGCTTGGCTGCAGAGTGGTGTCAGCAAAGCCTGAGGCGAGCTGGACATAGCATGCACATCTAACTCTAATCCTTAGATTCTCTGGTGAGATGGCTCAGTACAGATGCCTGCTGCTAAGCCTGACAACCTGAGCCCAGTCTCTGGGGAACCACATGATGAAAGGAGAGAACCAGTTCCTGTGAGTTGTCCTTACGACGACACGAATGTACGGGTGCTTACAAGCAAGCTTTTAAATTGGGGTGATCTGGGAAGGGCTCTGTCAGTTACAGACTCCTCTCAGGTGAGTCAAAGTGTATATCCAGGACAGCAAGACCATGAAGTCAGAGTTGCTGGTTCTTGGCCCAGCTCATTAGCCGCCACTTCCAAACCATGGTGATTTGATGGGGGTCCCTGCTTCTGCTACAACAAGCTCCACGGTGCCTTGGAAATGGCTAACAGTTGGGAACATCACTCTAGGAGGGAGTAGTCTAAGCCATGTGGGTAAAAACTTGGTATTCCCAGCCAAGGCCAACAGACTCATGCTGTGTTTGCCTTCTGACCCTGTACCAGTCACATCACTGCAGGAGAGCAACCTTGTTAGCCTTATTAACCTTATTAGGTCTCATTAGCATAGAGGATGCAGTCTTCCCCCAATCCTGTGCTTACGGAAGCCCTCCCACCCCCCATGCCTCCTTTTCAGAACCCATGCTACCTGCAGGTCCATCTCAGCCAAGCTGATCAGCATCCGTGCTATGAACCTTTGCCAGAAGCCAACAGGTACGAAGCTCATCTTAAACACCCTCTGGATGGTGTTGGCCATTGGGTGCCGCATACTGTGGGTGTCCAGCCCAGGTTTGGATGGAAGGAGGTGTGGCAGGAGGTAGCTGAAACACATAAGGGGAGAGATGATTATTGTGGCTCAAGATCTGTTGCAGGACCCTGATCCCTGCACATGCTAGGCTGTGGAAAGGCCACCGCTGACAGGGCTCAGGCTGCCAGGGGCCCTCCCTATAGAGTTCGAGAGACTAGAATGATGTGCAGGGAAGATCTGAAGACATAAAATGCCAGATGCAGCACATTGGGGTTGCTTCTCAGAAAACTGGGTTATGGTTGTGAAATCGCTTAACGCTGACTTTGGTTGGTGGGGGTGAAGCAAAGACAGCTGCACAGTTCTGAGGACAGCACAGATATTGGGGTCAGGGTAACTGTTTTTGGTCTTCGAAGCTGTTTATTGTTCTTGGCTAATTAAAATAACACAACGGCCTTAAAACTCAGAACACGGCGATTTCTGCACAAAACAAATGATGTTTTATGAGAACGCGAGTGGACACGGTCATCGTTAAGATGTTGATCACTGTGTGACCCAGGTGTTCTTGACTGTTGCCAGTTAAAAGAGCTGGCAGCTGGGAGGTCCCTCCCTACAATTGCATCTGAATAGTGACATTGACTATGTGCTGTGAGCTGTGAGCTGAAGGTAGGTATAGAGCAGGCACAGGGAGGTGCAGCCACTGGATTCTTTCCTCATTTAAAAAATATTATTATTATTATGCATATGGATATTTTTGCCCACATGCATCTCTGTGGACTGTGTGGGTAGGGCCCATGGAGGGCAGAAAACTTCCTAACTGCGTTCTAAAACTAATCCTTACACTCACAGATCAGCTAGGCCTCACCCTTCATCAAACAAGGTTCTGTTCGTGGCTGACAGAGGCCATTATGGAAAACCGTAAGTGGTCAAAATGCAGAGATCAACTGGTTGTCTATCGCCCAGCTTTAAAGTATGCATTTACAACAGAATGCCTGCACCCAAGGCTCAGGGAACACTGAAGAAGGAGCAGAAATAGTCTGTGAGCTACAGGACCAAGATGTCTGCCATGAGATTGTAGCTCCTAGAAATCACAGGCCTTGAATTCCTTTTTGAAGTTTCTCTCTTTTGGACTCTGCTCATGGTCCCATACAAATGGAGCAAGAAGGTCTTGAGGGCCCTCCCAAACTCACCCAGCCAAGTGTAAAGCAGGGCTGTCTCTGTGGATGCCTGGTTTCACCAATAGAGTCTCTAGAATGGCTTCCCAGAAGTCTCTTGTGGTACCACTGTAGGGCTCTGAAGTCGGGGGCAAGAGCCGTGGTATTTTCTATGGTAGATGCACCATAAAGGACTATGGATTTGGGATACTAGCTGCTGCCTTATGGCCATATCAGAACCAAACACAGGAAGTGAATGAAATGAGCCAGGAAATCAACCTGGGTTAGCATAAGACATCTTCTGGGGACTGGGTAGCCAGCAGTGATCTGGTTTCCATATTTTCTTCTAAGCCCTGGACTTCTCAGGGGCCCCACATCATGGACTGGCAGTTCTGATTTTCAGGAAAATGAGTGCTGACATTGAGTAATGCAAGTGACAGTGGGAAGAAGCAAGAATCAACAAACTATTAAGGATGGATATTCTAACATCCAGGGAACCAGTGAAGACCACGCCAAGATCAGATAGGATGAATAAGAAGACTGAAAATGTGATTAACTCAGAATAAGGTAGAACAAAATGAACAAAGAAACAAACTAGATGGTATAAATAAACAAATGATAAACTACTAGACTTGAACCCAACTATAAACTAAATCATACTAAATGTAAATGAACTTAAATGAACTAAGTATTCCTATTTAAGTCAGAGACCACCAGGTTAGATAATTCATTGTCATTAAGATAGTCATTGTAATATAAATACCCAAATAAATTGATAATAAAATAATTGGGGGAAGGAGGAATAGTTGGAATTAAAAGCTAAATGACCTTCAAAGCTGTTGTGTAATTATTTCAAAATTAGACAAAATGGACTTCAGGAAAGAAAATATTACATGAAGTAACAAGACACACTCTATAATAAAACAACAATAGAACAATTTTAACAACGTGTTGCCATAAGTTTCCGGTATCAGTACCTTTATGCTTTGGGACTTTAGTAAACAAAATGAGGATTAGACATGAGCAAACCTATATCAGAACCATTAAGTTTATGGCCAAGATGGGTACTTAGGAGATGGGTAGATTATACAGCATGGCTACAGTGGACAAAGATGAGTCACGTCCCAGGCTGGTTGGAGAGGAATGGTGAGAAATTCCTTATGCTACTGGGGATGGCATAGCATATGAAAGAAGGAATTGTTTATAGCAATTTCTATTCCATGCTTTCACATTGCAGCTGGTCATTGGTAAATGAACCCGTAGAAAGTGGAACCTGGATAAAAGGAGACAGTCACTCTCAGTGCTGCTAATGATTTGAGAGTACCAAACTGACATGTGTCCATGTCACAGACGGTTTCCGGTCACCACAGAATGAAGCCAACAGCGGCCCCAAGGAGAATGCCCCTTGCGTGTTTTCCTAACCCCTTTCAGTAAATGGATTTCTTCCAACTGCCTGCAAAGAGTACCCTAAGACACCACCTGTGGGGCGGCCAAAGTGCATCTCCCTTCCTGCTATCCAAGGCTGAGCAACTGGCTATCCCCAGGAGCTAGCTACCCTGGTGGTGGTAGCCCTGGAAATCTTGTTGAGGCCACCAGTATCTTCAGACTCCATTCCTCCTTTCAGCACAGCCTGGGCTGTGGACTCACCTGTCATTGGCAACAGGGAGGGCAATCTCGAATTTGGCAAGGAACTGGAAATACTGCTCTTCAGTCTGCTGTGTGAAGCCTGTCCCCACCAGCAGCATCCTCAGGTCCTCAGCTCGGATCACCCCATTCTTCGCCACTGACCGTGAGCCCTTGATATTAAAGATCCTCTGCAGGCATTCAGATAGCCAGATGGGGTCCAGGAAGTAGAGGTTCCTCAGGCCATGGCTGGTGTCTGGGAAGTGCAGCAGGGCCCCTGTTTCTATGAGAAAGCTGATGGCTGCAAGGAGGGAGGGACAGGGGGAGGAAGCTGTGTCAGAGCCATCTAGGGGCCAAAGGGGGCTCAGCGATGACTCTGTTCCCAGGAAGAAACCAATATTTCTGACATGCCAAGCCCATCAGACAGTGAGAATTAGAGCCTGGTGATACACAGTGAGTCTCACCAATGTCCTGAGTTGATAGACAACCAACTAACAAGTAATTCTTGATCTCAGACTGAGTCCCTGTAAGTTTCAGCACTTGATGAAATTTACTTGTGAATCTCCTAAAACTACCCTTTTACAGTCCTGCTTTTACAATCCTGTGTAGACACGTTCTGAGCTGTGTGAAAAGCGTGAGCTGTCCTGTGTGTTGTTCCTACCTGAGCTCTCATCCTGTGAAGGTTCCTTCTAGGGTCTCTTTATCGCCATGTTTAAAACGTCTGTGCATTTGTGGTGATTTTGCTGTTTAAAGCAGCCCTCAAAAGCAATGCTATAGGGTTGCCTAGTGTTCCTAAGTACAAGACTGTGATTTATAGAGACAATGTGGTGTTGGATAAGCAGTGTTTAGGCAGAAAGTAAAAAGGCCCCTGCATGAGCTGATAAATCAGCAATACCTGTTAAATGGTTAAATAAGGTACATGTGCTGATCAGTTCTTATTGTTAACTTAGAATCATGCGGTGTCTCAACTAAGGAATGATATGGGTCAGTCTGGCCTGTGGGCACGTCTGGGGGAGATTGATCATTAATTGATCTAGCCCATTGTAGGTGGCATTATTCTTTAGACAGGCGGTCCTAAAGAGTATTAGGATGAAGAAAGCTATCAAGGAACTGAGCAACCAGGCAGCAGGGGTCCGTCTGTTTGTCTGCTCTTGGCTGTGGCTGTGACGTGACCAGTTTCTAGGCTTCCATCACTCTCAGTGATAGTCTATACCCTGTAACTGCCAGCCAAGTAAACCTTTTCCTCCTTTCAGTTGCTTGCAGTCAGGATGTTTTATCACAGTACAGAGCAGAAACAAGGTTACCGACTTTGTGACCGGGGGCGGGCAGGCACCTAACCCTATCTTCCTCCTGGAGCAACAGTTTCCGTATCTATCAGTGCAGTGATTGTGGTGATGCTTTAGATGCTAACCACCATGAACAATAAGAACTGGTTGTAATTGTTTAACCTCGCTATCTTCCTGGTCCTGGAGGGTGGTGACCAGTTTGCTTTGGGCCTGTGTGCCTCCTCTGCAGAGCAGCGATCATGTTCTCTGTCAGAGGAAAGAAGGGCAGGGGGAGTGGCAGCAAGGAGAAGTGGAGGGAGGATGCGTGAAGGCAGGCGGAACATCAGAACTTTTGATTGCTGCCATGTGAACCTGCTAGCCTGCCGCGCTGAGGGTCCAGGCGGAGACGTGACCTATGGAAGCCTCACAGGCGCCTCACTCCACTCTTTGCCAGCCCTGAGCTCCCCCATACCGATGCTCCCTCTGCAGCCCCTCCTGGCCTACCAGACTGCAGGTCCTCATAGTCTTTGATGTCGTTGCCAGGCGTCTGCTCCACCAGCTGCTCCAGCTGCCTGTCCGTCAGATATTGTACTTCATCGCCCAGACTGCGGCGCTGCTGCTCAGCCAGCACGGCCTCCTGTAGGCTTATGTAGCTCCTGGGGATCTGGGCGCAGTGGGGCAAGGCTGAACTCCTCAGGTCCAAGGGGTGATGCCTGCGCCAACTCTCCCCACCACCCCACTGTGTGGTCCTAGGACCAGGGGCTATGTCTTTATAGCAAGAGAACTACAGGAAGGTCTGAGCATGGCCTTGCTCCACCTCAGCTGGGGACGAAAACGCAGGGCGATGACAGACATAGGCAGGCCAGGATTGTTGGGAGAGGCCAATGTTCCTTCCCTGTCCCACCTGGAACTCTGGACCGTAAACACGGCCATCAGAACAAGTGGGACGCATGAACCCCCATGGTGGGGGGCGGGGTACCCCCTACCCTAACTGGAGGAGGGGTCGCTCACCAGCCTGCCAGCGAGCTTCTGACAGCCGATAGTGCTGCCTACGTCCTTCATGCTGCACGTGACGTGGAAAATCAGCTGCCGCAGCCCCTCCTGCCCTTCCAGGCTCTTGCAGGAGATCTCACTGTGTGTGCAAATATGGGGGCTTAGTCAACATACCCCTCTTTGTCTGGGGGCACGCAGCATCCCCGTCTCTCTAAAGATATGTCTCAAATGCCGACTAGTCTTGAAAGGTCATTAAAGAGAGATCAGGGAAGGTCCTGGAGGCCTTTCTCTGTGTATAGCCTATGCCGAGTGCCTGAAAGCATGGTATTTTGGTCTGTCTTCCCCATGGGCTGGGTCCACAGAGGAAGAGTGAGGCCCAGGGGTCCTGGGACTCCCACGGGTGTTAGCTAGGAAAGAGAAGCCCGTGTTGAGGCTGTGACTCTGAACCAGCCAGCACTCTTGTTACTAACGACCCTTCCAAGTCTTTCTTGGGGCACACCAGGAGTCCCTAACATCCTGATCCTGCATTCTGAGTCAGGCTATCAGGTCACCCCGACCTGTCTCCTAGCACCCATGCCATCCCACCCCAAGTGAGGGAACCCAAGAGGAGCTGCAGCCAAACACTTTTGATTCTGTTCAGGGATCCTTGCTTTCTTTCCTGAGCCTCAGACTCATGGTCTGAAAAATGAGGACCATGGCCCCGGCAGTATGCCGGCTACTGACAAGAGGTAAACTGAGTCACACACCCAAGGTGGTTGGTTTCTCCCGAAGCAGCCCACCCCGCTTCCCACGCTGCAGCTACTTTGACGCTCAGCAGCTGCTCGTACATCTACTTGGATCCAACGCGATGACTAGGATTGTTGGTCAGTCCTTGGTCAGTGACCTGAAAGTGCTATGGATGGTGCTCAAGTTCATGGCTCTTTGTTCCGTGGAAGCTGAGGGGAGGACAGGGCCCGGAAAGGAAGCAGATAGGGTGTCTCCAGACCTTGTCTCTCTAGTCATCTAGTGGGCCATACCCTGCTCAGGGAGCCATTCTGTGTCCAGAGGAGCCTGGCACATCCCCAGGACAGATCCCTGGTCAGAGGAGATTCCTTTTTTTTTGAGACAGGGTTTCTCTATGTGGCCTTGGCTGCCCTGACTCACTTTGTAGACCAGGCTGGCCTTGAACTCACAGAGCTCCGCCTGCCTCTGCCTCCCAGAGTGCTGGGATTGTGAGAGGGGCTCTTAGTGAACGGAGCACAGAGGGCAGCAGCAGCAGGCTACAGGCAGGCAGCACTCACTGCAGCTGTTTGAAGGTGATGTCCGGGAAGCCCGTGGCTCTGGAACCCGATGGCGAGCGGCAGAGCGCGAGCACATAGGCACGCAGCGTTGCTATCCTCTCTACTCGGAATTTGGCTTCAATGAGGTCCAGGTGTGTCCCGACCACCAGCACAACAGCATTTGGGGCCTTGGCCTGAAACAGAGAACCCCACAGTCCTGTATCTTTTCCCTGGATAAAGAATGGGAACAGTTTCCTCAGTGTACAAGCGTGCCAGCCTTGGATGTTCACAGTCCATGCTCAGCCGCCATCCTGTGGATTCAAACGTAATGGGCCCCTTATGAACTGAGGGGCACCTGAGATACCCTATGATCTGCTCCATGCAGTGGTGCTGAGTTTAGCCCATAGAGAGGGATGCCTGGTCCTCCTGACTAGCTGAGGGAGAGGCCTGTGTCAGGCCGGTGGCACCTTTACACTGGAAAGAGTGCTGCCTGCCTTGCACACACAGGGTTATTAGGTTTCGGGTAAATAGGAAAATAACAACAGCACTGGATCCTCAGGCCAGAAGGCTCTGGGTTCTCGGTGTGAAAATCAAGCAAGGCAAGGAGTAGGGAAGCTCTGGGGGAGCCCTTCAACAAGAGTAGTATCTTTTTCTTGCGCTGCCCCTTTTTTGTGTGTTCCACGCAACGCTTCAGGCCACAGAACCCTGGGGGGCTGGGACCTCAGCGCCAGCGGGAAGAGATGGTGGCTCCTCACCTCGATGTTGAGCAGCCAGAACTGGAGGTTGGCCACGGCTTCCTCCCCGAGCGCCAGGTTCCAGACCACCACATACAGGGCCTTATCTGTGAAGAAGCACTGATTGACAGTGGCCATGCTGGCAGGGCCCCCAATGTCCCAGACGTTGAACTCCACGGACTCAACCTACTTGAGCAACAAGGCACAGAAGGGGGGCATTTGAGTGACTGAGGGGGTGGGCGTAAACCGCGAGAAAATGTACAACTTGGAACGCATCTGGAAATGGCAGGGCCATGGAAAAGTTTCAGACTCCAGTATGTCTTAGGAATTAGCAATCCTGCCAAGGAGAAAGGGCCCAGTGGCACAATGGGAGACTTCTGGGGGCTTCTATTTGACGCTAACAGAGCAGGCTGTCTGAGGAGATCATGGCCTGTCGTGTTCGTTATCTTAGGGCTCCTGACAGTTGAAAGAGTTCTGGTTGCATGAGGGCCCCCACTTCGACATCTGGCCTTCTGTGCAAGGACCAGATGGAGGGAGGCGTCCCAGAACTTGTGTAGGTCAAAGGTTAGCGCCCACCAACAAGGATGGGAACCACCCCCCCCCCCCCGACGTGAGAATCCAACAACAGGAACTGGGCTGCCAGGAAGGCTGTGTAAACGGTTTCTCTATTGCTGCATGAGCTCAGAGCTGGCTGGGAAACCAAGGCTGCAGTTAGCTCTAGCCAGGAGTCATTTCCATGAGGCAGCATTTTGGTCTCCAAGACAGAGACAGCATGCTGACCTGGTTTTGTGTAAAGATGAAAGTGGACAGCTGTTCTCAGCCTGTTCAGAGTGGGATGGGACTCAGTGCTCGTAAGAGTAGCAATGGCTTTAAAGTGAAGGTGGGGGTATCGTTCTGTTCACCCCTCCAGCCCGGGTACCCGTTCACTGACGTATACAGTTGGGAACAAAAGTGACTGAGTCATTGTCAAAACAACAGAGCCAAGGGTTTTGTAGGAAATTCTGGTTATTTTAGAGAATCTTTAGAAATGAGTCAGGTAGTCCCTCCCTGTCTGTTCGGAGAGGGCCTGGTAGTCATTATCTCGTTGTTCTGAACCAGACAGAATAAGAACCTTGTTCTTATTCTTCTCTTGGGTGCTGGGGCTTGAACTCAAGGCCTCGCACATGCTAAGCATGGCCTGTCTCACTGGCTTGGACTCCTGGCCCCAAAGGTCCCATTCATAGAAGGACCAGCTCCAAGTATGTTAGCTTACACTTTCAGCCTAGGGCTCCATTTTCCAAACCAGATTTCCCTGATTTGGAAGGGGCTTTTACGTGAAGACCTCTGCAGTCAAACTCACTTCTCTTTGTACTGGGCTTGAAGAAGAAAACCATGGCCCAGCTGGACATGGCCTCTCAGCTTTCTGCCCTATGAACCTTCCACCCTGGATCCCAGAGTTGCCACGGGGAGGCAGAAACACATACATACAAACATATACAACAGATGAGGGAGGCATTAGTGGGCACTCAGGGCACAACCGCTTTCTGTGGGTTGTATGAATGGAGTGCCATTACAGCGCGGATTTGAAATGCCTGCTGGGGGCCTGTGTCTTGAATGCTTGGTCCCCTGCTGCTGAGACCTCAGGAAATTCTAGAAACTTGGGGAGGTGAGCTGTAGATGGAAGAAGAAGGTCACCAGAGGCAGGTCCTTGGGAATATATTATCCTGGCCACTTCCTGTCACCTCCTGCTTCTGGTCTCCCACGGTATGAAAAGCTGAACTCATCGCACACTTCAATGGCCATGATGTTCGGCTCAACACAAGCGGCCAAGCAACCATGGGCTGAACCCTCTGGGACCGTGATCCAAAATACATCTGCTATTCTCTAAGTCACTTCTGAGAGCTATTTTGTATTCTGGTCACAGCAACATACAAGTAACTAAACCAGCACTGCACCTGAGATCTCCCAGGCTCTTCTCTGCTTCAAAAGGTTTGAAAAAAAAAAAAAAAAGCTTATTTCTACCTCTTGAATGGGAACGAGGATGATGAACAAGTTGAAGTATCCATTCCGTTCATTTAGTGGGACTTTTGGGGAGCTTGAATAAAAGCAGGAGTCAGGGAGGACAGGGCATTGGCTTCTGGGGTACCCTCCCGGTCTCCTTTTAGGGGGATGGCAGATGCTGAGGTATATCTCCCTGCCTTTATTCTTAGTGGGACTTTATTCTTAGCCTTTGCAAGCCCCACCCGAGCCTGGCTGCATCTAAGTCACCCTGGCCAGCTTTGAAGCCTGAGCATCTGCTCATTAAAAGCCCCACAGGGGAATCCAGCAGACAGGCAGGCTCAAGAAGCACTGGCCCAGAGCCTTGACTTCATTAGGACAGAAAAACTACAAGGTCATGGGAAGCCCTGGTGTGTCACTCTTGGCAAGAGCTGCTCCAGAGCAGCACGGAACATCTTGGGCCTTGGACTCTGAATGCCCAGGGTCTCCCGGAGAGCGAAGAACAGCCCACAGGGGGCTCCCTCCCACCCACAGGGGCGGCATGTCCACCACCCTTCACCTTGGCTTTGGAGCCTGCTGGTCTCTGGAGCTCCCACTTGGTGGTCCTGATGGTGGCCTCGCTGTGTGCCAGCTGCGGGGCCTTCCCTGTCTGTAAGATCTCCAGGAGTGTGGACTTGCCCTGGCGTGGGGGGCCCACGAGGATCATCTTCATGAGCTTACACTTCTCCGCTTTGCGCAGCTGGGCACGCAGGAAAGACAGTGTAGCTTTCGGGCCTGTGAGAAACCAGCAGAGGGCAAATGTGGGTACCATAGACGGTGCATAAAGGGAATGCATTATGCGTCATTGTACTCATTCCTTAAAGGGCCAAATTCCATCCCAAAGGGGCAATTCCTATGTGTCCCAAGAGAAGATGTTTGGATCTGGGAGCGGAAAGGGATGATAATGACCACCCCAAAACTTAAGTGTGAAACTTAAGAGCAATGTTCTTGCTGTTCCCGTCACATACTGTACTACCCAGCCATTCTCAACCATATCACCATGGATGGCTACTGTGTTGGGGCCATAGTTTCATAGCATCGTTCCAAGTGAGACAAGCATTGGGCCCCATGGTTCATTTACCCACTGATCCCATCCTTAAAATCTACCAAGGGACCCTAAGTTATCTTGCTAAGGTTGTGCTTGCAACAAGGCTGAGGAGGTCCTACCTTCTTTCCTGACCTCTGCAGGCACGTTGCCAATGTTCAGCTCTTCGATGTCCAGTTGCCAGAGGTTTCCCAGCTGGCCTAGCTCTAGAGGGAGCTCTCGGAGGCCGGGGTTACTGAAGTGAATAAGTCCGCATGAGAGAAGCACACACATGGACACAACAGGCCTTCAGCTCTCAAAAGCCTCCCCAGACTACAGGGACTACTGTCGAGCTCGGCTCTGAGCCAAGAGCCTTAGGCCTTACCTTCAATATTCCACCTAAACACTAAGCCCAGCACATCCCTGCACCATCAGCAGTGGAAAGATCAGTTCTGTGAGTCCCCACAGCTTCAAAGTAAGTCCCCACCCACAACCTACCCTTTCTCTTTCACCAGTGACACGGCCATCAAGATGGCCACTTGCAAAGGCTCTACATTTTCAACCTTAAGGCAACGCTTTCTCCAGCACTCAGGTTTTGCATGCTGCTTACAGCCCTGACAGGACCTGGCACACAGTTAAGCTCAGTACCCGAAGGGATGAGGAATGTTCTCCTCACTCTCCCCCAGCCTAGCAGCAAACTGTGGTCATTCATCTTCCTCTCTCCACCTTCTATATCATACTCAATCTGAAACCCCTGCTACTGCTTTCAGATGGCTTCCTTCTGCCTGGCCCCTCATGATGGACGGGAGGACTTCTGCCTTTCAGAGCTGCACCAACCTTAGCATCAACTTACTTGCCTAGGTAGAGCTCTGACAGGTTCTTCAGCAAGCAGACCGATGGAGGGACTGCGTCAAGATGGTTGTCGTTCAGACAAAGGACCTCCAGAGACTCACTCAGGAAAGCTGGGAATTCTAGCACGCACGCTGCCAAGAAAAGTCAATAGATACTGTCCTTCTCAACGGTTCTAGATGACTGCAGGGCGGAGGTTCTATACAAACGGTTGCAACGTTGGGAAATCTGCAGTGTTCATCTCCCTGAGCTATCAGTTCTAATTCTACAGACACCCTTGCATGCACACGTGACAAAGTTGTAACAACGGGGACACTCAGTGACATACTTCTTGCAATAGTAGAGATGGGAGAGCAATCCACCCTTCATCGCTACATGTCCACAGGGGATTCGCTAAACAATGGAATAACGTGCAATGGCTGCAAAGCACGGAGCAGGTGGCGTGGATGTAGAGTGATGGGCTTCTGAAGAACTGGAAAAGCCAGTGGCAGAACCATGCCCCTAAAACGGCTTATTATCGTGACAGAAGATATCTGCCGATACGCACAAGTGCTGTTTGCATGCATATACAACACACAGGCACAGACACACATATATGCATGTACGTCACACAAACTCGTAGTCACGTCTAGAGAAGGAACTTACTAGAAGGCCAAACACTGATTTTGCTTTAAAATATATAGCATTACCCCTTCAATGAAAGAAAAGATAATGAACAACAACAACAAAATATTATGGGCCAAGTTGTTTTGTTTGCTTGTTGTTTTAAAATGTTGCTTAAGATGTTACTCTCTGAAGAACCATCCAATTCCTTAGTATTTGAGTAAGTTCATTCATGAGGCTAATCATGAGATTACCATTAAGATCACGCGTCACGTTTGCCGTTTCCACGGCACCCGAGCCTTTGTGTAGAGAGAGAATGTCATACAGAGCTTGAAAGCACACATTAATGGGATTCTGGGGTTTAGACTACAGCAGGACTTCTGAGGAACCTTTATCCTCCTTTCACCCCCTACCCTGACAAGCAGGAAGAATGGACAGGATATCCCACAGGGAATCAGGGAATCCAAGATGCAGGCCCTGCTCAGAGTTCTCTGCTGCGATGCTCTGCCAGCCGAGGAAGATGCAGAGGATAGAGAAGGCAGCATTCTTTCACAGGACTGAAATCATGTTCGGTTACCTAGATACAACTACCCTCCCCCCCAGCGCTGGCATTCTCTTCACCGGAGAAGAGATGGTACGGATGGTCATGGGGTAACCTGGCCTCAGAGAATGTTCTGGGAGAGACGATGCCAGACTACTAAGATGGGCACTTAGGAAACCCTGCCCAGCTCACTGTGCTGTTAGCAGGATTTGCTGCAGCTGTGGAAATAAAGTTGCAGCAGGCTTGCCAAGGCAACCCTTGTCCTGTAAAAGATGTTTAAAAGAGCTTTCTTCCCCCTTTCAGTGGAACAGCTTCACATTTTCCTGGGAGGGCACCGAATGGGGGAACGGTGTGCTTTCTTGTCCACTGAGGGAACACGAGCAGCTGGCCATGGAGCCCGCCAAGTCTGAAGTTTCGCCCTGGTGTTTATGAAGGCTCTTTAAGTGACGGATGAGGGGACTAAGGAGCCACGGCTCGAGACAGAGGCAACACCTGTCACGCCTCCAGCCAACTGTTGAAAACTGTGGAAACTGGATTGGAGAAAACACAACTCGAGGTATTTATGAACTGTTATTTATTCATAAGTTATTTATGACTCTGCTCGCCTGGGTTTTACTGTAAAAATGATCAACCAAATTATTTTTGGACAAGGCAACTGCACAAATATGAATGCTCGAATGTACGTAAACCTCCCTGGAATTTAACTGGTCCATCTGCAAACAAGTTGTCTTTCATAGATAAATCTTTACCCCGGGTCAACTGCCCAGAGAGAGTCACTCTACTGAGGAAGAAGGCTGGCAAGGGCCCCTTGCCTTCATTTCACTCAGGGGTGGCCCTCAAAACTCCAGATGCCACTGAAAAATCAGGAGGCCTTTGTCATCTACCAAAGCCATGATTCCCTCTGCCAGGGAACCTTTCAAGTTGTGGCCTCCTGTGCAGCAGTGTCTGCAGGCTCTGGCTGGCCCCACTAAGTCATTTGCCTACCTCTTAGTGCCATCGCCTTAGTCCCCAAAAGGATCCCATGTGTCTGAATAGGAGGCAGAGCACACAAAGCTGGCCACTAGTAAGTGGCTCAAGTGACCAAGACTGTTCCCAGCCCATGCTCTTGTCCATCGTCCTACTGGGCGCCAGGGGGAAGATGGTATTTATTTTTCCTTCTTCCCAAGTGAGATTCCTACATCTGCACTCAATTTCCCAAGGCTGAGGGGCCTTCGTTTCTAAAGCATGGTACCAACTGGGCTGAAGAGAAGGCATAGTGGTGGAGTGCTTGTCCAACCTGCCTGAGGCCTTGGGTCCTATAACCGCACGCAGGAAAAAAAAAAAAACAAACAAAAAGGCCCTGTTACAAAAATCATAAACTATTTTTTTAATAGCATGGCAACAGATTTCTGTATCTGTCTCCTGGCTGTCTGGGCCTATTTTTTCCAAACTTTATCATTTGTTGCCATTTTTTTTTTCTTATGGGGTTGTCATATTCATGTCTATTACTCTCTCTCTTTCTCTGTGTGTGTGTGAATGAATAGTGAGCATTCTTTGAATATTTGGGAATTGTGTGCCAATCTGTATTACAGTGATTTCTGTGGGAAGTAGTTCTCAGAATGTTTTCAGGAAGCCTTTGTCTAGAATGTCTTTTATCAAATAAAACTTTCCAGTTTTTGCAAACACAAAAATAATAAATAAATAAGATCTGGGGCTTTAAAAAATTATTTTTTGATGGCAGGGTGACTCAAACCTCAGCACTTGGGAGGCTGAGGTGGGGAGATCACCGTTGGGGCTACAGAGTGGATTTCCAGGCCAGTCTAGGCTAACGTGTGAGCCCATGAAAGAGTGGGTAGATGAACAGAAGGACCCAGAGGGGACAGGAGCTCCACAAGAAGACCAACAGAACCAACTAACCTGGGGCCCAGGGGAGCTTGTGGAGCACCAGCCAAGGACTGTGCATGGGCTTGGCCTAGGCCCTCAAACATATGAAGACCATGTATAGCTTGGCCAACAAGTGGGTCTCTTAGGAAGGGGAGAGGGGGCTGACTCTGACATGGGCTCTGTTGCTGCCTTTTTGATCACTTCCCCCTGGAGGGGCTGCCTTGCCAGGCCACGGGGGAAAGGGGATGTGCTAAGTCCTGATTCGACCACGTGATGTGCTGGTCTGGGTCAGTAGGGGGAAGGCTCCCCTTATCTGAGGAGTAGGGGAGGCAGGATTAGGGGGAAGTCGAAGGAGGGTGGGAACAGGAGAGGATGAATAAATAAATAAATTGAAAAACAAAAACAAAACCCAAAAGTAAAATAAATAAATGTCATTTCATTTAAGATTTCCCAGCTAGCTTTTAAAGATCTCCTCCAACCCCAAACCGCACAAGTGTCCTCTAAAGTGTCATTAATTTTTAAAATGCAGGCCTGCTGTCCACATGGGCGTTGTCATTACTGACATAAGGAAGTGACTCTGGCACTGCATTCCCTCCGAGATAGTTACACCACCGCTATTTGTTACAACCTGAAAACAGTCTTTTCTACCAAATTATAATGCCTTATGTTTGGTGTCGTAATCACCTTGTCCTACATTAGATGTGTGCACAGCTGTCTCTCAGGAACCCCCGGATGCCCCCTCTACAACATCCACCCAAGTCCACGGATGCTTACACAAATGTGCAAGATCCCACGCACATTTCTCGAGGACTTGTGCTGTCTGACACTGGGGGTGCTTCGGGGATTGCTGTTGTGTTGTTTGGGGAGCAGAGAAGCACACATATGTTTGGTAGCAGTGTGACTCCTCCATGTTCTTTTCAGTCAGCAGTCAGCTGCCCTTACCAGTGTTGATTTCACAGTACGGAGGAGTAGACTGCTTTTGTCAAACCAATAGTTACTTATTCATCATATTAAACCCATATATGCATATATGGCTGATCTACTGCACGCGTGCGCACACGCACGCGCGCACACACACACACACACACACACACACACACACACACACACATACACACCAGCCCACAGAGAGAGTGCACCAGGCCTGCAGCCTGTACTGTCCACTTCTTGTAACTCATGGTGGGCTCTGTGGCATTTCTCATTCCCGCCTCTCAGCACCTGTTCTGGTCACATTTAATCCTTCTAGCCAGAGAAGAGAGTTGTAGACTGTTTAAAATGACCTACAGGTTTGTTCTTGTCCCGAAGGACATTCTGTAAGTATAGTTAGTTTTAGAGTCTCAGGTTTGATCAAAAGTTGGTCTTACAGAGGTAGAGAGACTAGAAGAGCAGTTAGCAGAGCCTGGGGAGGATGCAGCGGTGAGGGAGGCAGAGAGGATGGATGGTGGGTGTAGGGGTGAGGGAGGGAGAGACAAGAAGAAAAACCTATCATGTTCTATAGTAGACCAGGATAGCTGCATTTGACAACTAATTATAGATTTCAAAACTGATGGCAGAGAGGATTATCAATGTTTCTAACACAAAGAGCCGCCAGTGTGAGGTGATGGAAATGCCAGTTATCTCTGATCTGATCATTGTCCTGGGTACACTGTGCCCTATAAACACATACAATCATTACTCGACAATTGCAAATAAAATAAAAGAGATGACATAGTATGTAAAGTCCTGCCTTTGAAGGACCCGAGTTTCATTCCCAGATCCCAAAGCTGAATATGTGTGTGGGGGCATGTTTGTAAACCACAAATGCCAGAGAAGCAGAGACAGGTGTATGCTCTGGCTTGATGGCTCACCAGCCTAGCCTATTTGTTGAGTACCAGGCCAGTGAGAGACCTTGTCAACACCGCCCCCCCAACACACATAAACAACACACACAGAAAGGAGAACCTGAGGAATGACACCTGTGGTTGTTCTCTAGACTCCATATATGTACACACACACACACACACACACACACACACACACACACACAGGGGAGAGGGAAAAGAGCATGCATCAGAGGACAGCTGATTGTTTGCCACAGGTCAGGGTTTCCCTGAAGAGCAAACCGTCTTTCCCAAGGAATCCCACGCACAGCACTGGCCTCTCGAGAGAGGACATAAAGTGTAGAGGAAGTTCTGCTTCGGAAGCTGGGGACGACCTGGAGTCCCTTTGCACCTTCAGCCTGGGCCAGCGTGGCTGTGGCCCCTGATGGCTCTCAGAGGGAGTCAGCGCAGCGGAAAGGACGGGATAGCATTGCTCCTGCCCTGGAAATGGACTCCCACCATCTGGCTTTGTCACATGAGTCAGAACTAGTCAAGAAACACCGAGTACATGCAGAAGCCCTGATCCTCAATCTGGGGACAGGCTCTTTGGGAAGAAGCAGGTAGGTTTAGATGAGGTCATAAAGGTAGGTTCTTAATGACAGGAGAATCCTGTTAGGAGAGACTCCCCACCACGTGTCGGTACATGGAGAAGGTGACCGTTGGCAAGTCAGAAAGCCCGAGTCTCCGAGTCTCCCAGGCTCAACCCTGGACGCACCCTGAAATGGCTTGCAGCCCCTAGAACCGTGAGGAGGAAGTTTCCCCGGGAGCTGTGATGACTGAGGTATGTGGGGGGCCTCAGTTTCCTCATGTGCAACACAGATGGCACTTCCGGCTTCCCGTGAGGATGGAGACTCTTGTGTGCGATTTAGGGCGGTTCTCTGTATGTGGCAGATAGTCCCTAGCATTGCTGGGCCACGGATACACACGCAAGTGACATGTGCTAACAGTCACCATTTACTTACTGGCAGACGTTTCAGCTGACCGTGGACATCTCTGACATCCCAACCGGGAGAGGAAGGGAAAAGCCCAACATCTGACAAGGATACAAGGCTACCCTGCCTTGCCTCATCTCCAGGCTCCCATCGTCTTGCCCAGCCCAGCAACATACCTGTCTCAGTCCCAGAACGCTGGCGCCCTCTAGTGGTGAAAAGGGAGATCCGCTTTGTTTTAATCCCATCTTCGTTTCTGCGGAGGGAGAAAAGAACCCTCAGAAATTTGAGGCCAGCACGGAAAAGACATGGAGTCTATTAGCTCTGACTACATACTATAGAACCACAGGTAAGGCCATAAGTTCTATCAGCAGGTGCTTGACATTCCTGCAGTTTGTATGAGGGAGCTCAGGGACCTCCCGGAAGAAGTAATTAGCAAGGGTAATCTAACTGCCATGACCATTAGTTTCGACTTCTCAGGCTTTCCAGCTGCAAGCTGGAAACACCACACTTGATGTTTTGGTGGCTGCCTTTCCTTGTGTGGTGACAAAGTAACCTCCAGCCAATGACCCCAAGGGCCTGGCCTCTCTAGGGCTCACCTTCGACCTTTCACCTTTCATTGGGTGGATACATTTATTCCACCTGTGAACACAATTAGCAGCTGGTAAAGAACCGACAGACCTCTGGTCTAGGCTGAAGTGGGAGACAAGAGGTTCAAGAGTCTGTAAGAAGGACAGACTGGAGGTCCTGCTCATGGGCTCCTGGCATCCTTATCTCAGGAGTCTGGCATCTGGAATAGGTGTTCAGACTCTCTTGTGTACTATTTACAAGCCCTCAACCCCCACAGGTTATATAACGAGCCCTGGTGTGCTGGGGGAAGAGGAGACCATTCGGTGGAGCAGGATGCAGCTTTTGTGAGTTGACACCCATGCTTGGTGGCGATTCCTGGGCCTTTGAGTCACCCAGGGTCCTGAGACACAGTCATCAGGGTTTCAATCTAGACTTGGGTGGGGTTGCTCCTGTGGTCTGTCATCAAGTAGTATCCCTTACGGCAGGGGGGAGATGTTTGGTTATTTCTCCCTCAGGAAAAGTCACCCAGTAGCATCCTTACTCCAAAGGTTTAGAATCCAGGTGCCTCCCAAAGGCTGACCCTGTGACCGCCGGTGTGGTGTTGAAAGGAGAACATTCCAGACCTGACCTCAGAGCTGTGGCACATAAAACTCAGGTGTGCTAAAAAGGTTGACATAAGTGCTTTAGGATGGGCCCTAGTCTAATATGGTGTTTATAAAAATAAACAAATAAATAAATAAACCTCCCCAAACCCAAGAACAGCAACAGCAAAGAGAAAGGTCATGGAGAGGCAGAGGGATAGTCACTTTGTTTGTTTTTTGAGACAGGGTTTCTCTGTGTAGCCCTGACTGCCCTGGAACTCCCTCTGGAGAGCAGGCCTCAAACTCAGAGACTGAGGGCTGGGATTAAAGGTGTGGGCCACCACTGCCCTGACGTTTTAACGAGTCAAGGAGGGAGGTCTCAGGAGGCACCAGACTGGCTAACATTCTGGTCTCAGACCCCCCCAGCCTCCATGATGGTGAGCAACTGTTTTGTTATGGAAGAGTTTCATTCCACCCTGAAGGGGGACACAGCGGGCCTGACTCAGCATCTCCTGCTCAGCTGCAGTTAGACACACATCTGGGGGCATGGGGACCCCCATCTGTGGCTCTATACACACTTGGGGTAAAGAAGCCCTCTGCTTACTTGCCAAGTTGGTTCCTGGACAGGTCCAGGGTCTTGAGTTGTCTGCAGGTCCACTTCTCTTGAGGTGGCAGGGACAACAGTTGGTTTCCCTGCAGTCTCAAGAACATGAGGGCCTGAAAGGGGGGGGGGCAAGGAAAAGATGGTGTCAGACATGAAAAGGGAAGAGAGATTGTGACAAGTCGGTCGGCTCCCCGTCAGCATACACCCTAACAAATCACAGCCTGTTTCTGTTTATAAAATGCCCAGGGTCGTCTCACGCAGAGACAATGAACAATGCATTTAGACTTTCCTCCAAGACCAATGGGAACTGTAGAGTAGAAGGAATCTAAACATACCCTGAGGCCAAAGACTCAGGAGTCGTGGTTAGCGGGTGCCTGCCTGGACTGCCGTGTTCTGCCGGGGCCAGTAGAATGGTGCTGGGTACCTGCTGTCTCTTGGTGACTTTCCAACGACCATGAGTGACCTGCCTTAGCCACACATCCTCAGATGTCCAGTATGGGCTCCCTGGGGCCCCCACCTAGGGGACTCATCCACATGCCTTGCTCTATTCGGGCTCCCTGTGTACCCTCAGCCGTATGGATCCCTTGGGGTTCCCACACATAAGATCCACCTCTGTGCCTTGCTGTATACAAGCCTAGGGGGGCCCCCTACTCGCTTGGAGGATGCCTTTCTTTGATGAGACCACCAGAGACACACCTTAGCTTTTCTCGATGACGGTATCACAGATCCACCTACGGCCATGTGACCCACGAGGGCCACCCCACTGCTGGACCACAGTGAGCCCCCTACGTGCTTTGCTTTCTCTTGTGGAAGGGCTGATGCCATGTCCCTCCCTTGGGACCAGGATGGCTGCCACCCTCTTGCACGTCTGTGAAAGCCTCCCCAAGTGCCTAGCTGAGGGTTTTGTTGGGAATGTGAAGGCATGCCCGATTCCCAGTCCAGAGAAGGAGACAAGCTCCTCTGTAAGGTGTTGGTGTGAGCGATGGACTCAGACCAGAGAGGTGGTGGATGGTAGGAACTCATGGCCACTCGTGGGTACCAGTGACACGCGTTCTCCCAGCAGCACTTCCACTTCCTCTGGCTGTGAATCCAGGTGGGTCTCTTTCTTTGTCCCATGCTTGCTTAGGGGCCTGTGACTTGATAGCCCCTCTTAGAATTCTGAGAGAGGCGTGTTGAAGAGACCCTGGATGGACTCTGGCATTCTGGATGATCTGAGCAGCTGGTCTGGCAAGATGAGGGGCTGCATCTGAGGGTTCATACCTGGCCACTTTTCCTGGGCAAGGTGGCCTCAGGGTCCACCCTAAGGGCCTACAGGGAGCGCTCTAATGCTTTCACAATCCCTCGTTCTGGGACTAGCCTGGGGCCTCACCACCTGCCTAAAGACCCTGGGTAGGAAGCAGCACAGTACTCTAGGCACAAAGCCGATTCCTGGAGTTTGTGGCACTCAGTGGAATCTCTGGGAGCAGGGAAAGAGTGCCAGAGACAGATTCCTCCCCAACCCCCTCTCTCGAGCTTCAAAGTTTCAACATGAAGGGCTGCGGCTGAGCTCAGTTGTAAAGCACTTTCACGGCATACACGAGTCTCCAGGTTAACTCCCCAGCACAGCAGAAAGCGAAACAGAAGTTCCACCAGGAAATGAGATCCTGAGGGCTGCTATTTTGGACCAGGGATGTTCTCTAAAGGTCCATGTGTTAAACAGTCAATAAACGTGGACACCACTGCTCTCAGAGCACCTATTAGAGCCAGGGCTGGTGAGAGGTGTTCTGCCTATTGCTGGCGGGCCCGCCCTTGAGGAGGATATTGGGCCCACATCTCTTCTGTTCAGGTCCTGGCTGGGAGGTGAACAGCTCAGCTCTCCCACGCCTCACTGCCTCACCACATCCACAAAGGCAAAGAAGCCAGCCACAGGGGATATGTATATGGACTGATACTTCCCAAACCTTGAGCCAAGACAAGCCCTTTTCCCACTTAAGTTGGCTGTCTTGGGGTGATTGTCACAGTAAGGAAAAGCTGACTGACACAGGGAAACAAGCCCTTCCCCGGCACAGCTGTTCCTGCGGTGACGGGTCCCCTCACTTCTGTCCTCACTCAAGATGGTGGATGTTTTTGATAGCTCAACTTATCCTTTACTGTTTTTCCCCCCTTATGTGTCTCACAAACTTGGAAAAAGCACATAGACTCCCTGCAGCCCAGGCTGGTTTTTCTTACCAACACTGACAATGAGAAATGAAGCGCTGTTTGGACTCACGTCAAGCTGGAAAAGCCCCAGGGGCACCTCTTTCAGTGAGTTCTCGGAGAAGTCCACATCCCTAAGGTGGGTTTTCCAAAAGACAGCCATCTTCTCTGGCAGCGATTCCAGGGCATTTTTGGAGGCTTTACAACATTTCTAGAAGTTTGAGGAGAGAGGGGGAGAATATTAAGCAGTTTTCGGAGTGTAGAGCTGCCTAGAAGTCTTTGTAAAATTGATGTCAGAAGTGAGGCTGTCGGGACTGGGCTCTGTGCCTATGGTGCTGGCTAAGGAGACAGGCTTCAAATTCTCCATGTCCGTGCTGCCCTGCCCCGGAGGAGCAGGAATAGAGCTTCCTCGGGGAGACAAACATGGCTCATAGTTTTTTTTCTCCTTTATCATCATCTGGCCCAGTGTCTTGGGAAATAATGGACCAATTCAGAGCCGTGTTCCCCCAGAACATGGCCAAACTAGAAATGCTTATTCTTGTGATGGAGAATTGCCCGATTTGAAACCAGCAGCAAGAAGACACAAATGTTCCTTACGCTATTCATCTGTTTCAACCCAAGAAACAAAAACCCGCTTCCCAAGAAACAGAAACCTCATTTAGGGGGCAGCGAGCGCTGGGAATACAGACCCCTGATTCTCTTCATTTCTTACTGCATTAAAGAACCTCACCCCCTTTGGCATCTGTATTGGAATGTACAGGTAGATCTGGGTTTGGGTGTTTATGGGTGTACACGTGGAGGCCAAAGGTTAATGTTGGGTGTCCTCTTCAATAGCGCTCTTTCTCTTTCTTTCTTTCTTTCTTTCTTTCTTTCTTTCTTTCTTTCTTTCTTTTCTTTCTTTCTCCTTCCTTCCTTCCTTCCTTCCTTCCTTCCTTCCTTCCTTCCTTCCTTCCTTCCTTCCTTCCTTCCTTCCTTCCTTCCTTTCTTTTGGAGCTCTCAAGCTCCAGGGATCCGATCCTCCCATCCCCACCTCTCAATGCTGGGATCACAGGCATATGTTGCCATGCCTGGCTTTTAATGTGTGTGCCATGTATGTATGTGTGCTCACTCGTGTGCATGTGTGGGCCAGGGACTGAGGTTAGGTTTCTTCCTGCATCGTTCTCCACCTCATACAGCGAAGCAGGGCTTCTTGCTTCAACTCAGAGCTCATAAATACGGTTGGTCTAGCCAGCTGGCTTGCCCCGGGGATCCTAACTTTGCTTCTTGGGTGCTGGGCTTACACGTGCACCGATATGGGTGCTGGGGACCTCCACTCAGGTCCCTAAGCCCGCTCTTTCCCCACGGAGCCAGCCCTGCAGACCCACCCTTGGCTTTTTCATTCGGATTCTCGGGGCTCAGACTCAAATACGAGGTGCTGCCGTACAAATCTGTAGCAGCCACCGTGTGTCCCTCAAACTGGCTTTCAGCTGTTACTGCCGGGGACTCGGCCCAACTGGGCGCTGTGGGCCCCTACTCGGCTACGACATGGAGTAACACAGACTCCGCAGTGGTTTTCATGGTACAAACCAAAGGGCAGGACCAGGGATCCGGGAAGCTCTTGAGGTTGTTTCTGGAGACGTTCAGATAGGTGAGCGACTTGAAGGCGTGCAGGAAGAGGACAGGGAGCTCCGTCAGCCTGTTGTCGGCGACGTCGAGTTCCTGCAGCTTCCGGAGGCCGATCCAGTTAGTGGCTGCGGGATGAAGAGAGTATGAACCGTTCAAAGGTACCCGGATCAGCGAGAAAGTGGCTAAGGGCACCGGTCATCATCGGAGACACGTACCATTTTCTTCTTCGAACAACCGCTCCAGGTAATTTCTGGAAGCCGTCAGCTTTTGAAGTTTTGAGAGGTGCAAGAATCCGGGCGGGAGGTGGGACAGTTTGTTGCTGGAGATGTCGATTTCAAGTAACCTGGGGCCAGGGAGAAGGGAGTCAGAAAAGCAACAACAGGACTTAGCAATCTCCCGACAGGCGAGATTGCTCTCTCTCTGCACATGGGATCCCGGCCTTTTCACTCGTTTGTTTGGTTAACTGTTACCGCAATGGAATCTAACTCTGCTGGGTCCTGGTTCTTCTGAGCGCCCAGGGATCAAAATCTTTACCCATGCAAAGCAAGCGGTGCCCTGGGGCTGCTAAGGGGCCACGGGCTGGGGCTGAAACCTTTCAGGGCTTGCATGTCTGCCCACGTGACCCAGGTTTGGAAGCCTGTGCAGCTGGCCCTTGCGCTTTATGTTTTCGATTTGTGAAACTCGTTCGTGGGACTCAAGGGCTGACCTCAAGCTCTTTCCGACATCCTTGTCTCTTACATTTACACCGCCAGTTTCTTTAAAAAAAAAAATCGTATTTATTCAGTGTGGCATTTGTGCTACCTCAAGGCTCAGGGCTCTAGGAGAGACAGGCAGCCACCATTGTGTGCTGGCACATTCCATAGCTGACCCTTCCTCAGGCCCAAGCAGCTTTTTCTGGGAGTTGGAGCTTCTATCAGCCCAGGAAGCGTCTAGCCACTCTCCACTAATTCTGTTCAGGACCCAGTTGGGTACTTTGAACAAATAGCTCTGCATGGCTGTGGGTGAGCTGCGAAACCTCAGCCTAGAGCATTTGTTCAGGCTTCTCTGGCTCGTAAGCGGTCAGAGACCTTGCTGGCCTCACTTGTGTGAGCTCGTGGAACGGCGAGCAGTCATTTTCCTACTGGCACAGGCAAGTTTTCTAAAACTCGAACCCAAGGAACCCACGCCGGAAGGCGGGCCTGACAGGTGGGCACAGCCGGATGGCCTTGGCCTTGGCCTTGGCCATGCCCCTGGGCCCACCTGGAGCAGATGATTTCGTCAGATGATTGCACGCAGGGGAGCTCCACCAGGTGGTTGTCGGAGAGGTTCAGCTTCTTGAGGTTGATGAGGCCCCAGGGGATGATGGAGGGGAGGGAGGGCAGGCAGTTGGCTGAGAGGTCGAGCTCGGTGATCTGACAGGAGATGTCAAGGAGCCAGTCGAGGTCCACCCAGGGCAACCTGAGGTGGGACCACTTCACGTGGAGCGCCTGGGGCGGGGGGGGGGGGGAACAGCAAAGGGACAGCGCGTGAGGACGGCGAGTCCAGGCTCAAGGTGCACCTGGGAGAAAAGGGTCAAGTCAGGCTGTTCACCCACCTACTCCAGCTGGAGGCCTGACCTGAGATGCCAGGATCTCGGCTCCCTTCTCTCCCCAGCGTCCACCATGGTTGAGGCACAAGGAAGTGTCTAGTATGATCATACAAGTCATCTGCTCACGGCTCCAAGTCACCTCCGGGGGGTGCTGGTGGGCCCACAGCCAACCCTCGAGAGGGGCTCAAGGGGATGAGGGACAGCAGCAATGGCTTGTGGGTACCAAGGGGCCCAAGGAGGCTTAGAGGACCTCTTCTCAGCCTGGGATCTCTTTTCTTGACTCGAGTTGTGTGACCCGGGCCACCGGGCACTTTGCCAGGCCATGCTCTGGACTGGCTGCCTCCAGATGAAAGGCCACAACAAACAGAACCCCAGAACTCTGGTCTACAGCCCACAGCAAGAAACCCACCCCCTTAGCAAATAGGCCCAGGCAGCCCCATTGCCACTGTTACCTACAGTAACACCCTAGTGAGTTCACCAATTTCTCCTATACCAGTCAGACCAGGCCTATATTAGCAACAGACAGTTTCCCTAATTTTTGGCCCTGCTTCCAGTTTAGGTCAACCTGAGGAAGTCAAGCATGGCCCCTGCAGAGATACACAGGAATCTTCCCTACAGTGCTCTCTCCAGTTCCCCTGAAGAGTAACCTTCAGTGAGAACACAGCAAAACCTTCCCTTCGTTCTGATCTGAGGCTCACCCACTCCTCTGTGCCCGGTCTCTACCACACGCAAACAACAGGCCACACTCCTTGTTGTGGAAAAGCCCAGAGCGCGTTCCTTATTTCGCTATTGCTTTTTTTTTTTTTTTTCACAAGAGGAAGTCAGAAATCCCAGTGGTTTGATATTGTCAGGCAGCAAGTGGGTGCTGGTTAAGCACGTAACAGTAAGGCTTTCCTCTGTCTTCAGGCTTATCAAAGAATCTGGGTTTCCGGGAAGAAGAAATCTGTTTTTTTGGCTTGTTTATCCAAAGCAATTGGAAATCCATAACAGAAAATTACAGGTCCAGAAATACAAACAAAAAATTAGCGTTTCACAAATGGGAACATGTAGAACCACAGGAACCACGGGAAAGGTACCAATAATGTGGGTTAAGTTGGCCCTTGCAATTGGCAGCCTCTGAGAAGTGTCCATATCTGGCCACTAGATGGTGCTGTGTACATTGTCTTTCGCTCCCCTTAGCCAAATCCTTGAAAGGCTTTCGCTCCCCTTAGCCAAATCCTTGAACAGCTAAGAGACAGGAATCGTAGCCTCAGGTATTTGTGGGATAAGCCACTCAGTTCCTCTGGCTGCCTGATTTCGTTTCCCACTTCAAACTTTTAAGTCTGGAAAGATGCAAAATATGCTGAAGGGTTGAACTAGGAGCCCACGGACCTAGGGTCACCGTCGTCACATTGGCTGTCTCCCAGCTCTTTCCACCTACAAAACCATACATTCTCGGGGCTGGGGAGACGGCTCTCTGGTTAAGAGCACTTGCTGCTCTTGCAGAGGACCCGAGTTGGGGTCCTCACACTCAAGCTGGGTGTCTCACGCCTGCCTGCAGCTCCAGCCTCAGGAGGATCCTATGCCTCTGGCTCTGAGGGCACCCTGCTCCTACGCACACAGGTCCCCACTACACATAATAAACATATTATAAAACAGAACATGACTATAAAACATGAAAAACAAAACCAAAGCTCCTCACTTTTGCCGAAGCATCTGTGAATCATGGCACGTGTCTGAGTTAGGGTTACTATTGCTGTGGTCAAACAGCACGACCAAAACAACCTGGGGAAAAAAAGGGTTTATTTGGCTCACACTTTGACATCACTGTTAATATAAGGAAGTCAGGACAGGAACTCAAACAGGGCTGGAGCCTGGAGGCAGGAGCTGATGCAGAGGCCACAGAGGGGTGTTGCTTACTGGCTTGCTCCCTATGGCTTGCTTCAGACTGCTTTCTCACAGAACCCAGTGTCACCAGCCCAGGGATGGCCCCACCCACAATGGGCTGGGCCCTCCCCCACCAATCACTAATTAAGAAAATGCCCTACGGCTGGATCTTACGAAGACCTTTATTTCAATTGAGGCTCTCTCCTCTCTGATGACTCTCTCTGTGTCAAGCTGACATAAAACTATCCAGAGCAGCATGCCAGCCTGAGCACCCCCAGCCCATCTCCGTAGGAACAGCAGCATGAGGTTTCTCAGTCCGTGGTGCAGTATCCTATGCTGCCTTACAAATGTATTTTTAAAACTAGTTTGTGTTCTGGTCTAGAAATTGCTGTGTCCTCTGCTTTTCTTCCATCTGGAAGTTCCCTCATGCTTTATGGGGGCTTTCTGAGCCTGGCACTGAAATTTTTTAAATAATCCTAATTATCTTCATAGAATAATCTCACAATCTCGCCTGCCTAGATGCTGTGCAAATGACACAGGTGTCAGTTGAGATTCAGGTTAAGCATTTTAGGCAAAGGCCGGAGACTGTTGCATCCTTGCACCAAATCCCACAAGGGGGGCCTTAGATGCCAAGTGATTCTACCGCTGGGCCCAGCTTTAATCCCACGGTAAGGTAAGGTAAGGTAAGGTAAGGTAAGGTAAGGTAAGGTAAGG
>NW_026596046.1:4874672-4982345 GCF_907164565.1 Psammomys obesus
TAAGGTAAGGTAAGGTAAGGTAAGGTAAGGTAAGGTAAGGTAAGGTAGCACCTGTCTGCTCTCCAGTTGGTAACAGTCTATTTGACCCTTTATGCATAACAAGCACCATTAGGGTGATGTCCTGGTGTGTGTGTATGTGTTCTGTGTTCCTACATAATTGCTCTGATTTTGAGTGGCTTTAACATTGTCAATCTTGGCCTGAATCAATTGATATAATGGTGGTTGCCAAATGGTCCTTCCCCAAACTACCTTTCTACATCCATTGTCTGTCTTCCCTGCCCCTAGGTGCCCACTTCATGCAAGTGTCCCTTGCACCGACTGTCAATTCTTTAAAGTGTTTCAATTCATGATCATCACACTTTCTTTGGCTGCCCAAGAGCCCCAGCTCATGCATGGGACATCCCCTCCGAGGGTGCCTGTACTCTTTTGACTTTTTCCAGTCTCTGAGGTGGTGATTCCTGGCAAAACCCAGATGCCCCAGGCTCTCCTCTGATGCCGTCCTGGCAAGTCCTGACCTTAGCTATGATTCCCATTCGAGGAAAATGGTTTTTAGGAAGCAGGATGTGGGCATCAGGTGTGCTAGTCACTGGAGTATTGCCACTTCTCCAGCCACTGACTGGACATAGCTCTGTGGTCGTTCTGATACCCAGACAGCTGGATTACCATACCCTTTACCTTACCTGGGTATGGCTGGCTTTAATCTAATAATAATAATAATAATAAAAATCAATTCAGGAATTCTGTTACCCCTGCATGCCCCAGAGAGTAGTCTGTTTTCTGTGACTAGAAAAACCAAGACAAGCTTGGGAGATTTCTAAGGCAAAGAACTCAGTGTGGTGCATGGTTCAGGGACAGCAAGGTGTAGCCTTGGCTCAGTCCCAAGGAGACACTCCATGGTGACATAGCAGCACAGAAGGCAGCCTCCTGGTGGGGGCACGGGAGGGAAGGAGACTGTAGGATGAGAAGGAAACCAGAGAGGGATTCAGAAGCCTGTCTGGCTTTCAGTAACAACTCACTGTGTGGACGCCGCATTGATTCCTTCTGGGGGTGAGGCCTCCACTGAACTGAACACTTTCTACCCTGCCCCATTTCTTTATCTCCCAAACGGAGCACGCATTACCATTCCAGAGGAGGGTCAGCATCTTGTTTGGCGCCTTTGTCTAGCAGTGTGCCGTACTGAGTGTGCCTTGTGCCGTACTGAGTGTGCCCACTGACCTGTCAGGTGGTCAGGGAGTCTGGGGTTCAGAGGTGTGTGTGTGTGTGTGTGTGTGTGTGTGTGTGTGTGTGTGTTTGTAGCCTCTGGCTACCTTAGCTCAAGTGTCTTGATCTTACAGACTCATGAGTGAATGATGGGGCCCACTTAACCAAAAAGGATGCTTGTTTGGAAGCCTGTGCGTCTTTCACAGTGGCCATTCTATTAGAAGAAAACCAGCCACACGGAAGAGTGCGGCGGGCACCACCGACTTCACTAGCCCCGGAGGAGACGGGGAGGCAACTGCTGCCGATGGCTCTTTGAGCTCTTTCTTAGTCCCTCTGCTGCAAGTTTCCTCACAACTGACATCTGATAAACTCAGGCCCAGAGAGCAGTGGGGAAAGAAGTCAGGAGGACGGCACACTTGGAACACAGATGGGCTTGCCAAACGATGCATTCTGGGCTGGGTGGGGCACGTCAGAGACAAACGTGAACATGAGCAAACCTTCCACCTGTTCTTCCGTTACACTGAGGATTTAGACTGACACGTTTTATTAGCATTTCCCGTGCACAGGCACCAAGGGTACCAACGTGTTCATAGGGTGCCAGAGAGAGGGGACAAGAAACACAATATGACAACGATGTCCATGCACTTGACAGAAGCAGGTCCAGCAAGCCTGCAGTGCTCATGGCTTGTTTGTGTTAGCCTGGGCAGAATCACAACAAACCAGGCACGGAGGGAGCACAGCCAGCCATTGCATAACCCTGTCCCAGAAGGCAGCTGGCTCTGGACTGTTCAACAGCTCAGCAGTCAAGCCACACACACACACACACACACACACACACACACACACACACACACACACACGCATGGGGTGAGAGTGCGGGGGGGGGGGGGGGGGGGTCCCGGTGGGAGTCTCCAAGGTTTTCCAATGGAAGCCAAACGAAAGGGAGCACCGAGGAAGCAGCGTCTGTCCCCTGAGGCACCAAGAAGTAGTGGCTTTCCAAGGTGGTGGTTGGGACTCAGGTTGTCAAGGGCTTGGCTGGGAGGCTGAGGAGACACTCAGTGGGTAAAAGTGCTTGCTGTGAAAGTGTTGAGGCCTGAGTTTGATTCCCGGAAACCCAAGTTAAGGTGGAAGTTAAGGTGCTGAGCCTCTCAGCAGGAAGTCTTCTCCTTGTCGGGCTGTGCCCTGGGGGAAGAGACTGGTGTGCAAGCTCTCCTCTCCAGTTTTCAATTTCCCAGTCACAATCAAATGGCTCCTTCTACTGACTCCCAAAAGTTTTCCTGGGATCACCACATGTATGTCACACAAACATACTGTATACACACACACACACACACACACACACACACACACACACACACACATTGATAACAATACATAAGACAAAAGGTTTTAAAAATAAGGGTTGTGTATATTTTGGGCCATGGGTCTAGAGTGTTGTAGAAAAAGCTCTCCTGACCCGGAGATGGAGGCATACCTGCCTTGACATGTTCTAGAAACTACTGGCCACAAAGGTATCACCACCCCCATCCCTAAAGTGTTTCTCCTATGTTTTACTTATTTTGTGTGCGTTTGAGCAGGAGCACCCCAGCACACGTGGAGGTCAGAGGACAACCCGAAGGGACTGCTTCTCTCCTTCTGCCGTTTGGGGTCTGAGGATGGACCCTCCACGTTTTCAGGCTCAGAGGCAAGCACCTTGACCCACTGAGCCATCTTCTAGCTGGCCCTTGCTTTTATTTTTATGTCATTGCTACTCTATTGGCTAAAGGGAAAAAAATATTCAAAAGAAGAGTTTGGTCTCCAGTGGTTTTAGCTTTTGACGTGCCAGCCAGCGTAAAGGTCCAGAGCAGATATGGAAAAGGACTGTTGGCTCAGAAACTGGCTTGGCAGGGTAGGGGGCCCTGGGTCAGATGGTGGGCTGGGTAGAGTGGAGCCCTTATTTCTCATCAGGACTCTGCTGCCTCTCAGGGCAGAATTCATGGATCTGCCTCCCCCACTCTCAACTTGTCAGTTATGTCCAATGGACTCGCAGCTGAGTCTGAACTGGAGACTATAAAGCCCTTCACGGGACAGACCACTGTCCAGTGCAGAGGGACATGGCACACCTCGAGGCCGTCAACAGACATGTGTTCAGTTATGACACGTTAAAATGGGAGAGCACACAGAATGCTCTGGAATACCCCCAAACTGTGTTCAGCAGAGGTTCTCAGATGATGTCTGAAGACAGCTTCTCCTCGGTTTGGGGCTTTGGGGCTTCAGAAGTGTGAGAGGAACATCTGTGTTCGTTTCAGCCACCTATGCTTGGGTGATTTGCTGTAGAAACCCTAGGGACATGATAACTGGTTTAGTCAGGCAAAGCCAGAAGGAGCTGTGGTTCAGATCTGGAATAGCCTGGGAGTCTAATGACAAAGGTCTTGTCTCCAGTGTGCTACTGGGGAGTAGGGGGGAACCAGGAAGTGTGACTTGGTGGGAAGTCTTCTGGTCATCAGGGGAATGCATTTAAGACATCTGGACCAGGCCCTTCTCTTCTGGTCTCTTTCTTTCAGTTCTCAGCCAGCAATCAAATGGTCCCCCATGCACTGTCTGCTGCACTCTCTCATAGTGATGGCAAACCACAGGCCCAAAGCAGCAAGGCCGACTGATCATGGCCTGAAACTTCTGAAACCTTGAGCCGAAGACACCTTCCTTCCATATTAGTTGATTTTTCTTGGATATTTTGATATAGTACAGGAAAGCTAACTAATGAAAATGAGTCAACACCTGAGAATTCAGATCATTCCATTAACAGACACCAATGATTAAGTTCCAGTCCCACAACACACATGGTAGAAGGGGAGAGCCAGTTCTCATAAGCTGCCCTTTAACTTCCGCATGTGCTGTGGTATACAAACACACACAATTTTAGAAGAGATTTAAGTGATGCCTTTGTGGAAAGCAAAAGGAAGAAGCAGATTCTTAAAAACCAAAGGGCACCTGTTCAGAGGGTAGATGAGAAAGCAGGTTTAACAGCTAACGAAAATGACCTGAAAGCAGCCAGCCTGTGAGGAGAGAGCCTGTGAGGACCTTCGTGTACAAGGAAAGTTCCAAAAAGGCTTGGGAATATCTACTTCAGAGAGCAGAAAAGGGAAAGATTAAAAGAGGGGGAGGGTTTCCTTTTAATCTCGAAAGGGGG
This sequence comes from Psammomys obesus, assembly GCF_907164565.1. Lineage (NCBI taxonomy): Eukaryota > Metazoa > Chordata > Mammalia > Rodentia > Muridae > Psammomys > Psammomys obesus. The sequence goes on from NW_026596046.1 coordinate 4,879,042, forward strand.
TCATTAATGGAATGAATGAATGTGAGAAAAATGAAATCAGTTCTGATGGAAGCATTTCTGCTAATGTATATTGTGTCAGACTTACTAGTGCCTAGCTGTCAATCATATAGAGTGGAGGAAACATTGCCATAGAAACCAGATAATTGAAAAGTGTTACATGCAAAAATAACTTTCAAGTCCAAGTTTCATGGTGTATTAAAAAACCTACTCCAGTTGTCTGTTCTTGTGGCAGTTAATCTCAGGCATAGACTCGATGAAGGGATCCATGGGAACCTTGTAGAGCATGGTTGGAGTGTCTGTCCTTGATGTGGGCAGGTGCCAGCCCATCAGCCAGGGACAGAGACACAACTGAACAGCAGAAGTCATTTTCACTGTCTACTTTGGCCTGAGACATTCCCTTGTCCTCACTGGCAGCAAAAAATCCAAGCTTGGGGCCCTTGAGGACTTTACATCAGAGGTTCTCAGGATTCTCAGGCCTTCCTAGAGTCTCCCATTAGACATGTTATTAGCATCCATAGCCTCTGTCTTGAAGAAAGGGGATGCTCATTCTCCACAGTTAGACGAGCCAAGTCCCCTAGTAAGTCTCTTCTCACCCATCCATCCATCCATCCATCCATCCATCCATCCATCCATCCATCCATCCAGTTCTCTCTCTCTCTCTTTGTCCATCCATCCATCCAATACCCCATCCAATGCCATCCACCTTAATTCTTCCTGTCTGGACTACCATTCATCCATAATCCCGTGGTGCTTGCTCGTGTTTTTCTTATGGGCCTTTTCATGCCATTATTGGAGTCCTTCCTCTCGGCTCACACGGTTTTTATCTCCATGCTAACCCATCATGGTATCCCCCTTCCTCCTCTCTTCCTGTCTGTTTCCTGTGATGCTCTCCAAAGCCCAGAAACCTTAGCCATGCCCACCCCATTCTGCCCTGCCCAGGTATAGGCGGTTTAATGAACCAATCAGATATAATGACTTAGGCAAGTTTAGAAAATGAGGACAGGTGTGACCAAATCTTGAGGGTCAGCATTAGATCAACCCCCAATTATCCACCCATCCACACATCCATCCATCAGGCATTCTCATTTACCTATGGTCCATATCTATCTAGCCATTCATTTTTTCATCTGTGGAATCTATCCATCTATCCTACTGGCTCTGCTATCTGAGGAGCCAGCAGTGAAGGCCTGGGTGTAGATGAACAGGGCAGCAGTTGAGATGCAATCTGATGACAGCACTTCTCACCAGCTCCGTGCAGCACACACGGGCGCTTCCTGCTGACCACTTCCAGCATCCCCGCAAGGCTGGTGCAATCTGCCCCGAAAGAACCACAGAAGTGACTAGTCCTTCTGAGTGACAGACTCAGGACTGTAGACGATAGGCCCGCTTTGATGTTGCTCCCCGTCCACCATGCCGGCCTGCTTACAGGGCTACGGGAAAGCAGAGAGCCGTCCAAAGGCATCTAAGACATCAGAGTGACAGGTGGGGCCAACCCCAAAATACAGTGAAGCTAAATCTTTATGTCCTGATATAGGGCAAAAGAGATAACAGAAAAGTCAATGAAAGTGCAGGGAAAAAAAAAAAAAAAAGGACAGTAACCATGAAAGATGAAGCATGCAAAGAACCAACTGGGGAATTACAAAGCCACACATCATGTAATAGTGAGAGGCCACCAAAGGGCAGAGGCAAGAGAATAAGTTCTATTTTCACACGGGAACCTTCTCATCAATTGGTTAAACTTTGAGATATGAAGGGAAAGAAACTTGAAAAGGCAGGCTTGCAACATATCTCGTCCCTTTCCCTACTACATAGCTCACGCCTCGGCAAAGGCCAAGTAAAGGAATGATTGGCCAAGAGAAGAGGATTAAGCAGTGCCTAGTTATTCGGACATTGAAATAGCTCCCTTTGAAATGATGTGAAGAAAAGCGGAGAAAAAAAAAAAAAACAAAACACAGTAACACAGCAACAGTGTAAAAATGTAGACGATGAAAGCCTTCCAATGAATGGGGAGAACACAGAGATCTAATTAGGCTCAAGAAGGAAGAACAGAAACACCACAATGTTCTGTGCTCACTCAGCACGGGGAGATGAAAGAAAGCAGAAGAGCAAAGACAGCCTGGCTAACATGGAAACAAGAGAGGAAGCGAGAGCATGACCAGGAAAATCAAGCTGAGGCTCTCTCGAAAACCAATGAGGTTGATGGCAGTCGATGAGCTTAAATATAAATACACTCACTTTCTGGTGGGTTCCCAGGCAGGCTCTGCGGGGGTGTCAGGTTAAGAAACCTGATCAAAAGCTCATGGCTGGGAAGGATATGGGCCCACGGGGTCCCTTCTGCTGCTGGTTTGCTGAATGGCCATGTGGAACTACCTTCTAAACATTTAGGGTTACGCTGTAGGTCAGTGATGCTCTCAACCTTGGCCAACTACTGAAAGTTCTGAGGATACCTGGGTGTCAAATGCTCACGCTGTAGTGAGACATCTATTCCACCCTCCCCCACAAGTCTAGAGGACATAGTGAAAGGGGCAGAAATAAATGCAAGCTAGGGGTGGAGAGGAGTGTTATTAAATGCTGCCTTTTGGAGATGACACGGCGGTTACATCCCTGACCTCACTAAAGGTATGGTTACCTGCCCAAGATCAATCCAACCAAGACCAGGAGCTCAGTGGCTTGCTGTGTGTGGGGCTGTTCAGGCAAAGTGGGAAGTGGGAGGAGTTGGAGGTACATATAATCAAGATATGTCCCATACATGCATGAAATTGGTAAAAATAAATAAGATATTTTTAAAAAGAAAATATACTAAAACTTTTTTGTTTTGTTTTGTTTCTTTTCGAGACAGGGTTTCTCTGTGTAGCCTTGGCTGTCTATACTTACTTCGTAGACCAGGATGGCCTTGAACTCACAAAGATCCGCCTGCCTCTGCCTCCCTGAGTGCTGGGATTTACAGGAGTGTGCCACCGGGTCTGGCTCTATACTAATACTTAATAACCTAGGAGTAAAAATGGCAGTAGAAAAGCTGGTGTAAAGTCAATGTCTAAAATTTTGGACATTTTATTGTAAGCAGATCTATAAGCCCCTGACTACACTGAAACACAAGACTTATTTTCAAAAATAAAAAAAAAACCCAACATGATACAATAAAAGTAAATGTAAAATGATGTGTCCAAGGCAAATAACTAAAGAACCATTCCCAGAAGTTCCTAATTCAATATAAATTGTAAAAGTTTAAAGAACAAACAGTCCCCATTGTTATGTAAATGGTTCCTTAATGCAGCTTCTCATTTCATTTTCTGAGTCAAGACACTATTAAAATTCCAGGTCAATTGCATGTGTGTGTACATGGACGTAAAAACTGCTACAACATCTTTAAAAATAGAATACAATTAAACCAAACTCAACTGTTTCAATTGCAAGGCCAATTAATGTCTCTCCAGAAAACCAGCACAGTGGTAACCCAGACGACAACAACCCAAGGACATTGGGGAAAAAAAGGGATAACACGTTTCCCTATGTCGGATGAATGCTAGACACTTCTCAGGGAAGGCTGGCTCCCTCTTCACTAATTCTCCTGTGTTCTGTCCTGGTGATAGTACCCAGGGCCTCTGGCAGAAATGACAGTCTACACTGAGCCCCTACAGTTCTTAAAAAATGACAGGGTTCCCTCCAATCAACACTGCCCTTTTTTTCCCTTATATTTTAGTTATTCTTTTAAAATATAGAAAATTTATATAAAAAAACTCCCACAACTATTTTGCTAACAGTTAGTTGAGAAAGAGAAAAAGCCAGAGATAAAAACTCAGGGTGTAGTTAGCAAAGATATGTAGCTTATCATTGAGAGACCCCTCAGATTCCTTGATTTTTAAGTAAAGGCAAGATTTCTGTCTCACAATTATGTGAGAGATTAAAGCTGGATATTTAGCAAAGTGCATTTAAGCTATGATATTATTTATAAACAGAAGGAATATTATTTAAAATTTAAAAATTCTTTAATCTATCTATTTATATAGCTTGTCTACCCATTCACCCATTTAATCATCCACTCATCTAATTATCCATCCATCTATCCATCAGTCCTTCCATCCATCACCCACCCACCCACCCACCCACCCACTTACTCATCTATCCAACTACCTAGTCATTCAGAAATGCATCTAATGTTCCATCTGTCATCTACTTATTCATCCAAGCATCTGTTCATTCATACATGAATCCAACGATCCATCCACCCATCAATGCAAACACCTACTAATCCTGTTCAAGACCAATACGGAATGGCAAGCATGGAGTGAGCAAAGGTGGCCAGGGGTCATGCTTTCAGGAAGCTTGTGGTCAGGTAGTGGAGTTGGATTCAATAGGAATGTCATCCAAAGAGTCAACTCTAGATGCTAAGAATAAGGTAGACAGGAAATTCTGGAGGATATTGTGTGGGGACGAGATTTGTAGGATGTCTTGGGGACAAGTTGCAGTGTGTTGAATGCTGAAAAGGCAGGGGTTACTTCTCCTGGCCGGGGTATTCACCAGACAATAGCATGGTCCATATAGCTCCTCCCTGCTATTAGACATTTGGGGTTTGATCCTCCATTTTCCTTCTTTGGCTGTTGGTGACAGTTATTATACATATCTTTTGAATTATGTCCTAGGGGCAGTTTTCAGAAATGAAATACCAAATCCAGAACAGTTCACTGGGAGAAAAAAAAATTAATAGTCTTTGTCATGTGATGCCAATTGCTTTCACACATATGGAACCAATCTGTAGTGCTGGGAGCATGATGGGTACCCACTGCTCTGGGCCCTGCCAAAACTCTTATTGAGCATTTCTGTTTCTGTTTGATAGTTTAATAGGTGGGAGACAGTGCTTTAAGTTGTTTTAATTTGGTTTTCCATAATTGCTACTAAGTTTGTGTATGTTTGTTCTCTGAGTGTCCTCACATGTGAATTCACTGCGTATTTCTTTGGTTGTATCTAGTGGAATCTGTAACCAAGGTGACTGTTACAGTCACCTTGTGTTGAGGGTGAGGGTATAGCTGGGTTTCTGTGGAGTCCTGGTCAGAGGAGATGACTCATAGGCCCTGGCTAAATTAAAACCAACCCCAGTTGATGAGAAGGTATTAATCATACAGATCTATCTGGGATTTAAATTTTAGTCAGTTTGCTTTCTGTTCCCTTTTTTTTGTTGAGACGGCATCTCCCCATGTCGTCTTCTGGGATCAGTTCTCTTGCCCTCGCCTCCCAGTTAGGTAGGGCTACAGGTATGACATCCACCAGCTTTAACTGCCCTTTGAAAAAAGGTTTGTTTAAAAAATATCTTTCAGTGTAAACAGTTTTATTATTTATTATATATCTTCGTATTTGGAAGTACACTTTTAACATTTGGAAATACCAACCATCTTTTTTTTTTTTTTAATAAGTGATGTGTACTTTTAAATATTTATGAGCTAGATGGATGGTAGATAATTCGGATGAGGTTCCCAAGCTTAGTTCTAGCCTGTTTGCAGTCTGTCTGTCTGCAGTCTAGCTTGTCTGCACCGTGATTAGACTAAACTTCTGGGCCAAATACCCAACATTTGTTGTGCTTCTGACTTCCTCAGTCTTCCTTTCTGCATTTTCCACTTTGCCAAATAAGATCAAGTAGCAGTTTTTTTGTTTTTTGTTTTTTTTTTTTTTTTGCATGTCCAGTTTATCAACCATTTTCTCTGCTCCTGGGTAAATGTGAGTCATTAATATAACTACTGCTTTAGAGCCAAGCTTCTCAACCTGTGGCCTGTGACTTCACGTGGGGCCAGGAAACTGAATGTGAAAGGCAGTCACAAACCTTTGGCAACAGTAAAGGGCTTTTGAACATGTAATGACCGAAAAGCAGCTCCAATTGGAAGGTGTCTTAAGCCTGAGCTGTTTCCAGCGGAGCTCACATGTGTGATGTCATGTGACTTCTCTACAGTCTCAGAAGCACAGGCACTTTGTACTGTCCCAGCATACTAGCAAAAGCTCCGGGAACACCTCGGCCTGAAGTCTGGACTATGGTATTAAGAAATGCAATTTTTAATCTTTTTTATTTATTGTTTTATTAATTACAGTTTATTCACTTTGTATCCCAGACCCCTTCCTCATCCCTCCCAACCCCACCCTTCCTCCCTTTTCTCCTCCCATGCCCCTCTCCAAGTCTACTGATAGGGGAGATCCTCCTCCCCTTCCATCTGACCCTAGCCCATCAGGTCTCATCAGGACTGGCTGCATTGTCTTCCTCTGTGGCCTGGTAAGGCTGCTCCCCCCTCAGGGGAAGGTGATCAAAGAGGCAGCCACTGAGTTCATGTCAGAGACAGTCCCTGTTCCCCTTACTAGGGAACCCACGTGGAGACTGAGCTGCCATGGGCTACATCTGTGCAGGGGCTCTAGGTTATCTCCCAGAATGGCAATTCTTTCACTACATATACACATTTTCTGTTCTTGTAGAAACATAATGGTTTAATTTAGGAGAACAAAAACTTCAAATAGTTTCCAACTATCATTTCTCATAATAAAAACACCTTTAGACTGCATTGGGTTAGAATGTTTGGTTTTAGAAACTGGTTTGATTTGCTGACAATCTTCATTAAAAAACAATGAGCTTCAGCTGGGGATTATGACAGACTATCTGGCACTTTCTGAGACGCCCCTAATCATACTTCTGCTACCTTGTTCTACATATTTATGTGACATGGCCTTTTTGGCACTGATATGTATATATGTGACATATATATGATCAACTATATATAAGATCATGTATATGATCAAAATATCAGCCACTTCTGAATAATACTATGTTCTAAGTCCTGCAGTATCAGATATTCAACTGAGATTTAATTATTAGGTAAAAATAAACAAGCATATCCACCTCATTGGTTTGCAAACTTGCTTTAATCTCTAATAATCTCTAATAAATTATATATACCAAAGAATCGTTTTTAAAATAAAATTCTTTATAATTCATTGCCAGCAAATGTTCAGTTTGTATGCCTATTTGGTACAACTGTATACCTGTAACAATTTATTGAGCTAAAAGAGGTTAAGACTGGAAAAACTCTTTAAGAGGCCTTGTTCTATAGGATGGCTCCAATTGTATTATGTCCTACAGGACAAGATGAACACCTACCGGAAAGAAACTGCTAAAGTTGTTAACAGAAGTCAAGAGAATATTGTCATTCTTTCAAAATGCCTTGGTGTGTATCTGAACTGCCAGCATTTCTTCTTGTGTGTTTGGGCTACTAGTAGTAAAATAAGGATTACTTAAACATAAGCCCTGGGACACCCTGGGAGTCGGCCTGGGAGCTGAGACAGCTGCTAAGTACTATTGGTCAGGTCTGAACTGAAGCATGAACACACTGGACAAGGGCTTCACATCTGGGATGGGATGGATTATAAGAGTGTAAGATTTAGTTATGACACTTGGAGTGGCATACAATTTAAGACTTAAGTGTGCTTTTATCTAGAAATTTTCATTTAATAATTTTGGACCCAAACTGACTGTGAGTAGCTGAAACCACGAAAGTACGGCTATAGGTAATGAGGGGTCACTGTAACCAGATCAGGAAAAGCAAAGTCGACAGGTAGATGTCTGGGTTTTCTCTGTGGCTCTCTGAGGAGAGTGGATGGCTTTCTATTTCTCTCACATAAGTATGGGGTGGACAGGCCAGGCTGTGGGAGTCCAGGGTCTTGACCCCACTGCCTCTACTCCTCTGGAGCCTCACTAACCCTGAGATTTACCTAGGAATGCTAATTTCTGCCTCTGCCATGATAAACAGAGCCTTCATCCACTCGGGGTTCAAGGAACTAAGACGGTTGCAATGTGTATGCAAATGTCCTACATCCCAGTTATAATTCTTGAAGAAAATCCTTTACACCAAGTGTGAGGCCTTACTTAGGGAGAGGGTGCTCCCCAAAGGCCTCATCTGGGACAATTGGCAGCTCCCACAGGCCCAGCAGAAGCACAGGCCTCCTTGGATGTCTCTGGCCCTTTCCGTGCAGATAGGAAACACCCACCCAGCGAAGACCTGCTTCAGCACAGACAAACAGATGCTCAGCTCCAACACCGAGACGTCACTGGTAAACTATGTAAGTCAGAGCCAATGCAAAAATGAGTATGAATGGCAAAATCTAAACGGCTCTCCATCTTTACTTAGCTGAGAGATGTGAAAGAGGAAATGGTTTCCCCACTGAGCTGTTTCAAAATTAATTTCAGTCCTTGTTGATTTCCAATCCTTAAAACGACCCAGCAAGCCCTCTAGCCTGGCACTGACAGCTATACAAGGATGAAGAGCTGAGCTAAGCTTTTCCTGGTGTTCTAGGTGTCAAAGCAACAAGCTGTTTTCTTGTGGCAATACAGCAAAACACTGTCCAGCTGTCCATCATTAATCTGGCTCTCAGTAGGTAAGAATCTGTCAGTCTAAGATGGACACCAAGGACCAGGGAAGTGGCTTTGCCAGGTCTGGTTTGGCTTCACTTCTGTTGTTTGAAAAGTGTGTCTGACAGATATGATCATGTGTTGTGGCTTCTGTAATCTTTACTCAAACAACAAGGTCCAAGGAGCAAGATGCCTTGTGTGGAAAATAAGCTCTTCTCAACAGTTCCTAGTCAGCCAGCAGGGTGGACCCTGGTGGCTCAAGAACCGATGGTGTTCAACCATGGCTGCCCTGCCTATGTTAGCTGTGGCTTTCAGAGGGGCAGAAATGACATTACTACAATGCCTACTAAAGATGGGCATGGTGGTGAATGTTTGCAATCCCAGCACTTAGGAGGCAGTGGCAGGACGATCAGGAGTTTAAGGCCATCTTCAGCACACAGCAAGTTCAAGGCCAGCCTGGGTTGTATGAGAGCCTGCCCAAATATACCAGGAGAAAAACAAAATCCACCAAGGATCACTTGTGCAATCTTAGCTCCCAGAATGCTGAGGTAAAAGTATTGCAAGTTCAAGGCCAGCTTGGGCTACACAGTGAGACCTCATTTCCCCAAACAAATCCCAAATGGCATAAGCCAGTGCTGGAAGCAAGCACTACCCACTAAATGAGATGGCACACCCTGAAAACATCACTGAAGTTAACCTCCATTCCAAGTGTCCTTCTTGGTGAGAGCTACTTCACAGAAGTTACTGCTGTGAATGGCAAAAAAGCCAAGGGGGTTTTCAGGCAGTGTATCACATGGGCAAAGTACTTTTTTAATGCCCAGCATTTGAAACTCAATATTTGAAAGGAAAACAACAACAACAAAAGAGGCTCAGCTCAGTCCACAGGAAAGGTGGAAAGGCATTGAACTTACGTGAGCCTCCAGGGCCATCACCCTTATCTGTCCCTTGCTGGCAGCACAGGATTGTTCCCTTGCAGGTCGGAGACTACAGGACAGCTACAGCATTTGCCGCTGAGACCCACTTGAATCACACACACACACACACACACACACACACACACACACACACACACACAACTTGCTCTGGGGAAGCCTGGGAACTGGAGTGAGTCAGGCTGAGCTGTAATATCATTTCCTCTTTTGATGTGAACAGAAGAGCCCAGAAGAGAGAAATGCAATGTGGCCTTTTCATTATCTTTTCATGGGCAAGACACACTCATCACTTCATGCCTACTGCTAGCCTTGGCACGTGCGGTAGAACACATCTTGCAGAAGGGATCAGAGACGTCTGGTCCTCTCTGCTTCATATACCAAGGAAACCAAAGCCACTAGTTGCCAACATCTGGGACACACTGGAATCACCAGGAGAGTTCCCAAAACTCTTGAGAACAAGTACTGCCCCCAAGATGTGGACTGATCATTGTAGGGAATAGTTTGGATGTGGAGAGTTAAAAAGCCCTGGGCAGTCTAGTACATACGAAAGTGAAATGCACTATCATGAGACCAGCATGATCTGTTTCAGGAACTGAGGTCTGGGGGAAGACATGCCAGCAGGAGATGCAGGCTCTGGTCTGGGCAGCAGCACTGTCTGGACAATGTCTTTGTACCATAATGTTTTCACTTGGAAGAAATAAGAATGCAGTGCATTCTCTGCAGTACAGTCTAAGGTTGTGCTACATAAACTAAGATGAAAAGAAAGAGCAGAAAAACAAGCAGTTGCTACCTGGATGCAGGATTTATACGATTGCCTTTTCCTTTGCAGCATGAAGACAACAACAGCTAACCCCTTGAGCATGTACTGTAGGCCAAGTCCTGTGCTGGGCACTAGGCTGCCTCTGTGGTGGCACTAGGCTTCTTTCTGTGTTATGGTGGATAATGCCAACAAGGCTTGTAGAAAGGTAATGAGGGTTGAATCTCAGTCTTCCTTAGGACCAAGGAAACCAGTCGGAATAAGAGAACGGTGAAATAAAAGAGCAATACAAGCAGTAAAAGAGATGAACCAGCAGGAAGCTCCCTTGCAATTATAAAGTGGGGGGACTCTTACTTCAAAACACGAGATTAACACTGAAGGCTGTTGCCAGAAGAGCAGAAAAGAAAAATCTCGGGGAACTGGAGCAGGAGAGATGGGTCAGGGGTTATGAGTGAGTATGGCTTTTACAGAGGCCCAAGCTCAGTTGCCAGTATCCACACGCTGGCTTATAACCACCTGCAACTCCAGCTCCAAAAGTCTGTTTTCTGTGGGCAGCTGCACTCCTACACACACAGAAACATACATTAAACAACACACGCACAGTTAAAGCTAAATCTAAAAGAGAAGTCTCAGCAAACTTTTTCGAGGTTGATTAAAATGAGGGTGTGTGGCCATGTGGGGAAGCTACAGACTCCATTTCCAGGACTGAGGCATCCAGAGGACTAAAGCAGGCTGACTAAGTTGGGTTACTATTGCCGTGATAGAACGCCATGACCAAAGGCAAGTTGGGGAAGAAGGGGGTTATTTGGCTTACACTTCCACATCATAGTCCATCACTGAAGGAAGTTAAGATGTAACTCAAACAGGGCAGAAACATGGAGGCAGGAGCTGATGCAGAGGCCATGGAGGGGTGCTGCTTCCTGGCTTGCTCCCCATGGCTTGCTCAGCCTGCTTTCCTCTAAACTGCAGCACCATCATCCCAGGGATGGGACCACACACAATGGGCTGGGCCCTCCCGCATCAATCACTAACTAAGAAAATGCCTTTACAGCCTTGTCTGCCTACAGCCCAGGCTTATGGATTCATTTCCTCAACTGAGGTTCTCTCTTCTCAGGTGACTATAGGTTGTGTCAAACTGATGTAAAACTAGCCAGTACAATTGACCCCTTGTCAACTTGACACAAACATATCACTGTGAAGACATAACCTTTCCTTCTTGTTCATCCCCAAATCACACATTAATATCAACATTATAATATAAACATTCCAGATTTTTAAAGCCCTACACTCTTTAAAAATTAAAACACCTTAAAAAAATTAAAACACTTAAAATTTCAGTCTCTTAAAAAAAAGTTCGAAGTCTCTTAAAATCTAAAGTCTACAATTATGGACTCCTATAAAATTAAAAAAAAATAAGCTAAATACTTTCTTACTTCAAGAGGAAAGAACTAGGGCATGGTCACAATCTGAACAAAGTAAAACCAAACTCCAGCTGTGTAAACAACTCAGTGTCCGATGTCTGGGCTCCACTCACAATCTCCGGGATTCCTCCAAAGGGCCTGGGTCACTTCTCCGGCTCTGCCCTCCGCAGCATACACAGAGTGTTTTCTAAGCTCAGGCTGGCTCCACTCCATCATTGCTGTTGTCCTTGGCAGCTGTCCCGTGGTTACTGGCAATTTCAAAATGCTGGCAACTAAACTGTGCTTTCATCAATAGCCTCTTCTGGGATCTCTTTAGGGACTCTGGCTATGCCCCTCAGTGCCAAGCCTCAGCTGCTCTCCGTGACTCCTTCGTGCCTTCAAAACCAGTACCACCTGGGTGACTCTTACACACGACCACATATGGATGCCAGCTCGAGAGGTAGGTGTGGCCCCCTCTGGAACACAGCTTCTGCGTGCTGACCCTGAGGAAACGCTTTCAAGATTTCACCTCAGTGACGCTGGGCTCTTCTTCAGCACCACTAACTTAGCTCCCGCTGACCAGCATCAATTGTCCTAGTAAAGGTTTACTCACTGGTGGTTTCTTGTCCATCATGGCTGATTCTCCAGTCCCAGCTGACCAGAATCACAGATTCCTAGTTCAAAATATACAGTGGACTCCTATCATCACGAACTAAGAAAAAGCTCTCCAGGCTTGTCTGCTTCTACCCTAAGCTCATGGAGGCCTCTTCTCAATTGAGGCTCCCTCCTCTCAGATGACTCTAACTTGTTTCAAGTTGACATAAAATGAGCCAGTGCAGGGTTATTTGATATCAAACCACATATGTGAAGCAACCTTGTGGAACCCAAGAAGGAGACAGACACTCAGTAGCAGTGGGAGTATATATGCATAGACACGTATGTGCATAGAATCACATGCTTATGAATGTTGGGACGAGAGGGCGTGTCTCTACATCAGCGCTTCAGATAGGCAGTACATATGGGCTTGATGTGATCAGCAAGGTAAACAGAGATGTACACACACACACACACACACACACACACACACACACTCAACCAAGACTTCTGAAATGGAATTACGGGCAGCCCTCCTACCCATGAGCCCTGCATGTGGATCAACCTTATCCCACACCAAAATTAATGTTTTAAAAAGCTGTGCCTGTAGTGAACACGTGAAAACTTGCCTTCTTGTCGTCTCTTCCCAGATGATACACTGTAGGGACCAGTGACTTCACCTTTGCATCATACGAGGCATTCTAAGCCACATGGACATGGTTTAATATGGGAGAGGGTGACTAGATTGTGTAGGAATGCCGGAACATTTCATCCGAGGGACTTGAGCATCTATGGATTTTGGTGTCATCTTCCGGGGTCCTGAAACGTACCCTCAATGATGCAGAAGGGTGGATGGCCCACAGCTAGCAGACAAGTCTGTCGTAATGGTACTTGCCATGGGCTAAGCCTCGCTATTAGAAAGTTACAGATGTTGCCGAATTCAACTGCCAAGCATTTCTATGGAATAGGTTCTTTATTGGCCTCTCTCTTTTTAGAGACAGAGACCGTGCTACGAGAAGCAGGAGTGATGAATTCTGGAGCCCAAGACAGACCTGAGCCTTGTTAAAACCTCATTATCAACTGCAGAACACTCAAAAAAGAGGACACATGAAGAGGGATTTAGAGTTGAAGAAAATTTAATTCCTTGACTGGCCACTAAGACTCAATCACCAGGTGTCTACAAGTTTGAAAGAGAAAAAAGCCAAGCTGCTCATCATCACAAACGGAAACACAAATACAGATATAGAAGAAGAATGTTTAAAAACAAAAAACAAAAATAAACACTAATGGCATAGCCAAAAATCTAAAGGAAATGCATGTTAATCCACCAAAATTTAGTCTCCTAAACAGAATATAAGAAAACTGACGGATCACAAAATGAGGTTTGTTTTATCCAACCTTTAACAACAGTTCTTACAAAACATCTACAAGGAAACAATGAAAAATTTCTAAAATTGTTGTGAGAAGCAAGAATGGTTACATAGCAAACCTTAACAAAACAATAGAAGCTGAAAATGGTAGATCAACTCATCTCAAATATAGATGTAAAACTTGTGTATAGAATGCTGGTAGTTCAAATATAGCCACAGAGAAAAAAAGAAGCAATTAGTATTTACTGCAAGAATTTAAGGTTGGGTCAGCAATTACCATCATCATTTATTTATTCAATGAATTAAAATAGAAAAGCTGTAGCTTCAAATGTGATTTGACCTAACTCAGCAACTCTTTTAATGCAATACTAAGCAAATAATAATAATAATAATAATAATAATAATAATAATAATAAATTACCTAAATAAAACAAGGACCTATGTCCAAAAAACCCAAAGCCAGGACTTACAGACCATTGATACCAAGACCTGAACGCCAGGGACAGAGGAGGGGTACTTGCTAGCATCATGACTGCCTAACTTTTAATAATCCTGGTGATGTACTAAAAGGGCTACACAGACACAGACTTCTTTTGAATCTGCTGATGAACTACTCAGTGTGGAGAAACTCGGACTTGGCATTAATAAGGGTAGCTGTTAAGGAGACGGTCTAAAGACAAAAGAAAACACCTCCTCCCCATCCAGGGTCATCAGGCTGGAAAAGGAGACGGGAACCACAGCAATGCATATCCCATTCAAGTAGTGCCAAAGCAACAAAAAGATCACAAATCAGCAAGAACGATCGGGGACCTTTCTGGAGAAAGCCAGAAAGTGTGCACAAAGGCACACAAATAGGGTGATCTGAGAACTCCAAGCGGAAGTCTCAGGAAACCCCTCCAAGGCGGTGCAAAGGGAGAGAGGCCAGGCCACCGGAGGAGGAGACAGCCGGGTGAACACAACTAGCGCGCTTATTGGATGAGACAAAAAAGGGTGCCTGTGGGGACTGCACAGACGAGAGCGCGTGTAACTTTGGAGGAAGCCGAGGAGCAGGAAGCTTGTATTATTAGATTGTAAGGATCAACAGAGGTGCCCGGAATCAAACAGCCAGGCTTTACCAGGAAGCGCTGGTCCCCAGTACCACTCAGTACTCAGAAACCCCAAATCCATACCAATGTCCATATGAAAATGTCAGCAAGGACGTTTTAACCCAGAGGAGAAAGCAGGCTCTATTTTTATCGCTTTGGTTCCTATTTGAGCCAGGGCCCTGCTATGTAGCACAGACTAGCCCCAAACTGAAGATGTTCCCACCCAAGCGGAGATTGTGGACAACTGACCACCACCTCAACCAGCTTCCCCTGGAAACTATGCCAGATGAACTGGCTCTCCATGTAGAAATATTAATGCTGGGCCCCTCCCCTCACATAACAACACGGAGATGAGCAGCAGAAAAACCAAAGCTTAGAACGTAAGACCCAAGTGGACAAAAATGCTGTAAGAGACTGTAGCAGAGTATTTCTACAAAACCCGGCTGGAAACACCGCTTTCTATACCTCAGACTCCATAGAGCCAGTAAAGGAGATAAACTTCTGTGATTATATAGTCTCATATCTGTGTCAGCACAAGAATAACAGGCAAAAAATTAAAATAAAATAAAATAAAACAACCAACCAACCAAACAAAAACAAAACAATGGATTGGGGGGAAAGACTGGAGGCCCCTGAGACCCACAAAGTTTCCAAATCTCTAACACACAAGAGATTTCCAACATGAAAATGAAAGGCAAATGCTTCAGAAAAGCAATCAACAAACAGCGGCAGGCAGCTCATATTACAGGGATATAAATAGTTTATGAAGATGTGAGAAAGTTTAATAGTATTATTAATAAAACATGGAAATGAAAACACTTGATAGCTGTGGAAAGCGACAAGGTTCCGGGTGGGATATCCAGCTCTGGCCACGGTGTGGGCCAGCGCAACTCAGAGGCTGTGGGCTGCGGTGACTCCGAAGCAACCCACTTCAGGAACTTGGACCGGTACACACTAGCAGATGAGGCTGCATAACAAGAGGCAAAACCCAGAACCCAGAGCAAAGCCAAGTGTGGATCCTCACGAGAAAGCCTGAGACTGCCTTGCCCTCAAGTGCACATTTGGAAGAATGAGTTGAGGCCATGTTGACTGATGTTTTTAAAAGCCAGTGTAAACAGTGTGATTTGTTTGTTTGCTTGCTTGCTTGTTTTTAGAAAGGGTTCCCTGTATCCCAGGCTGGCTCTGGGCTCTCTGTGTAGTTAACAGTGACCTTGAACTCATGATCTTACTGCTCCTCTGCCCCCCCAGTTGCTGGGATCACAGGCCAGGGCCACTGTGCCTCTGCTCCTTGTCTTGGTTCACAATGCTCTCACAGCTTTTATTATGGAAATTGGGAGATTACTTACTCCAAGGGGAGCACAGGCCTATATTTCATTACATCAACCTTCCTTCCCTCCTTCTGCACCCTGGAGTTTTTGCTTGTTGCAAGTATACCCTACTTGCATAGTTTAAGATCTTACTCAGTTTTAAGAAACAAAATATATCTGTGTATATGTGTACACACACACACATGATCCACTTAACTGGTTTTGTAAAAATGGCAAAGAACACCTGGAGAAAGCCCTGTCCAAAGCTGTGTCTCAGACCCTGCCCACAGGCCACGTCACTCACTGTTTTCCCGTGATAGCTGCTGGGCAGGGAACTGGCTTCGATGAAATACTTCCTGAGCAGATGCTTGCTTGGATCAGGACTGTCCAGCAGGATGTAGGAGCAGAAATAAGCTCCGTGCCGAAGTAGGAATATGGCGATGTCTTCGTTCCCTGATGGGATGGAAAGTCATAGAGTTCAGGGCATCCAGGCATCCCGAGTGCTCATTTCCTCCCGGGGGCCTTGGTGCTTGGAGAGCAGACTCTTAGTCACTCCCCCTGAGACACCAAGTTTATGGGACTTTGTTCTTTGAGTATGGAGGGTCCACTTGCCCTGTGGGTCACTGCTCCCCAGTGAGGAAGCTAGACGGGAGAAATAGCTGTTTTGAAAAGAAACTGAGAACAGGGCCTGGGGATGGCTAAGTCAGTGAAGTGCCTGGGGAAGGTCCATATTCCATCATCAGGAACCACACAAAAAAGACACTGAGCATGATGGAGTAAGACTGTAATCCCAGAAACAGGGAGAGGAGAGCAGGGGCTACAGGGGGCTGGTTGGCCAGCCAGTGGGATGAATGAGGATGCTCCGGGCAAAGGTGAGATACCTTTGCCATCTCTCTGTCCTAAGGAACGACAGCTGAGGTTGACTTCTTCCCTCCACACATATGAGTGCACACACAGCTGCACACGTGCACCCCCCATAAAACACACACACAGGCACAGGTACACACACACACACACACACACACACGCACGCACATGCACACACACATGCAGAAAGGAAGAAGGCGTTGCAAAAGCCCTTCCACAGGCCACTGGAGAATTAGTGGTGGTGGTGCAGCCGGAGACCCCCCCCCCCCCCCAGTGGGATGCTCTGCAGGGCAGGGTTGGCTGTGTGGGGCTCACCTGACTTGATGGCTGCATAGAGGGGCAAACGCTCAATGACCGGGAACTCATTCTTCCTGACGGCGTAGTTCTCTGGGTCGGCCCCATGTGTCAGGACCAACAGCTTCACCACCTCCAAGTGCCCTCGCTGGCAAGCCAGGGCCAGCATCCAGTTCAGCAGCCGCTGGGGGCTACAGGGACCTGGAGTGGGTGTGAGGACAGAGGGAAGGTGCCGCTGAATCGGACTGGTTGTTCCCCATGGTCAGCTCCCTGTTGGCTGTGAGTAAAACACAGCCATCCTAACTCTGACTGAAAGCTCCGCGTCTGCCAAGTGAATAGTGGTGTTCATGGGAGTCCTGCCTCCTTGTCGCAGCCAGCACTTCTCCGCATTGTCACAGAGCAAGCTGTTCATAAGCCAAGAAAGGTCTGAGTAGCAAGGGAGTGCGCACTGTGATCTGGATGGGCTAAAAATGCCTATGTGATGACTCAGACCAGAAAAAATTAAAACAGCCGCGATTGCTGTAGTTCTTCTAGATGCCTTCTTCTTCCTTCTGACCTGAGCCCCTGAGCCACTTTACAAACAAGAGGAGGACTTCAGAGAGAGAGAGAGAGAGAGGTTAGGATTAAACTATCTTAATTATGCCATTTTGTACAAGTTGCTTATCCTTTGAAAGCCTCAGTTTACGCAACAGTAAAATGGGTATGAAACCCTTCCCCCTGGGTTTAATCCTCACACTATATTACATAGTGTGAGTCAAGTTCCTGAACCAGTAACTCTTCATTTATTATGGGATGTCCTCACACCACTAGAGTGCTTACAGCATTCTATACTTCCAAATTACATCTAACACACATATATATTACTTTCACAAATGATACTTCAAAAGAAATTTTGACAAAGGAAACAGATCTAACTGCTGCCTATAGGGCCTGAAATGACTCCCACTTAATTTCAGGAAAAAAAAAAGAGACACACTGCACACATTGAATGTAACAGGGCTGGGATGGGCTGGAGTGTTACAGTGTCTTCAAGTACAAGCCAGTGTAAAATCTTTTGGGTACAGTTGCCATAGATATGACCTTATCTTCTGTCACGTCCCCAAGACTTCATCTCATTGTCTCATTTCCAGAAGTACAAAGTGCTTCAAGACTGAAGTGTCACCAGTTGTAAGAAGGTGACCTCCCCTGGGACAGGAGGAGGGACTGACGGGAAGTGAGGATGAGGTCAGGGTGGGTGAGGCCAGCATCCACCAGGGAAGGCACCCAGAGCAGTGCCTGGCTGCAGCCTGATTGAGTGAATGTCTGCCCCATCTCTGTCCAGCCGGAACTGGGGGTTCTAAGGCATGGTAACAGGAAGCTGTGGTCCCCAGTTCCCTTATGGGAAGGACGTGGCGGTAAGAGGATGAAGAACTGCAATGCTAGCTTAGGTGGAGGCATGTCCGAGTTAGCAGGCAGCGCCACTGTTTCAAGACCAGCTCGGAGTTCAGAGAGACTGGAAACGCCGAGGGCTGCACAGGGGATGTACAGCAGTGTGAAGGCTCAGATCCTAGTCTGGGGGCTGGAGAGCTGGCTCAGGGGTGAGGAACCATGGCTGCTCCTGCAGAGGACTGGGGTCTGGTTCCCAGCACCCGTATGACAGTTTACAACCATCTGCAAACTCAAGTTCAGGGCATCCAGCTCCCCCTTCTGGCCTCCATGGACACCGGCCACACACACCACACGGTACACGCACAAACATATGGGCGAGACACTTACACATAAAAAAACAAAACAAAAACAAAACAAAACAAAACAATCCCAGTTTGTCTAAAACCAGAGAGTGCTCTCACATACTCACAATGTGACTACAGAGGACACCTCCCTAACTACCCTTTCGTGCCCTCGCTGGTGTCACGGGTTTGCCCACTTATGCCTCTCCTGTGGAACCCAAAACACTGTTCTCCAATACTTCCATTCCCAGCATTTACCTGGCAATGAGCATAGGAAACCCCAGGGGAGCGTGCAAAAGGCCCAGCTTTCAGTGTCAGGCCATTCGGGCCACCAGGGCTACCGAGGCTACAAGGGCCATCCGGGCCACGCGGGCCACACACGCTTGGCATTGTTTACTAAGTTCAGTCCACATTCTTCTAGACCCCTGTGTCTCAGCACAGTTACAGTGCACATGTGCATTCCTTTTGGCCTCAGTCTCCCTCATCTGCTCAGGAGCTACCAAGGGGTTGAGATCTCCTTTTGAAACTTTTCCATGCCTCTCAGGTTCTGAAAGTTCTCAGTACTTGGAAAATGTTTAATAAGTGTTAGTTGGACACACTGACGCTATGATGGTGTGAATGCCCCCCCCCAGGCTCATGTGTTTGCATACTGAGCTCCCAGTTGGTGGAACTGTTAGGAAGGATTGGGAGGTGTGGCTTTGTTGGAGGAGGGGTGTCACTGGCGGTGGGCTTTGAGGTTTCAACAGCACAAGCCAAAGCCAGTGTGTCCTCTGCCTCTTGCTTGTGGACCAAGATGTGAGTTCCCAGCTATTCCTGCAGGTTACCTCTGTGCCCCAACTCCACCATCACAGACTCCATCCCTTTGGAACTATAAACCCAATCAAATTCTTTCTTTCATAGGTTGCCTTGGCAACAGTCTCATCACAGCAATAGAAGAAAGACTGATACAGGTGTGAGTCAGCTGTTAAGGACCCTTGAGGACCGCCATCTTATGTCTCATCTCATCCAGGATGCTTAAAAAAAAAAAAAAGTCAGGGTTTCTCTATGCAACCTTGGCTGTCCTGGACCTCACTCTATAGACCAGGCTGTCCTTGAACTCAGAGATCTGTCCGCTTCTACCTCCCTAGTGCTGGGATTAAAGGAGCCACCACCACCTGGTTCCCAGTCTGCCTCTTAAGCATCTATCATCTCTGCCGACTCCTGTCCATCAAGTGCTTCCCCTTCAGGCCCATAGAAGGAGCACTGGCTGGGAAGAAGCCCTGAGCACAGATCTATCTCAGTGCACACGGACACGCCCACAAAGGGCCTCTACATCATGTGTGACCCCACACCCACAAAGGATGTGTGATCCTAGTACAGGAGCAATGGGGCAATAAGTTTTAAAATTATGAAAGAAATGCAAGGTTTCAGTTATAGGATATTAAACCACGCATGGGTTCTTCTTCTGCACAGAGCCTTGACATCAGAGGCTCAACACCTAGCGATTGTTCCCAGAGCCGGCCTCACCCTGTAGTAGCCGTGGTGTTTTTGGCATTTGTCCCAACAAGGAAGTTATAGGAGAAAAGAGCACCTTGAATTCACCAGAGGCAAATTACCAACGCATCATACCATGGTCTAGCCATTCAAGGGGGGTATTATTTAGCCATAAAAGGAATCAGTTTCTGAGTCATGAATAAGCACAGGGTAACTTTCCATGCATACTGAGGGATGGTTGAGAGAAATGGTTCCAGTTGTATTCAAAACAAGGCAAAGCTAAAAGGGACAGTGGTGACGGAGCTCACACAGGAGTTTACCTGATAAGGCCTCTAGTAATTCATGTACTACTTCAGTGTGTCCAAAATGCGCTGCCACCACAGCTGGATTGTCATCAGTGGGCTCCATTGGTGGCTCCACGCGCTTCTCGGTGAGCAGGAACCGGACAGTCTCCAGATCCCCGTGGGCTGCTGAGATGCTCAGCAACTGGCCCTGGTCAGAAGGGGACAGGGTTCAGTGAGGTCAGCTCCGTAACTTCAAATGTTTCCCCCGAGTCTCTGGCAAGCCTGCAGCTCAGCTGCCCAGGATGACAGTACCCTCCCATGCCACCCCACTATGCTTCAACTCGACGCACTTAGAACAAAACCAGGAACTGGATCGCCAAGAGTTCTCTATTATTCCCTGTGGACATCATGGTTTTAATATACATAGACTTACTTTCCAACATATACTGGGGTATAAGCCCATAGTTGAAAATAGCCCTTGCAATGCACTGAGCCTATCTCATCTAGGACACCACTGCTTCTGCAGCTGTGGTTGGCATGGCTGCCCTGCCTCACAGAGACGATTGCACATACTTCTGCCCCAGGAAAAATTCAAAATCCAGCGTGACTGTTTTTAAATGCATGTTATTTCCCCACCATTAGAAAGCCCAGAAGTCAAGCCAGACCACTGTAAGCTGGAGAATGTCCACTCAGGTTCAATAAAAACCTTATTGACATTTCCTGTTTCTGTTTACTTATCTCAGGCAATTTACAAAATCTAACTTTCAAAGGGCTAAGAATAAATGGCTGCTGAGTGCTCAGCCCTAAAGGAAACATCCACGTCACCTCTCCGTGGCCGCAGGGACACAGTGGACAAGAAGACAGAAAGACTGTAAGGACAGAGGGTGGGAAGGAGCGCTGCAACACCCTTCTGAACATGACACAGGTACGCACTCAGGAACCAACAGCAGCTCAGGTTACCTGCATTCGACCTCATAAGGTGGGGCCCATCAGCATTACGGATGGGAAAGAGGCTCCTGGTACACTCCCCCTTCTGAGGAGCTACTGGTAGTTAAA
This sequence comes from Psammomys obesus, assembly GCF_907164565.1. Taxonomy (NCBI): domain Eukaryota; kingdom Metazoa; phylum Chordata; class Mammalia; order Rodentia; family Muridae; genus Psammomys; species Psammomys obesus. The sequence goes on from NW_026596046.1 coordinate 4,900,547, forward strand.
GGTTGCTGGGGGAGGAGAGGTCATTTTTCTACTTTGTTACAGCCCCTGGTAAGGAGCCCATGCACCAGAAAATAACCCCACAGCCATGCTCAGGCAAGGGATTAAACCCAGTAGGTGATTTTAAAAAGGCATGAAATTAGGGGCTTGTAGGGAAGGTGAAAAGGTTCAATGGGAGTAGGAGGGGGATGAGAAGGGCTAACGGGAGTGAAGAGGGCCACAACATATTATGTATGTATGAAATTGTCAAGAGAAAAAAAAACTTTTTAAAAGATGAAAACCTACCCTTATCTATCTGAGCTCTACTTTCACAGTCAGGCACTGTTCTCAACCACCTGCTTCACAAAAATGAAGGCTGTATGAGCTCAGAGCTAGTGCTCAACTGCCATATGACAATTCATGAACCTTAGAGAGGGGGAAAGGTGCCTACCACGATCCCCAAGGACCACCTGTAGTGGTTTGAATGAGAGTGGCCTCCATAGGCTCATAAATTTGGTCATTAGGGAGTGGCACTAATTTACAGGGATTAGGAACTGTGGCCTTGTTGGAGGAAGTGTGTCATTGGAGGTGGGCTTTAAGGTTTCAAAAGCCCAATCCAGTTCCAGTGCCCCACTCCCTTCCTGCTTCCTGTGGATCCGGATGTAGAACTCTCAACAACTCCAGCATCTTGTCTGCCTGTGTGCAGCCATGTTCCTCACAAAGATGAACATGGACTAGACCTCTGAAACTGTAAGCAAGTCCCAACTAAATGCTTTCTTTTAGAAGAGTTGTCAGGGTCGTGGTGTTTCTTCACAGCGATAGAACTAAGACACCACCCAACAAGTTGTTGATAAATGTATGTGACTGATAATGGAGCTCCACACACCAGAATCCAGGGACAAAGGAGCAGCAGCAGGATTCTTGATTCAAGTTCAAAGGAAGAAAGTGATAGAGTGGACACTGGCTTCTGCCTGAGTTCCAACTTCATCCCAGCCGCTCTGGCATTTAAAGCTCTGTGACACAGGTGGTATAGTAACTCACAAACCTGGGTCCACACAAAGGACTGTCATGAGTGTGGGAATGCAGGAAACCTCAGTCCTTCCTATAACATGGCTGCCTCCCATGCTATTGATCATCGGGAAGGAGGCAAATGGAAGACCCAAGCCGGACTGAGTCAGTCAGCACTTTGTGCACATTTATAGAATTCCTGCACGTTCAAGGAGCAGGGCTGAGCACAAAGGATGTTGGGGGCGATTGCTGGCCTTCGTGAATTTACAGGTAAGCTCGCCGAGTGGATGTGCGTAAAATAACCAATGGAGTGGTTCAGAAAACAAACATCTCCTGAAAGTATAACAGGGCAAGATGGGCAGAAAGGGTCGTGTGAGTGGAGCTCTGGAGAGAGTAATGGACATCCACCAAGCTCTGTCCATGTGCGGCTGCTGCACCATCCCACACAGTCCATCTGTATTTCCATGCTAGGCATGTGGACACGTAACCCTCAGTTAGGAGCTACGTGAGCCACAGAGCTACGCCAGATCTGAAGCACAGTCTGCAGTGCTGAGCCCCACATTCTCTTCATTTCACAAGGCCTCCAGGGTAGGGTGGGCCTCTTGGAGGACCGATGGAGTCCTGTAAGTAGTGTGGACGGGCTGGAGATGGTGTGTCTGGCAAGCGAGGAAGTAGCCTTAACTTGCTTAAATGCAGCTAGAAAACAGAAAGCCACCACTCCTCAGGCCAGGTGGGGCCCAGAAGCCCAGCCATTCCTGGAAAGCACTTGCATTTCGGAGAAAAGCCGCAAATGATTGATTAACCGACTAACAGGGCTAAGAGCTGTCTAGACTCCTGTCCGTCACAGGCTTAAAAGCCCCATTCTCAGAGGTGACGGGTGGTGTCACAGCCGGCCACAGCCAAGAGGGACCAGGAGGCGGCAAAGGCAAGAGCTGCCCCTTTAGGTGGCGATAACCGGGTGGCTCTCAAGTGTTTAATTCAGTATAAAATAAAAGGCCAGCGTCCTCCTATGTCCTCATCTCCCTCTATGAAGAGAAACTCCCACGTGGCCGTCTAGGGCATGTGAATCCATACACACTCATGAGGAAGCCACATAAAACCAAGTGTGCTTTTCATCTAGTTATATGTATGTATATCTTTTATGTATATCTTCTTCCATCGCTCTCCAACTTACCTTTGGAGACAAGGTCTCTCTCTCTGAACCCAGAGCTCCCCATTTCTGCCAGGCTGGCTGTCCAGGAAGTCCCTGGGATCCACCTGTGTCTGTCCCCTTCCCAAGCACTGCGGTGGCAGGCCCATGTCCCCACGCCCTGCCTTCCCATAAACTCAGGCATTCATGCTCACACCGGAAGTGTTTTACCGACAGCCTTCTCTCTAGCCTTCACCTAATTCTTCACAACTTTTTCCCAGGGAAAACAAAGTCATTCAGTTTCATGAGCTGCCACCTACTTCCACTTGACTGGGCCCCCAGGCAGAGGAGCAAAACCTTGGTCAGTAGCCCCTTGTTATGGTTCGTCTAGAAACTGTCCCCAAGGGTCCTGTGTTGAGGGAGGGCTTGGCGCCCAGCTGGAGGTGGTCAGAGGTGAATAGACGCCGAGGGAGGCCTCTGACCTCATCAGCGATTAACATCCTGCTCAGTGCATCGTGGAGGTGACTGGTCCCTAAGCAGGAAAGAGGTCACCGAAGGACATGCCCTTGATTGGTGTGTCCTGTCACTGCTCCACTGCGCCCCTCCCTTCCTGTTTTCCTCCCTTCTTCCTGGCTGCCCTGAGGTAAACAGCGCTGAGTCTCCATGCCTTTTATGCCACAGTGCTCTACCCCATCACGTGACAGGAAGCAAGAAGGGAGAAAGCTGACCTGTCATGTGTGTGTGTGTGTGTGTGTGTGTGTGTGTGCATGTCTATGAAGGTGTAAATGTGTGTGTCTGTCTGTGTGTATATCTGTGTTTGTGTGTCTGTGTGGGGTGTATGTGTGTGTGTGAGCATATTCGAGTGAGAATGAGTGATGTATGGAGGGTGTGTGTGTATCTGTCAGTGTGTAGGTGTGTTGTGTGTGAGTCTGTGTGGTGTGTGTGTGTGTGTGTGTGTAACCCATTGGGTGGGGTAGGGCTGTTTGTCCACTGCTCCAGATTCTATCTTCCAGAACAAATCTGATATTAGGGATGCAGTTAGCAAATACTTCCTCCTAGGCCGCCTGCTTTCTTTCTGGTCTCAAGACAGGAGTGTTTCTCAGTGTAACTTTCTAGTTTTGGCAATACACAATGTATCTACTTGCCTTCTTTCTGGATCCTTCTTCTATGGACTTAGTATGTAGACTGTGCCGTCTGCAAATGGGGGATAGTTTTATTTTCCCCTCGTATCTGTATGCTTTATTTAACTTCTTCACCTTATCTCCCTGGCTTGAACGTGGAGTGTCTACTGAATAATAGTAATCTATTGATTATAACTATAATTATGGTTTTGTTTCATATGAGAGCATGAATGCAGTTTCTCACTACCACAATTACACATAAACATTGAAGATTGCTACCTTGGGGATCGAGTTCATTCTTATTAGTTAATAACCCTCCCACTTGTGGTAATTCTCACTGCTCTGCAGTTCACCTTATCTGATATCAACACAGCCACACCTGCTTTCTTTTGCTTAATGTTTGCATGGACTATCTTTTTCCATCTACTCACTTTCAGGACTCAGGCACACCCACACACATGAACCACACACACACACACTCACTCACACATGTATATACTTACCCAACAAATACACTCTCACACACACACACCACACACACATAGACACTCACACACTATGTACTCACACTCTCACACAGAACATACACACTCACACACAGCACACACACAACACACACAAACCACACATACCCACATACTTACATACCCACATGCACACTCACCCACACACATTGTATTTAAAGTGATTGCTTCACAGACACAATCCACTTCTTATTCTTTCAAAAAAATCCTAACCATTAAGCTCAATGGACTTAAATAATAATTTATATTTAATATAATTATTTAGATGTTAAAGTGTAAGTCTGCCATGCAATTTTGTTTGGTTTTGTTTACTCTCACTTTTTATTTTTTTTATTTTTTATTTTTTTTCCTGTGAGTAGCTTGATTATTTTGAGTTTTACTTTTATTAGATTATGGTGTATTTTAATAGAGCTCTACACATAGTTTTAATATTTATTTTGAGACAGTATCTCACTGTGGATCCCTGGCTGGCCTGGAACTCTGTACGTAGGCCTCTCTGTAGATCTGCCTGCCTCTCCCTCCCAAACGTTACAGGCATGCACCGCTGTGACCAGTTACACGCACACTCATAAACGCTTGCTTGCTTCAAGTGTTGCATTATATATATGTAACCTTCCAAAATACACTGATAAAACACTGTTTTCAGTATTCTTATCAGCTTAGGTGAATGCTAAAATCTTACATTTATTAGATAATGTCTTTGTCTTTAAAAATCCCTCTCTCTATATTAAGAGCTATATTAAGCGGTGTTACACTTTTTGCTTCAATTGTTAAATTGTCCTTAAAGAACTAACGATGACGTAACCATCTATTTTGTGTATCTGTGTTTTGGTCTCACCATGTTCCTGTTTATCCCAACAATCCTTATTTTGTGATTTTCTGTTTTTAGCTCTTCCATTAGGAAAGCTTTCCAGACACTCCTTCTCTTTGTTTCCCATCATTCCAGAATGTGTTTATCCTTTCTTTGTTCTTGAGGGGTATTTTTCAGGCTATGGGATTCTAGTTTGAACCCTCGTCTTCTTTCCTTTAGTATTTTGTGCCACTCCCTCTGGGTCCCCATGGTGTCTGATGATGCCGTTTGGGTTGTTTTTCCCTTAAGGAAACAGCTTTCGCTGGCTGCTTTCAATATTTTGTTTTGTTTTGTCTTTTTTTCTTTTCACAGCAGTTTGAACACAGGCCACTGAGTTCCATCCTGCTGGGGACCCTCTAGAGTCTTCACTCTGCTGGCTGCATCTTCTCCACTTTGGGGGAGTTTTTAGCTTCCTAAACTATGCTTCAGTGCGTTTCCTTCTACTCCTGGACTCTGATGACATGAGTGCCTCCGAGGGTCTGTTTATTTTCAACCTCGCTCTCTTCTTTGCTCCCTCCTTTCCTCCCTTTCCCCTCTTCCAGTCCTAGTTTTGTCTCTCCCTCCCTTCCCCTCCCTCTCTTCTCTCTTTGCCCTCCCTTTCCTCTCTCCTTCTCTTTTTCCTCTCTCCATCTCTACTCTGCTCTCCTTCTCTTCTTTCTCTCCCCGCCCCCTCCCTCTCCTCATACCCTCAGGGAACAGATTCTTTCCTCTGTCTTCTCCATTCTGGAGCTGATCTGCCTACAGAAGAAAACTTCAGCTATTGCATCTTAGTGATTCCAAAATTTCCTTTCCATTCCCCTTTCGTTTCTCCACCGGCACTTGTGCTTTGAAGACGTCTACTGCTGACTTTTGCTTTAAGCATGCTCATGTTTGCTCTCTGGAGTTTTCTGTCTGTTTTAGATTCTTGTCAGAGCTTTCAAACATCTGAGTCATCCAGCTGCTGGCATCTGTTGTTGCCTTGTTTTCACCGAGTTTGATATTTTCTGTTTCCTGAGGGGAATTTGTTTATTGGGACATGGTGTTAGTGGAAATGTACTTTAGGATGGGGCCTCATTTATGTCCTGGGCTTGGACTGTGCTAACTCTGGTGGGTGAGCAGCGGTGGATTCCTCACTCCTTGGTGGGGTGGAAAACCAGGAACTATTCAGAATTAGATTGCATGGGAGGGGTGGACTCCTGCTTCCTCCTGGGCAGGGAGGTCTCCTGTGCTCCTTAGGTCTCCAGTGGCAGCAGAGTGGGGTTAGCATCCCACAGCCTTCTTGGATGACTGGTGTAGCTTTTACAGCCTGGCTGAGTTAGAAACTCTCCACCTTGCCTTGGCTGAGAGTACTGGGGACTAGGACAGGGAGTAGAGGGGAGGCTACAAGGTCCCTGTGGTGTGGATGGGAGTTGACAATAGACTTTGTCTTTTCATGCTGCCCTTGCCTGGTCCTCTGGCTGCTGCAACAGTGGCTTTCCTTGGAGCCTTTTTTTCTAGGCCCATTTATTTCTGGGTTGCCAGCTTCTTCACATTTAGTCCGGAATGTCAAATAGATGAAAAGGGTCCCCTCAGAAATGCAACACCATGTTTTTCTTGAGCTCTGAACACATTAGCGGAATTTTTTTTTTTTTTTCCTCCTCTCTGGTTTAAAAAGGTTCATTGGTGTGTATGGGATGTCCACGGTTCTCAGGTGCACACAGAGGGAGGAGTGTTGAAAAGCAAACCAGTTCAATCTTCCCTTTATTTAAATTTTTTTATATGTACTAATATCTTGCCTGTATGTATGTCTTTGTACCACATGCGTTCATTCAATCTCCCCTCCCCTCCCTGACAACTCCTTCATAGAAGCGGAAGTTACTTGCTTATTGACTGAAATTATACCGGAGAGCTTTCCAAACCACACTGGGATGTTATCTGAGCATTGGGAATTCCTCATGGAATTTGATGTCCTGGAAACACTGAGGATTCCATTGCCTTCTCACCCTGTGGACTGGACAGTTAGACCATCGTCCACGCACAGGTGTGGCTCTCTGTCATGTAAAGGGGCATCAGATGTCCTCTCAAATGGTGCTCACGGTGCCCCAGTCTCTTAGTTTTCCGAGAGCAGGCTGGAGGTTTAAATATAGAATCATTTCTAACTTTCAATTAAACGCGGACAGAGTAGGCCTCTGCGAAGCACAGTAACGCAAGCAGAGTATCGATAAAGTGTTTCCATGGTAACGTCTGATTTTTATCCCCCTTGAGCTGTTGGCAGGTGGGTTATTTTGTACTTGCTTCTTAGCCAACAGTTTGGCACACGTTCTAAAACTTTAAATACCGTGCGTGAACATGTCAAAATGAAACTCGTTTTATAGTAATGTGCTAACAACAACAACAAACGTTCACACCTATACTTTCCATCTGGCACAGCTACACATGCTATGAAAATGGCCTTACAATTAGAAAATGTATAGGAAAAAAAAAATTCCCATACAGCATGGTTGGTAAGAAATTTGAAATAATCCGAACGTCTCGTCAACAGGAGTAGATTGAATGTGTATTGTGTTCCCTCTAACATGTGAAATACCATGCAGTCATTGATGGTGATGCTTGCAGTGAATTTACAGTCCTGCAGAGAGTTCCTGACATTCTACACGCAAGCAAGAGTTACATGCAAAACTATTATCTGCGATTACGTTACCTGCATATTTCATTACATGTTATCAGAAATGGCAACACTCCCCCAGGCCAGCTGGCTAGACGAAAAAGTCCCGAGACAGTGGAGACAAGTGTTTGGATACATTTGGGACATGCTTAGCTTTTGTTCTCCCCCCCCCCCTTTACTTTTACAGTTTTTTCCTGAAAATCCCTGAGCACATGCTGGTTTTATATAGCGGGAGAAAGCATCAGATGGGTAGATAAAATCTGCAGAGGGCGTCTGGGTCTTTACATGTAAGTGAACCCATTCATATCCCGGCAAGGGCCGATGTGGGAGGTGACTGTGTGGCGCCACTGGGAAGGAATGCTGCCCCAGCGCTCCTGTGCCAATGGAGATGTTCCCGGAGAACGTGGAGACTGCGGTCTGAGAGGTGGCCCACAGGCTGGAAATGCTGCCTTGCCTCGATACCCCACGCGTCCACCCCAGCCCCAGCGTCTTAAGCCTGGAATGGAGGTACCTGCCTGAAATCCCTATCCTGGAGGTGGAGGCAGGAGAATCAGAAGTTGAGGGTTAACTTTGGCCGCATGGTGAGGTGGACAGAGGAAGAGGGCCACCTGGGATACATGAGACTCTGAAACCCCCAAAGATGTGTGGTAAGGGTGTTGTGGAGGGATGGCTCAGTGGGTAAAGCGCTTGCTGTGCAAACATGCAGACCTGCGTTTGGATACCAGGCACCGCTGTGGGTGCATGTCTGTCACCTCAGTTCTAGAGTCAGGAAGACCCCGGGGCAGGGGGTGGGAGGGTGGGGTAGGGGAGAGGGTTGCTGGCCAGCCTAGTTTGGCTCAGATGACAAGCTCTGGGTTTAATGAGAGACCCTGTATCAAAAAATATGGTGGAGGGGCTGGAGAGACGGCTGAGTGATGAAAAGCGCTTGCTGCTATTGCAGAGGCTCTGGGTTTAGTTGGTTCTCAACACCCAAGGCTCACAACTCTCCATAATTCCATGGGACCTGACGCCCTCTTCTGGCGTCCTTGGGTACGGCATGCATGTGGTGCAAAATACATAAAGTAAAAGTAAATAGGTCTTAAAAATAGAGTAGGGAGCCCTGTGTGGACCCTGGGCTTCTGCATGCACACACAGACAAATGTTCCCTCCCACACACACACACACTCAAGTATAATCAGAATAGCAACTCTGAGGCAGGCGCGCACCTTACCTTCTCCTGCAGGGATCCACTCTCTTCACAAACCTCTCTGAGTAGGTCACGGGCCCGGGAGAGGTTTCTCTGCTTGTATGCAGTATGGATGTCTTCCATGCTGGGGGAGTGCGCTGTGAGGTTGCCTCCTGGTACAGTCAGTTTGCTGCCCATGTCTTCGGCACCTGTATGGGAGGACACACACAAGCTATTACTGTGCTGGTGGCCTCTGAGTAGTCATGGGTGGGGACAGTGGGAGGGATGCCCTACTCAGGACATAACTGTGGGAAGGGGGTGTAGGAAGAGAAAGGAGAGTCCTCAATGCACTTGCTGGCAAGTTCCTGTATCTCTGGGCATGTGTGGCCTCTCTGGAAGACATTGGGACAGTGGGATGTTTAGCACAGCACAGCGATGGTTGCTGGAGACTGCCAGCTGGAGCTGCTCCAGCACCCTGGGCAGCAGGAGGCAGGCAGCCCTCTAGTGAGAGAGCAGGCGGTCCCAGCCAAAGGGCTCCACTGCTGTGTCCCTCTGAGGACGAGCAGCTAAGCCCCAGGGTGTGGGAATCCACACAGCTCCGAAGCCCTTCTCTGCTCTCAAGCTCTCAGAAGGTCAAATGATTCAGGACTGGTAATTCTTACCTGCGTGAACATGCCACCCTCGGATCTCCAGCAATCCTCTGACACTCTGGGCCTCTCGACACGCTTGGACCACATGTGTGACTGACCCACCCTGTCACCCTGGTGACCCTGCCATTGTGGTTATCTGAAGTGTGGCTTCCTGTAGACACATCCCTGCTCTCTGTCAGGGGGTGCTGACCTGCTCTCGGCAGAGCGGGCGGGGGTGTGTGGGATGCTCTGGCCAGCTGATTGAATGGCACCCACGTGGGAGGAGAGACCAGACATGTAGGGGACTTACAGAGCAACTGGACAGCCAAGCACTATGCTGGGTGGGAAGGTACGGGTGAAGGAGATGGCTATTCCCCAGCGGTGTCCTGCTCCAGAACAAGGGTTCATGTTAGACTCCCTCAAGCTCCCACATGCTGGTAAAAAGGCTTTGGACGTTCCCTAAACATTTCAAAGGTCTGTGCAAAACTGTTTCGTTGATAGGTGTGTATATTTCTCTGGAAAGAAGAGTGAAAGCTCTCTCTCTCTCCAGATGTTACAGAAAAGGCAGAAGCCGACGAGAAGCTAAGCCCTGAACTGTGCAGAGCGGCAGAAGAAATACGGCAAGAATTCTGTGATTCGTGGCTAAATTCACACAGTAGGAGGGACCCTGGGGTGATGGACGGTCCACCCACTTCCTGCTCTCTCTCTCAAAAGGGATGGATGTAATGGGCCGGGTGCTTTTCTTTTCTTCTTTTTCCTTTTTTAATGTTGTTAAGTATATGCTGAGTAGGGAGGCCCCCAAACACAGGCGCCACGAAGTGAGCCATGTGAGAGCAGCCAACATCTGGAGAATGGTTTTCAAGTTTAATTTCTTTACCATAGAATTGGTTATAGTCTGGATCTTAGTTGTCCCTCAGAAGCCCATGTGTTAAAGGCTTGGTCTGCAAAGTGGTGAGCCTGCAGTAGATGTTTAGTAGATGGGCTTAGTGGGAAATCCTCACATAACTGGGAAGATGGCCTTGGGGACCCGGGGCTGTGGGCCACTCCTCCTCCTCTCTCTACTCTGCTTCAATCCACGAGTTGAGCATTTTCCTGCAGGGTGTGATACGCTATCACAGACTCACAGCTGTGGGGCCGATCTGTCATGGACCAAAACTGATTAGCTCAGGTATTTTGTTATAGGGAGGGAAAACCAGCCACCTAACAAAAGCACAAAAATTCCAAGCTTAGAAATAGATTTCACAAAAGATCAGTAAGATCGGAACTCTTAGAGAACACTGACAAGAAAGTTAAGGTCTGTGTAGGAAGGAAGACTCCCTGTGCTCATGGACTAGAGAACAAATACTATGAAGATGCCAGTTGCCCGTGACTTTATCCATGGATTCAATTTCAGTTCAACTATAACCCCAGTTGGACTATCCCCGTCATAAAACTATATCAGATTCTCAAGGTTGTATGGAAAACTTGAAGAACCAAGAATAGTCAGTCAAGGCAGTCTTGAAAAAGATGTCCATTACTTGATTTCAAAACTTACAATAAGGCTCTGTAAGCAGGCACTATGATACTAGCACAGACAAATAATCCTAGGGGACAGAATGGAATTAAGAAATAGAGTCATGGGGCTGGGTAGATGGCTCAGGCGTTAGAGTGCTTGCTGGACAAGCATGAGGACCAAAGTTCAGATCCCCAGAACCCACACAAAGGCTAAGTGTGTGTGGCAGGCTTGGGAAGGCAGAAATGGGATCCCCAGAGAAGCTGGCTAGGGAGACAGCTCTGGGTTTGACTGAGAGCCTGCTGCAATGAATACCGTAGAAAAGCCATCAAGGGAGAGAACTAATATCAACCTAAGGCCTCCACAGGTGAGCACGCACACACACGCATATCACACACATAAAAATAGAAAAAGGGAAAAAAGATAAAGGTGGAGAGTGGTCAAGGAAGTCATCAGACGTTGAATCAGGCTAACACACACACACACCAACACACACCACATATGAAAGCACACACACAGGCATATAAACACACACCACAGCCACACAAACACATGCATACAACCCCCTCCACATACATAAACACACACACACACGCGCATAAATGAACACATGCACATATCAAACACACAAAAATTCATATTTGGCCATATAATTAACTTTTGACGAGGGTCCGAAAACAACACGATGGGGAAAAAAAGTTTTCAGCAACTAGTGCCAACACACCCACATCCTCATCACTGGGCTGGAGAGGTGGCTCAGCAATGCAGGACAAATGCTGTTCTTCCAGAGGACCTGGATTCCATTCCCAGCTCCTACACGGCAGTGTCCACTTGCCTGTAACTCCAGTTCCAGGGGGATCTGATGCCCTCTTCAGCTCTCTGAAGGCACTGCACACCCATTTTGCATACATCATGCATGCAAAACCACTCACATGCATAAGATAAAATAAATGTAAAAGATAGTTGTCTCTTAGAGCATATAGAAGTTAACTTGAGATGGATCATGGACCAATAATATAAAGGCTAAAGTTAAAAAGATTCTAAGAAAATATGTCCACTACCTTCAAGACTTCAGAGGAAACCAGGTTTCTTAACGGTGCTGAGGTTTGATGTCGTCTGAGTGGTTTTCAGGCCTGATGGGACTTGAGGACTGGTGGAAGGGCAACACCACTGCAGGGCATGGGGGCCTAAGGGCCGAGGCTCTTGAGGGGTCTAGGTTGTGATGGCTCTTTGTCAAGATGTTATCACCTTCCTGCTCCTGCACACACAGGACTGCCTGGCATTCAGCAGAAGGCGCCACTTCCACTGAGCCTCTGTGGGCTCACTCAGGTCCTTGAATCTCCAGAACTGTGACCTACATCAGCCTCCTTCTTGGCCAAGTAGCCTGTTTGACATACTTTGTTCCAGTGGTGAAAAGAGGACCAATATTGAGGGTCTCAGGAAACAGTAACCATGAAGGAAAACTTCAAAATTGCACTTGACCAAAGAGCTTGTAAATGAGGAAAAATTGCTAAATTAGACCATGTTAATTTAATTAGACCAACTTATGCTCGTCAAAAGGCATCCTTTAAAGAAGAAAGCAGGCAAATTCTAGCCTGGAATACAATGTTGTAAAACATATCTGAAAAGAGATGGTATATATATTACCACAAAGGATATTAAAAAAACCACAACAGGATAACAAAAAGACAAAACAACACAATTAAACCTAGTTAAAAGACTTGAACCCTGGAAGACAGAGAACTCGATACCATTCCCCATCACGGAAATGCAAAAGGCATAACAATGCCTGGGCCACTCCCACCAGAGAGCTATACTTTCAAAAGACGTCAGCACCCAGAATGCTCCCTGATGGGTTAGACTGTAAAATGTGTAAATAAATTACAGACAACACTGGTGGTTCCTTTTACAACTGACCATGCACTGACCTATGATTTACCAGTTCCATTCTTAGATTTTTACCCAGGACGGTATGTCCAAAACTGTTATCCGAGAATGTTCACGAAAGTGGTAGCCATAATATCTTCAAGCTTCCAGTGTCTCAGGCATCCATCTATCGGATAAACACACTGTGGGACCATAACTACTCGATAAGAAGGAGGAGTGAACTATCAATCATTCTGATGGCTGACATGAAGCTCAGAAACAGAATGCTGAAAAGACAAAACCTTGCAGAAAACGATGCTATTTCTGCATTGTGCTAATCTTGGAGCGGGAGGGCATGAGGACACGGCTTGTGCTAACGGTTCCGGATATTGATGAGGCTTGCATTCCACGGGTGCTGTGCTTACTAAAATGTAATCAAGAGTCCGTTTAAAATATGTGCGTTAGGCTTTGTAGATGTTTTATCTAAAACGCTGTTATAAACATCACACACACACACACACATACACACACACACACACGTTAGTAGTTACGGGTGAAATGCATAGATGTTGGTAACTTTAAAATGATCAGAAATGGGACAGGCCCGTGTCAGACTCCGGGTGGCCGGTGTCTGGCTGTACACTGGTTCAATGTATGAGTGCGTGTTTGGAAATTTTCAAAACAATATATTGTGGGAAAGGAGGCTCATAGTGTCAAACTGTGTAAGAAGGGCCCACCATCTGACATACAGTATGTGCTTTCCCTACTAACGCAGAGAAAAACCGGCTCTGCCAAAGCCAAGGCAAGCTGCTACCGGCCACAGTCAATACCGTCCAGAGTTTTTACGCCACATCCTGAGCTAGGATCTGAACATTTCTGAGGCAATTGCTCTGAAAATCCACTAAAGGTCAATCATCTCTCGGTACCTTCCCTGAAGCATGCGGATTGCTGGTCTGGCAGGAGCTCTCTGGGTTCTGATTTTTGGAAACGCAAGAAAGCCCCGCGTGGATGTGGCTAAGCGATGTGATTACGGCAGCTTCTCTCTCTGACACAGGACAGTCCCCATTAATTATTCACTGCCTGTGACCCCAGACAGCCCAGAGCAGGCCAGACAAGGGAAGGGCCATTAGCAGGGATGAGAAGGAGGTGGAGTCAGCTCCCCTGCCTCCGTCAGAACTCGCATGAGCCATCATGGCATGGCTCATCTTTCAGAATTAAACAAGCACCTGCTATCTCATAAACGGCAAGTGTGCCTGGCCTGCCTTTGCTTCTGCTTGTGTTAGTTAGGAATGTGAAGGCAGTTAGATCCTGAAGTGATGTAATGGAGCGCCCCGAAGGTCCTATATCAATACAGGTTCATGGCAAATTACAAGAGCGCTTTGGTTTTAACATGGTACGAGGAGTAACGATGTTGTGGGAACCTAGAAATGCTTTGTTCTCTTCAAATTCCCCAGGGTTGGGGTTTTCAGCTCGGTCCCCAATTTCCCTAAGTTGCCTGAACATCCCATGTGCACTGTCATGGATATTGTGAGCTGGGTCTCTAAGTCTGATCAGACTGTTTGTAAGGAACTATGCACACGCGCCACTAAGGGCCAACCCCGTGCAATTTCCACAAATACCCGACACGGTGGCTAACACTTTTTTTTATGTATGCAAAGAAAAAGTGAGATTCCAGCAATGAGTATTAAGGATGGATTGTTAGAGAGGAACAAAGGGACAAAAGAAGGTTTTTAAAATTATTTTCCAAGCTTCTTGTATTGGAATGGTATGGCTGGTTTGTTTTAAATGGCAACATGATTACACATACCCCGTGAACAGAGAGCCAATGAAAAAGAAAAATAACACAAAACACCTCACATTACAGACAGAAGTCCTGCCTTACTGTGATTAGACACCTTTTTTACAGGTAAAGATTTTCATGGAATTTCTACTTTTTAAACCCAATGTGCTACAGTTCTGTAACTGTGAATTGGTTACTTTGATGCAAGGTTTAAAAATAGTTGAGATTGTTCAGATATTTGTGCCTATTTATTCAGGTACTTCTACTTATCAGCTTGCTCAAAACAACACTATTCTTTTCCATGCTAAAACGCGGACAAACGTATTCTTCATATACATTTGAAAGTCATGCGAAAACATAGAGATTTCCAGTATCTATTCTATTGCAATAAAACAAGACTGTTTCAAGTAGCAAGAGCTAGTATGAAAACAGAATATTGAATAGTTTAATTTCACATATTGAAAATCCTTCTCAATGTCTTTATTATGTTCTTATTTTCCTAAGTAGCATTGACCTTTCCAGCACACAAAACTACAAACAAGCATGTCATTTTTTAAAATATAAATAAATATGCCTGCCTAGGTACGCAGAGGAAGGGAAGGGCAAACTGACAGAATCGTCCAGAAAGGGTTCAGCTGCCTGTGCAATGTTAGCCAAGAGTCACTCAGAAGTAGGACCAAGTGAGGAAAGAACAGAGATGTGGTGCCTGGCAAGATTAGAGACACAGGCCTCATGGAGTTACGCAGGAACATAAAAAGAAACATTTAAAGTAAGCTCTGAGCTGGTAAGCACGAGGGCTCCTGGATGATGACAGACGTGAGCAGCAGCCTTACCCTGGGTACTCCAGACATGGGCGGCAAGTTCAAGTTCATCATGTGAAGAAACATTGGCTAAAGGAAGTAAAGTATTTTAAAGCCCATAGAAAGAGAACATTCTTTGTCTTTGATACCTGCTTTCAACTCAGCATTCTAATTCATGCCCTCAGGCTCATGCACTATTTCACATTATCAGTCCTGACTACAGACAAACTAGCAGAAAGCATTCTCCTCTGCCAGCGGTTTACAATGACAGAATTCTACAGATGCTGCAGAGTGATGCTGTTGGGCATAGTGTGTGTGTGTGTGTGTGTGTGTGTGTGTGTGTGTGTGTGTTAGTTCTTTCATTAGCATTAAAGTAAACATATATGATGGGAGGCAAAGATATTTGAGAGACACATTTGTGATGTTCAGAAAAGGCACTGACATTTTATGGGCACATCTATGACATTGCTGGTTGCATTCACCTCCACCGACAGAACCGCAAAAAGGTCAAGTGACCCATCAACCCTCAGCTCGCTGCTGAACAAAGACAACCATACTCTAGGATGCTACCGACCTGGTCAGAGTTGTCTGGTGACTTTCCTCCACTGAGTCCCCATGTGGCCTCGGCACCCGGAAAGAAGGCTGGGCCTCCTCAGAGGTGACACCCTCTTTGCACTTCGATGCTCGCCTTGGCGACCCAAGCTTTAGTAGCCGCCAGAGAGCACGATGCTTCTCTCTCCCCCAGACACCAGTGGAAGGTTTTAGCTTCAGCGGCAGTTTTCACCTCTGGGTCACATTACTGTGAAACCCAAGCCTTTCTTTCTTTGGGGGAAGAGGCAGAAGATACAGGGTGCAGGGGAGGAAGGTGACCCTCCCAGGCAATTCCTCCTGGCTCCAGATGGCTAACACTCAGCTCCGTCCTGCTGGCTGCTGCAGCAGCCTCAGCATCAGCAAAGAGAGCGAAGCAGGGGCTGGGCTGGGAGCTGGGGACCAGCTGCAGTCCTGAGGTGAGCGTCTCATTCTAGCCGCGAGATAGAGGCTTAGAACTCCATGGCTAGTCTCTTCCAATCTTTGGAAAATGTTTTTCGTAAAAGACAGGTGGGTAGACAGATATACAGACTGCTCCAGGGGAGAAATCACAAGTAAGGGCCCTGTTTTCTATCATTAAAAAAAATACAATCAGGAGACAGTGTAGGTAAGAGCACTCACTATATAAGCCCGATGAGCTGAATTCAAATCCTCCAAAGTGGCCTAAAAGCCATTGGTAGTAGCTCTGTCTCAAAGGAGGCAGAAAGATAAGGAGTGAAATCAGAGGTTATCCTTTAACCTCTACAGTAGGCACAGGTCTGCACCTACACACATGATCAAACACACACACACACACACACACACACACACACACACACACACACCAGCCAATCCTAAAATGCCATATTATGTATGACATATATAACATGACATATGACACAGTGACACGTGACACAGTGAAAAACGTGAAGTCTTACAAGATTCACTGATGGGAGACTGACTGATAAACCCAACACAGACAGTTCTTAAAGAAAGAAGAACACCCCGTGCAGCCAGGCCCAGGGCCAGGTTCTAATTGTGTACCTGCAGTTTTCTCTTAGGAACTAACATGCAGAATAGTACAGCACAGAAAAAAAAAGAAAAAAAAAAAAACTACAAGCGTACTTTCTGCAGAGCTCCTGTGCCAGCCTGGGCAGCGCCAGCCAGGCAGGGAGATAGCAATGCCAGGTGAGTAGATGCTTGGGAGTTCCCCACAGGATGGGGGCTTGGCTTATGTCACTGAATGCAGTCCTTACGGCCCTCTTCTGAGAGAGGAGTCCTGGCTGCCATATGTCATCAGGGAGGCCAAGAGGACAAGTGCACAGAGTTCGACAGGGACAGGGCAAGAAGAGAAACTGTGCTTTCTGCCTGCAGAGAGCAGGCAGTGTCCGTGTCTCTGCTTTTCAATGTAGGACCTCCTGGGACTTCCAAATGAGAAACTTTGAGTCATTAAAATGCACAAGGCACACAGAACCTTGTGCACGTCTTTATTATGCAAAGTGTAATTTAAATATTACACTTTATATTTTATAAGTGGTCAATTTAAATATTCACATATACACATACATACATTAAATTGTGTCTGTGTGTGTAGTCACGTACATGTGTGTGTGCCTTTATGTCTATGTGGAGCTCAGAACACAGGATCTGGCTTTCTCCTTCCATCATGTGAGTCCTGGGGACCAGACTCAGGAAGCCAGGTTTGATAGTAAGTGCTCTTACCGGGACATCTTCTCCAGTCCTGGGATGGTAAATCTCAAAGGACTGAAAAGTGTCTGAGGGGTAGATAAGCCTTTTCTTGGAGTGTTGGTGAGAGGCTTCTACAGAGAAGTAACTAAGGAGGGAGGTTCCCCCCTGGGACTAGGAGCCTGTGTGAAGTAAGAGAAAGGAAAAGGAGAAAGCCCCCCGCCCCCGAAATACTGGCATTTTTCTCTCACTGCTTCCTGTCAGCCATGATGCAAGCAGAATCTGCTCCACCACTCTCCTGTCACCGTGGACCAAATCCTTTGAAACCATGAGCCAAGTAAATCTC
This sequence comes from Psammomys obesus, assembly GCF_907164565.1. Lineage (NCBI taxonomy): Eukaryota > Metazoa > Chordata > Mammalia > Rodentia > Muridae > Psammomys > Psammomys obesus. The sequence continues at coordinate 4,918,109 of NW_026596046.1, forward strand.
CCTTTAGGTTGTTCGTGTCAAGCATTCTGGCACAGCAATGAGAAAGCTAATGAATAGAAGCACCGTAGGAAAACATACACCATCCTGCTCCTTCCTCCCCTTTTTTCTCCCCTTCTCCTCCCCCTTTCCTTCTTTCTCTGTCATTTAGAAGTATGAACTAATGGGTATCAAAAATGAGGATGGTGGCTGCCTTCAGCAGGTAAAGTAACTGCGTTTTAAAAATTCTGTTATTTTTTTCAGTTCTGCCAGGTACTCCGGGAAATGTCCCACTTTCTCCCAACACCCATGTAAGGCCGTGCAACTCACCACCACCTACCATGAGAGGACCAGGGCTGGGTGTTTCAAGAAGCTGGCTTTACCCAGGTCTTAGCAGTAGAGTTAATATCTGGCCCCTTCTCATCAGAGCACAACCTTCTGCACTCTAGGCTATGCGTCCCCAACCAAACATTAGCTTCTTATTCAACAGAAGATATGCCATGGTGTGCATGGCAAGAGAGTGGCAAGGGAGAGGTAAGTGATCCCATCTCACTGGATGGAAAAGCCAGAGCAGAAATGGAAGCAGTCTGTCCTTCAGCTTCTGGAATGGCAAGAGAGAGACACAGGCGCACTGATGACCTCTCTCCTAAATTTAGATTCTTCTCCAAGAATTCACCCACCTACGGCTCTTTTGCTCTCTGGATATTTTATACCTTCTGTGTGCTCATCGTGGACTGGACTCAGAGGTTGCTAGGGGCTCAAGTCAATGCTGTGTTTGTCCTGCAGAGAAGCCACGCCCTCTGCCCAAATGGGGATATGTGAAGATCTTGGGATGGTCAACAAACAAGAGCTGATTTGGAAAAGAAAGAACTATTGGTCTGAGAGAGTGAAAACCCAGAGAAAAGACATTTCATTTGCTCAGTACCTAAGCACAATATAAAATTCTCCAATCTGAAGATATGAAAGTTAAAAAATAATTCCTAGTCTGATGGTTGAGGTGATTATGGTTATAAATGCTAGGATATTGGAACATCCTGCAACACAGCAAATCTGTTTGCTTGGAACTGACTCCAAGGGAACAAGTCCACAAATTTAAAAACTTTATGCAAGACTGAGGGCACAGTTCAGTGGTGCAGCATGTGCTTAACATGTGCGTAGCATGTGTGAGGCCACGGGTTTGATACCTGGCCCTGGAAAAGAAACTAGGTAAGAATGGGCTGGAGAGTATGTGTTCTTCAAGCATGAAGACCTGAGTTCAAATTGACATCACCCACTTAAGAAAACCCAGGCTGAAGGGATGGCTCAGTGGTTAACAGCATGGCTGTTCTTCCATAAGACCTGAATTCATTTCTCAGCACCCACATGGCAGCTCACAACCAGATGTAACTCAGGTCAAGAGGATCCAACAGCCTCTTATGGCCACTGAGGGCACCAGACACGCATGATGCACAAACATGCATGTAGGAAAACCACTCGTATACATAATAAAATAAAATGCCCAGGCATGTCTGTTAGTGCTTGTAATTCCAGTGCCAAGAGAGGTAGACACTGAGAGCCCAGTGCCAGCGAGCCTAGCTGAAGCAGTGAGCTCCTGGCTTACACGTGCATGCGTGAACGTGCTCACTGCTGTATGATCTGATGCTTGTGACACCTGTAACAGCTGAAACATGCGAATGTGGACAACCTGCCACAGAGCACACAGAGAGCAGACATTACGAGCATTTCTCAAGGTGGTCATTTTTACGTGGAAGGATCTCAGGTACATCTTCACAAAACTCTCTTCTCTATTTTCCAGAAATAGAAAAGTGTTACCACTAAAATGACAAAGTTTCACAAAGTATGCTTTTTAAACGTAACACAGTTTCCAAACAGAAACCAGCTTCCTCACAACAGAGGTAGGCAAAGGAAGGAAGAACAAAACAAAACAAAACAAAACAAAACAGAAAATTGCCCTATGTAAAACTTGGCGTAACAGAACTATAGTTACGCTGTTAGAACGGGATTCAAGCTCCAGGCTTGCCTTTTACAGCTCCCCAGGGTTTGGTAAGCATTTGGGAATATTTGAACTGACCCTTTTGTAGAATGAAACCTGTGAACGATTGGACCTAGGATAACATGTAAGTCAATAAAAAGAACAGATACACGTCCGTATGAGGCAGTTGTGTGTTTGCATTTCCTCAATGGCCCCCAGGTTTTCTTCCTTTCCTGGAAGAGTCTCCACCCTTCTCTGCTGGTTAGCATTCTCTGTCCAGAACTGACTGACCACAGATGGGAGTCCCCAAAAGAAGACCAGCGGACTTTCCCTCTGGGCTTCCTTTTCCTTCCTCTCTGTCTGCACATGGTCTGGGCCAGTTCCTGGCCCCTTGGGAGGCTGTCTGCCCAGCACTTCCCTCAGGCCAAAACCACTCATTTGCTCCACACACAAAGGCACCCACCAAAAGCTTCCTCAGTGCCCTCCGTATGCCAGGAGGGGTTCAGCTACAGCAGTGGTTCTCCACCTGTGGATCACAACCCTTTTGGTGGTCAAAGAACCCTTTTCTATAGGGGTTGCCTGAGACCATCAGAAATCACAGATATTTGTTACAATTCCTAACAGTAGCAAAATTATAGTTATGAAATAACAATGAAAAATAATTTCATGGTTGGGGGCATCACAACATGAGGATCTGCATTAAAGAGTCAGGGCATTAGGAAGGCTGAGAACCACCTACATTTCACCTAACAGGACCCAGGGGCCCAGGATTCTTCCCGTGAAGAGCAACAGCGATATATGCTCAGGGCTTTTCTGGAATTTTACTCCCAAGAATAGCCTTACCGCCTCCTGCACCACCACTTCCCCCTCTGCCCCCCGAGTTAGGATGTTTCAGAATACTGTTTACAGGACTCATGACCCATCAAAAATTTCAAGCTAATATTCTGGGGCTTTCCAGTTCATTCTAGGATCTGAAACTTAATTGTCTACTTAGGAATACACGGCTGCAGACATATAAAGCACTCTCAAGGAAGGACACCCCCGAGAGAGCTCCAGAGAGGGACACAAGTGTGGGACCCCCCAAGCTACAACACACCCATCACTCTCACTCCTCTCCCTTGTCATTTGCACCCCTCTCTGGCTCCCTGACATGCTTTCATTGCTTCTCTTCTTCAGCCACCAAACTAGAAGGACTGGTGGAACCCAGCTAGCTCAGAGGCTTTGTGGTCAGGGTCAAGAGGATGAAGATGTGGGAAATGTTTAGCACACTGTCCGACCCTTGCTGGGCTCCGGAGAAGCGCCATGCCATTGTCCTTGGTAAAACTGAGTTAGGAATTTTGCCTCTCTAAAGAGACTATGGTGAGTCAGGCTAAAAAGTCAACCAACGAGCCTCACCTAGCACAAGATAGTGCCGGGGAGAAGAGATAAAGATGGGTTAAGCCCCTAAGTGTCTACTCCAGACAGGGCAGCAAGAGCCATAGCACGGTCAGGCAGGCACTGCATGGGGCCGAAGCTCAATAAACGTTCAAGGAAGCTGGGTGTGGTGGCACATGCCTGTGATCCCAGCACTGAGGAGGCTGAGCTATGAAGGTTGTGACTTCAGCTCTGCTCTGGGAGGTAGAGTAAGATCTTGTCCTGACCTAAGCCATGGGAAGAAGTCCCCACCCAAGGGAAAACAACCACCACTTCCCCAAACATTCTAAATGTGGAAACAAATCACCCCGACTGCTTACGCTGACAATGCCCTTCTCCTGAAAGGCTGCTTATGAAACCCACAGAAAATCAACATCAGGAAGGAAAAGAAGGGAACCACAGACCAGTGAAAAGAATGTAGCAAAATGGCACGAATAAATCTTTTTTATAATGTATTTTATTATTATTTTTAAAGATTCTTGTTTATTTTATGTATGAGTGCTCTATCTATCTGCATGCATGCCTGCATGCCAGAAGAAGGCATTGGATTCTAGTACAGATGGTTGTGAGCCACCATGTGTTTGCTGGGAATTGAACTCAGAACCTCTGGAGGAGCAAACAGTGATCTTGTCTATAGAGCCATCTCTCCAGCCCTATTGTTGTTTTTAAATTTAATGTCTGCATATCTGTATGTGTATATATACATATATATGTCTGTATATATATATGTATGTATATATTAATGTATATCTGCACATGTGTGTGTTAAGCCAGAAGTGAGCAGCTGCACCTCAGAATCAGTAGTTATAGGTAGATGTGAGCTTCCTGATGGGTTCTGGGAACAAAACCCAGGTCTTTTGAAAAAGGAGCAAGTGCTCCCTATTACTCAGCCCCTTTTCCAGTCCAAGACCACTCTTTCCCACCCATAGTTACTTTCAATCTGAACGGATTAAAATTTCCGATCTAAAGGTAGAGATGCCTCAGTAGGTGAAAACTGAAAATGCTTTGCTGCCCAGGAGGCACGCATGTGGCCTGAAAGCAAAAGGACAACAGCATTGCTTGTGAACAGGGATGGAAAGAGACTTTCAGTGTGGGAGAGGCAGCAGAAAGAGCGTGAGAGCCAGAGGGGGCAGAGGACACCAGCAGAACAAGGCCCTCCACATCAGCTGAGCAAATCTCACATGAGCTCGCTGAGACGTGAGCAACGGGCACAGGCCGACATAGCCCTGCACAGGTGCTCTGAGCACATGGTATGGCTTCCAGTTTAGCATTTCTATGGGGCTCCCGAGCAGGTGTGTGAACAAGTGGGTCTCAGGTTCTTGTGTATTCTCTTGGGCCCTTTTCCTTCTACATGCCCAACTCTGATATGGAAGTTTTGCTTCATTTTGTTCTATTTTATTTTGTCATGTTTGGCTGTTATCGCTTAGATGCCCGTTCTTTTCTAATGAGAGACAGAAAGGGTACCCATCTGGATGGAAGGGAGGTGGGGGAGGAACTGAGAGGAGTGGGAGGAGGGGAACTGTAATCAGGATATATTGTATGAGAAAAAAAAACCCATTTTCAATAAAAGGGGAAAATAAAGAAATGTACTTCTATTAGGCAAAACAGAAGGTTAGTAAAAATCTGTCCCAAGAAATGAAGAAGGTTATTTATTATATAACTGGATGATGGGAGGAGGGCTGTGAAACTTCGCCTTGCCGTGATAACACAAGAACTCTGAGCTCAAGCGATTGTGATTGCCTCCATGGGGCCTGCAGAAGACTGAGGCCTTACATATTTGGTCCAAGATCAAAGATCAAAGATCATAGGTCACCTTGCTCAGGGGAGTGTAAGGCCAGAAGAGAGCTGCTGAAAGAGAGGAACTCATCATTTCTGTGCTGTTGTCACAGGTGAGTTACTCAAATTTCAGGGAATAACTTCACATCCTATGGTTAGGCCCAGTGGGTCACAAAGCAACAGCACAAACAAAGCAGGGAATGGGACTGGAACCTTGTGGGGGAGGAACTGATGGAGTAGAAAGAGGATGGGAGGGGGGAGAGAAACCGGTGACCAGAAGATTGTATACATACATGAAACTGTCAAAGAATAAATTAATAAAGGGGAAAAATTACAGTCAATAAATTTGATGAATAGAGGTGTAAACATTCTCAACCAAATACTTGTAAATTGAATTTAGCAGCATATAAAGAGATAAAACACCATGACCCCTTGAGAGGGAAATTTATCCTTGGGTGCAAGGATGGCTCAACATATGCTAAATGAGGACAGGGACGCCTTAACAGGTCCCCTAAGTGGACACATCAAAACCATCAGACAACAACCAATGTGTTTTTGTGACAAAAACTGTCAACAAGCTAGGAAGAGAAGCAAAGAGCTTTAGCACAAAAAGTCCACATAGACTGAGTTCACAGCCTACATCATGCTCAACACTCTAAGACCAGAAATGGGACGTGGCTTCTCACACAGTAGTACCGGAAGGCCTAGCCAGATCAGTTGGGGGAGAATAAGAAATAAGAAGCACCCAGATCAAGATGGATTTAAATGATCTCTGTAGATGGCGAACCATTACAGCTAACAAAAGATCCAGCATGGTTAAAGGATATGAGATCAATACACAGCGGTGCCCTGCATTCCTATACAACAATAGATATAACTATCAGAAAGAAAATTAAAAAAAAAAAAAGACATTTACAAAAACTACAAATATGGGAAGTAAACTTACCAAGATGTCACATGACAAAATTTGTTGTATGACAAAAAAAAAAAAAATCTGCTCTCCCCAGATAGCGAATCCCACAACAGACTGAAGTACGGCTAGCATCAAAGTCTGAGTTGGTGAACCAATGAGCTCTACGGGGTTACTTACAGGAATACGGGTAGAGTTTACAGGAGCAGAAATGACTCAAAGATAGCTGCCTCACCGAAACTCAACCCCTACATGGGTGACAGCTCATAAAATCTGGGAAACCCGGAGCTCACTGCACAGCCAGCAGGCAGCTCGACAGATTGGAGAGTGTCCTTTTCAGGTGCCTCAGTTGGTCTAAATCTCATCCAGGGTAACTTGGCTGGTTTCTGCTTTTTACAGGGAGTTGGTCGGGTCTCATGGTTTTTGCAGCTTGGCTTCCTTCTGAGAGAGACTAAGCCTTTTCTTGTTTATTCTGGCAAGGAGGGGCCTAGTGAATCTGGTCAGAAAGGACAGGGGAGAGAGGGAGAGGAGTTATAGCCTGAGAGAACCATGAGAGACACAGTGTGAGAGAGCAAAATGGGGAGGGAAGCAGACAGACAGAGGGACAGGTAGAGAATACAAGAGAAGAGGGAGGGGTGGCAGAACAGCTGCCTTTACCTGGCAGACTGCAGGCTGTTAAACCACCTAGAGGCAGACCAGAGGGGCTGCCCATATGCTAACACCTGCTGATCAACTTCTAGTAGCTCTTTTCCTTGTTACTGTCCTCAAACACCCAACAAGCGATCTGAGGGAGATAGGGTTGTTTGGGCTTCCTCTGGAGGGACACAGCCCACAGTCCATCACTGTGGGGACGCATGACACCAGGAACGTGAAGCAAGTGGCCAGTCCCCTAGTATTCTAGTCAGGAAACAGAGCAGACAGCAAGTGCTGCCAGGCGATCACATACCAGTCCCACCCCAGTGACCCCCAGAGAGACACCATCTCCTGATGCTCCCATGACTTCTAAGCTACTCTATAAACTGGGGGCTGAGCGGTTAAACAACAATCTTTGGGGACCTTTCAAACCACTACACAACTATTAGTTATACGATCATTATATTACTCAATATTACACTTATATTGCTCAACATTAGTTTAAAACCCAAGGGAAGAGGAATATAATTACACCCTCATTATGATAGATAATACACTCCCTTGTCTTATCAAATATCTGTAAAGCCAAGGAACATGCCCCATCAAAGGAATTGACTGGCATTTCTTTCCCTAGAATGGCACATCAGTTTCCAGTGTCTACTGATCATTTCTGTGACGTGTGTGTGTGTGTGTGTGTGTGTGTGTGTGTGTAGGAACTAAAGTAACTCCTCACTCCTGATTTCCTTTCATGTAAAAATTGGAATGTCCTTTCCACGTTGTTTTTCAAGTGTTTTTTAGAGGAAGGAAGTTAGCTCTCAGCTAATGTGTGAAAACCAGTTTGTTCTGGCAATTTTCACACAGAAAGGTGCTCAGAATCAAATCAGTTCTAACTGTACATGGTCAGAGTTCTTAGTTTTCTCTGTGATGCCCTGGTTTTGTGTTATGCTTTCAGAAAAAGACCTCTCTTGAAAACCATTTGAATTTAGCAACTTCCTGAGAATTTTGTTAGTTAAAGTTTACACCTAAATATGTGATTACTCTGAAACTGACTCTTGTGCAGAATTGAGGAAACAATACAGAATCCTACGTCCCTGGCAAACAAACCCAGCAAAGCAAAATTGGTGTGCATCCTGACACATCAGAGCCAGGCTTTGGTTCCTGCCTCTCTCAGGTCCTTCCTCCCACCCTCACCCCTCCCCATGTGAATTTTTCTATCTATTCTCATGGCTTTATTTTTCTAGACAACATTTAGAGTATTTTTTTCATGCTCTCCAAAGAAGTCCTGATGTTGTTTAAATTGTTCCTGTCCTGAATTGCAATATCAAATGTCTAGGGAACTGGCACTATTAAGAGAATAATGGTAATGCTTGTGTGTGTTTGCTCAACTGGTGGGCAGAGGCATGGGACATGGGTGCGAAGACAAGTCTTCTGCAACCGAGAACTCATCATTTAGTATGAATTTTGATACATATAATAAGGAACATGATTTTAAAGATGAATTGATGGTTTTGTCAAAGAAATTAGATTTGAAAAGGGACCAATGATATTAAGTCATCCTAAGTATGATGATATTTGATTGATTGAAATAGTTTTTACGTCCAGAGTTTGAAGCTTTCTTTGGTAGGCCTTTGATTTATTTATTCTAGTTTTATACTTGGAAATTCACTTAACAAGGCAGGATTAAAAAACAAAACAAAACAGACCCTCCCTTTTTCTTTTATATAGCCCTGTAAACATTGAATGTTTCCTTTTTTTTTTTTTTTGTGCTCTCATGACATTTGACAGGGCATCTGATCTGTTAACAAGACATGCCATCTATAGCAGGGGGGCCTCAAAACTCACAGGAAAAAGTCAACGTGTTCCTTAGAATTGAGGGGCAGAGGATATGAAGGGAGGACACTAGCAGGGTGTATAATCCACCCTTCCACTGCTAAACCATGCCCAGCTCATCACAAGAGAAGCGCATACTAAACAGATCCTGGGTTCTGAGGCACAGCCTAGCAACAGAGCACATGTGCGCTATGCTATGTTCGAGGTCCTACACCGAGATAATTTTTCACATAGCAAATTGGGGGAACCCCCAAATTTGGAGCAAATGCTATGGTCTGGCCTATGGGAAAATGGGCAAACCAAACACTGTTGAAGCTGGGGGGGGGCAACAGGACACACACTCTTGGGGGCAATTTGCCAACATCTGTCTGATTTTGAGAAGCATATGACATTTTGTCATAACACTTTGGAATTCACTGTATGGATGGGCTCATTAACATCGGAACAGACAGCTAGGATTATATTTTATAGTAAATATTAGGAATAGCCCAATGTGTATTGACAAAGATCGCCTATATAAAATATGGTACATCTATTCGGTAGAATACTATACGGTTGTCAAAAAGAACATCAAATGTACAAATATAGGAAATGGGTGAAACCCAGACAAGCATTTGCAATTAACTGTATTCTGTGTAAAAGAAGGCAAGAAACTACGTTTGTTTCACCTGTTTACATGAAAATTAATTCTGGAAGAAGGGAAACTAGAGTTAAAGACGACACTTAAGATTTTTACATCATGTGATGGTATCACATATTCAAACAAGTATTTTCTGAAGTATTGTCAAGAGGTGTGTACTGGTGCTTTGGTCGATGATGGCCGACGTTGATGATGACGGGCCGTGAGATGACACTGTGGGGGAGGATCCCTGTGGAGTTGTGTTACATCCCTGTGGAGATGGTCACGTGTGCAGGTGAATCTCCTGCAAAGCGCAGCACTCCATCGTGCTTGGTGATGGGAACGATGAGTTGCTGCTTCATGTACCGTCCTGTCCTGTATATCCTTAAAGCATGCTCGCAGTACATAAAACTAGGGAAACAATCTGCTTTATCCCCAGCAGCCCCGTAGACCTCATTCTTCCTGCATCGCTTGGTTATATTATTTTCTTTCCTCATTAATCTCATGTTATTTTATTTAGTGTGGCCTTAGGAGCAATATGCTACACGGTAAATGTGAGAGTACATACACACACACACACACACACACACACACACACACGTGTTTATGTGTGAAATGTGTAAATGTACATGACATTTATCTAGACAAAATATAACTCGGATACATGTATGTATACACACAGAGAGAGATGCCAACAATCTAGGTGTGTATTTAGCTATAAATGCATGTGTGTAAGTCTGTGTAGCCAATGATGTTCACATGAGAACAAAATTGCCTAATGGGCATTTCTCAGATGTGCGGCAGTTGTGAGGGAATGCTGACTGATGTCAGGGAGAAGACGTGAGGTCACCTATTCTTTCTTCTCTCCTCATCCTTGGAGACCCGCATCCTCAAGTTCAAATGGCAAAAATTGAGTCCAGCTGTCTTTCGACGACATGAACTTGGTTATCCACCTTCCTAATCCGAACGCAGGGATGCAGCACAGGCTGAGATCAGGGTTGTAGAGTGTGGCTGCCTGAGACAGGCCATCCCTGACTTGTGGTTGTCACAGCAGTTTTCCAGTGCAGAGTTACTGCCTTAGAGCAAACCCTGGCTGGCTGCTAGTAATATGGGGATGCTCTGTCTGTCTGTCTGTCTGTCTGTGTATCTCTGACTCTCTCTATTTGTGTCTCTGCCTCTCTGTCTCTGCCTCTGTGTTTCTGTCTTTCTATCTTTCTGTGTATGTCTCTGTCTTTCTGTCTCTGTTTCTCTGTGTGTCTGTCTCTGTCTCTCTCTGTGTGTCTCTCTCTGTCTCCCCCCTCTCTCTGATTATTAAACTGAAGCACACTCCAAGATTCTTTAGTAACCACAAATATCCCAAGAATGCACCAGCTCTGCTCTCAAGGCCTGAAGCCCATCAACCCTGACTCACAGCCTCCCTTCTCGATCTTTCTATGACTTGCACCCGGGATGAATGGCCTGAGGCTGCACATTTGAGACAACATCTCTTGCAAACAAATGAGGGCAAAAAAGGCCATGGAGGGGAAAAACTGTGCTTATTTCTAGCTAGGAATTTGTTTAAGGAATTAAAAAAATGAGTAAGAGAAAGGAATGTTGTCTTAGGAACAATTTAGAAAAAGAAGCTTCAGATAGCTTGGCAACTTCCTAAAGCCAGCATGTATTCATTTAAATTTGTATAAATTATTATGGCAGATAACACAGATAGGAGGGTTTCGTTCTGCAGAGATTTTAGAGGATGAGAGAATTCAAGTATTATTTTGTGAATGTGGCAAACTTCAAATGAAAGAGATTAATGTCATTAATCTCCTTAAGTATTAGTGTTATCTTGGATAGATGTGATGGCACATGTCTTTAACCCCAGCACTCAGCGGCCAGAGGCAGGCAGAGCTCTGTGAGTTCAAGGACAGTCTCTTCTTCAGAGTGAATTTTAGGACAGCCAGAGCTACACAGAAAGACTCTGGCTCAACAAAACAAAAAACCAAAACCAAAACTAAAACTAAAACAAACAAAACAGAAATAAACAAAACAAAGGAAAGGAATTACTTTCCTAACAACCTGAGTTCAGTCCTCAGGATCCACAGGATGGAAGTTGAGAAGTTGGCAAGTTGCCCTCTGACCTCCAAATGTATGCTATGGCACATGTACCCACACACATACACAGAGTAAGAAATTTAATTTAAAAATGTAAATAAAATTGTTCAAAAATACTCAAAAATCATATTAGTGCAAGAAGAGGACCAGATGTTGTAGAGCATGGGTTGGAGAAGGCTAGGGGTTCTCTGAGGTGCCAGGCTGCCCACAGAAGCAGGAGAACTGAGGGCTTCTGGGAGAGGACATAGAGAGGGACCCTAGTGGGAAAAAGCCTGTGGTTTAGTCCAGCGTGTGCCAGTCAGCGGGAACAAAGAGCTCTGTCCCATTTTCACTAAAGAAGGAGAGTGGGAGGCGGGACCTGACAGACCTTCACAGGAGACATGCTCTGGGTCTGCTACAGTCTGCTTGCCTCCTACCTACAGGCTGTCAGGACTGATACTGAGTGCACAGAAATCCATAAGGAATCTCAAACACAAAGACCGACACCTAACCAGACAGCCACAACAGTGGTGGAAGGTCAGAGATGAGCCAAACCACTAGAGAAGTCAGAGTTCAGCCCAGGATGTGTGTTTACTGAAAGCCGGTGCGACACATATCACAGGTGTAGCCCTTGGGCCTCGGAATTCACATGGAGATGTGAGCAGCTGGTAGTGACAGGGTCTGGCGGAAGCTGAGAGTATGCATTTCTTGATCTATCCTGTTGTTACTACGCCAGATAGGGTGGGGAAACACGCCGAAATAAGCTACCCACTGAAATGAGGGCAATCTGTGCTCTCGTGGTAAAACTTGCTGTCAGTAAATATCACCCTCATGCCAGGGAACAGACCGAGCCATCACATGAACTTCCCCATGCAGGGTCTCAGGCTCAGATCTCCAGCACCTCAGAGGCCCTTCTCTACCCAACACCACGTTAGAAAAACAAACAAACAAACATACAAACAACAACCAAAACAAAAACCCTGGGAAATGAAGCTGGTGTGGTGCAGAGCAGAAGTGACAGGGCTGAAGGAGAGCTCTGTAATCTGGAATATCAAGCAGAGGATGTAGTCACAAAGAGGATAGAAGGGGAAACAAAGAGACATGGAGGGTACAGCTGGCCCCAGCTGTATGCACTCAACAGTGAGTGCAAGACTGCCCTTCCCTTCCATACCAGTATCTGCAGGAGCTCAGCCTGTTTTTATAAAATGATGTAACATGTACATGTGGCCCAGAGAAGTCTGAAAACATTCCATACAGAAGTCATACTTTTTTGACAATTTTGTTTGCCCTTTAGTTAGTTGAATGAACAAATGGAGGCTGTGGATCGGGAAGGAGCTCATGTGGGCTCCTTTTTTAGCAAAACAAGTCTACAATAGACTTGTAGAGGGATGGCTTGCTGGTCATGAACACTAGCTGTTCTTACAGAGAATCTAGGTCCAATTCCCAGCAGTCATTATGGTGGATTGCAACAGCCTATAATTCTAGCCCCAAGGGATCTGATACCCTCTTCTGGTTTCCCTGAGGCACCAGGTTTGCATCTGGCATACAGACATACATTCAGACAAAACACTTATACACCTAAAATAATAAATAAGTAAACTCTCAAAAAATCAAATACAAATTAAAAATTTAAGGAGTGTCTCATCTAATTTAAGAATATAATCTAACCAGTGAGAATAATTCCCAAACTGAATAAGACAAGTTCTCAAAAGTGTTAAAATACTAGGCAAGAAATTAAAAATGGTAGTGGGAAATGGAAGAGGAGGAGGAGGTGGAAGAAGAGAATGCAAAATATTAAGAAAAGAAAAAAAAAAAAAGCCAAAGTCAGTTCTTTTAAAGGAGTAATGAAATAAAGTCTTATTTTTTTTAAATATGCATCAGTGTTTTGTTTGCATGTATGTCTGTGTGAAGGTGTCAGATCCCCTGGAACAGGAGTTACAGACAGTTGTGAGCTGCCATGTGGGTGCTGGGAATTGAACCTGGGTCCTCTGGAAGAGCAGTCAGTGCTCTTAACCTAGGAGCCATCTCTCTAGCCCTTGAAATAAAGTCTTTAAAAAAGACTAATTAACCAATATTGAGACATAGAAGCCAAGGGATGGGATAGAGGGAGGTGGGAAGGGAGGGGTACAAACATGAGGCATTGAAAGCAGCAGCTCAAGCAACACAAAGCACTCACTAATGAATTAGAAGAAAATCATGAGATCAGCCAAGAAGAATGGGACTCCTTGGAGAGGCAGCAGGTTGCAGGTTCAGGATGTGGAAAGGACAACCTGGACTCTGGTGGCCAGTGTAGGAAAGCAGGTGCCATTAGACAGATGGTTTGTGCCAAGTACAGAGGAACCAGCCTAAGGGATCTACTGGCCAAAGAGGAACTCATAGTGATACTGAGAGGGTAAAGCCCTCATTAGTTGCCTGTGAAGGGTACTCAGGAACTGACTCAGGCTAGAGGAAAAAACAGAAAAACAGCAGAACAGAGGTCTTGACATTCCCCTATAGCTGGACTCAAAGGAATCACAGGTCCATGGTGGACAGAAAGAAGATGTTCAGATAGAGATGACTTTCTGTTGACATCTGAAGAAGGAAAGGCTTTAGGTACCCTTTCCTCTTGTTGAGACAGGTTCTCATGTAGCCCAGGTTGAGCTCAACTCACTATGTGGCCTAGATAACCTTGAACTTCTAATCTTCCTGCCTCTGATTCCTGGGTGCTCGGATTATGTGTGCTCATCATCACACCTGGTTTCATGCAGAACTGGAGACAGAATCCAGGACCTCACACACAGTAGGGAAAGATTTTACCAATTGAGTTACAGCAGGAAAAGGGTTAACTGTTTTGTAAACCTGAATGCAATACCTGATCCAAGCAACAATGAATGAATGAGCTGAAACCACTAGGTGAAAACTGGAAAACCCATCAGGACCTTAACAATGAATATCAAGTTGATATCAGTTAAAATCTCTGGAAAAATCTAAATATCAAAGACAGACACGAGACGAGACATTCTTTGACTCCTGAGGCAAAGTAGGAGGGACATACACAGATGATCTGGTCCCCTTGCCAACAAATCTCCTGAAATCTAACCAGCCCTCCAGGTCCAAAGAAAGCACAGGGAAGAGAGGAACATGCCAGGCCACACGCAAGAATGCAAAGCCCAAATCCAGACAGTGGGAACTGCCAAGGATTCTGTGGCTTTATCAGCAATGAAATCTCACACAAAAAGGAAATGAGGGAGAAAACAGAAGTTGGAGTCTTGGGACAGTGTTGAGCCACAAAACACAGAGATAATGACCCAGCCAACTGGAAAACAATATAAAGACAAGCTAATAGACTACAAGGCCCACTTGAATATTGACCAGATAGTATTATGATATTTAGAAAAATTTTAAAGTATGAATGTGATATGCTGTGAATGTTGTTTTTAGACTTCTGAAGATATATATCTGTGTGTAGGTCTCAGTTACCTGGAGAGAGGGAGACCATTTACAGATCAAGACTGGCTATGTATGTAATCAGCTGAAGCCATGTGATGGACACAACAGAGTTTATTATATTAGTCTCCTTCATTGTGTGATGAGTTCAAAACTCCCACAAGACAAAAAAAAAATTAAAGGGAGATAAAGCATAAAATTTTGCATGGAGCTAAAGGTTTGTGAAGGAGAAAGCCGCCATTTGTGAGTATAAGCCTTAGAAAGTATGGCTCCTCTCGTCCAACTACTAACCAGCGGCCTGAGCCCGCTTAGCTTCCAAAATCAGATGAGAACTGACAGTGTCGGGGTGGCATGCAGTAGACAGAACCTGTGGTTTCCGAGGTTAAAAAATAACAAGGGGAACTGAGCATCTGCCAGTTCTTTGGAAGAAAAGGAAACTAGAAGAGGAGGAGGGGGTGGGAAGGTGGGAAGGCAAGGTTTTCATTGTATTTTCTTTTATGCTTTTGAATTTTATGTCAAGAGTAACAATCAAAAAATATCTGTTTGACTCTTGATGCCACTATGCTAAAACACTGGAAAATTATATAGAAAGAATCAAATCAAGAAATAGAAGGTTTTAATATATCTATAACTAAAGAGAAGCAACAGTCAAAACCAATCTGTCTTTTAAAAAAAGCCCAAATAGCAAATTCATAAATGCCCAAGTAGGCAAAATATTGTATGTCTCTCTTTAGAAAATGTAGTACGCACAGTCAGCCACTGGCATCTGCAGCGATTGTTCCAGGCTCCTTCTGGATGGCAAAATAGACAGGTGATACAGCCTTTATGTAACTAATGCTGCACACTATTTGCACAGCACTTATGCACATCCTCCTGAATACTTTAAATCTTCTCAAAATGACTTACAGCAACTAAAAATAACTATCTAATGATGATTTGTCATATTAAAGATAACCACTATGTTCTGTCCTTTCTCCTCTGCGGAAATGGAACCTGTTAACTATGTAAGCTCAATCCCACCTTGCTTCCTGACTTGTTTTAACTCGTGGGAGATGGCCAAAGTGATACTGCTGCTCCAGTTCTGGAGCTGAGCCTAGAAACTTCTACCACTGAACTCCGGAACTTTCAACTGCACGCTGTGAGGAGCCTGGGGCTGTGTGACTGGGTAACAAGAGGACATGGTAAAGAGAGCAAAGTAACACAGGGGGACATCGAGGGGCCAGACACGTGGGTGAAGCAAGAAGAACCACATCTTAGCCGAGCCCCGCCCAGCCTCTTGACCCAGACTCCTTAGTTCTTGCTTACTGTACTTCCTCCCCGAATTCTAAGCATTAGAAAGGTTAACTCTGATTTCCCAAGTCTGGCTTTAACATACTGTGCAGTGAATAAATTCTCGAAGGAATGAGGGCTAGGCACGTCATTCTCTGTTGTTTTTAGTATATTCCACACATGTTTGTTCTACCTTCTCATGGCTCCTGCCTTCTGGTCAGCCAGGAAAATCTCACATCTGCACATGTAGTTTAAAGGAGAAATCTCAGTGCCAGACATGGATTACCTCCCTACCAGTTACTGGTTAGGGAGGCTCCAGAGGTACCTCAGACAACACAGGCTATTGCCATTGCCCTTGGTTGCCCATCATAAATAGACGGTAAGAACCTACAGTTGAAGACAACACATATTTCAGGATGCAAAGAAATCAGTCTTGGACTGATCAGGAAGTTCTTCCTGATGACTAGCTTTCGTAGCATCAGAAGGCATTGTGTAGGCTGCTGGGGAGAAGAGCCATCCACGGTCTCACTCATAAGACCTTTCACGCTACATCACTGACCTCTCCTAGGCAAGCTTTGCCCATTGGTACGACGGCAATGTGACTGTTTATGGGGGCAGACAACCTTTCTCTTGATTGGATTTGAGGCCTGTTTTATGGGAGCAAATTCAAGCTTTTTACTATAACCTCTCTCTAGGGAAGTCATAAGCCCTAGGGGAGCCCCTGCTGATGCTGTTTTGTTGGATGGTTGTGTTGCGACCCGCCTTCTAGCTATTTCTCGTTATGTTCATAGACTGCTGCTCCCAGTCTTGTCAGGGAAGCTTCTTATGTCATTGGTACTGCTTAACACAGATACACACTGCTGCTCAAAGTGCTGCGAATAACTGTGAGTGCCCAGCTGTGGAAAGAATAAGATCAGAGGGCGGGAAAAGTGCTTTGGGATAGATCACACAATTAGGGGTCTACCTAGGATTCATTGCAGATATGTTAATTTTTGAATACATTTAACATCTAAAAGATAAATAACCAAGAAAACATTACAATAGTTGGTACTAAAATAAAATAACTTCCAGTTAGAGTTCCCTGGAAGATTCAAGGACATACCACACTTATAACAGGGGAACAGAATATGTGGACAGGACAGTGAAAGATGGGAAAGGGCTTTTGGAAATTAGGCACAAGACAAGCCAGGAGCTGGGACTTGTGCTTGTAATTCTAGTACTTAGGGTGCTGAGGCAGGAGAGTTTCCATGAGTTCTAGGTCAGCCTGAGCTACCTAGTGACTTTTAGGCTGGTCCAATGTACAGAGTGTGACCCTCTATATAGATAGCTACATCAATAATTAAACAAACAACAAAAACATGTGCCAAATCAAATTGACACTTTAACTAAGAGGAGTTCCACTTAAACAGACAAAAGGGAAGAGAACAGTATCGAAGACATTTCCAAGCTTGGAAGGAATATACACTTGGCCCATCCATTGCCAAGAGGCATGATGAAAAAGGACCCTCACCCGAGCATAAGTTGCTACACTTCAGAATACTGAGGCTTCAGGGAAGAGTCCAATGTGTTCAACAGAGGAAAAGAGGGAGATGGGTGCAGCAGAACAGTGAGAGGCAAAACACATCAAAGAACAAGAGCCAGCTCTTCCAAACCCAGAAGGCCAGTGGGGCAAGCAGGTACTCAGGGGAGGTCAAAGCAAAGATGCCTCCTGGAACACAATCCCATGGGAATCTCCCTCAAAGCCTTTCTTAAGAACTTTCTTGCTGCAAAGTTCTGTTTGACTCTAGTCAAACATCCCAAAGCGAGAATTCAGGAAAAAGAGGGAAAACGCAGGTTGCACACACCAGGGCCTCACAGGATAAAGCTACTGATGAGTCTCCAGGCAGGAGCCCTAGCAGTGGGAACATGTCATAAAACCACACATGCGCCCTGGAGATGACTCAGTGACAACAGGATAAACCCTGATTGAAATGTAATATTCAGAGATGCTTATGGTTAGAAGTCCACAGAGTTGTCTTGATGGAGCAGGGAGAGAGGGGCAAGCATATTCTCCAAATAAAAAAAATGGTAGTTACCCAAAGGAAAAACCCAGGACCAGGGCACGAGACCAATTTGGCAGCAGACACCAGGACAGGGCTTGTTCTTCGGTCTTCCTATATCGTGGCTCCCTGTGTCCTAGAGGTCTCTGGCCAGGGGCACATGGGACTTTGACAATGTTTAATGCCCTTACTCTGTAAGTCCACAATTCTGCCAGGGCACACACTCAACTGTTATAACAGGCATAATGTAGAGTCTACAATAGTGGTTCTCAACCTGTGGGTTGAGAGCCCTTTTAGGTGTTGCCTAAGACCATTGAAAAACAAATGTTTTCATTACAATTCATAACAGTAGCAAAATTACAGTTCTGAAGTAGCAACGAAAATAATTTTATGGTTGGGGGTCGCCACAACATGAGGAAATGCATTAAAGGGTCAGAGCATTAGGAAGGTTGAGAACCACTGCTCTAGAGGTACTTTACCAAGGGAATGGTGAAAGACCAGGACTGTATTTATGCATACACGGCCCATGTGGAGTGGACTTGGACATCGTTCAGGTAAAAAAGCTGCATGTTTAATGTGCAAGATTGATGGGGCTGGGAATATAGCTGAGGCATAGCATAGACTGGCTGAGCATGCATGAGGCCCTAGGTAAGATTCTAGACCCACAAAAAACACTGTATATGTCAAGCCAGAAGAGTGAGTATGCATGTGTGAGTATGTGTGCATGTGATCAAGAAATTAGGGCGTATACCTTCAGCTGATGGTGATCAGCCTTAGACAAGGTGAGAGGCGTCGACAGGTACCATGGCTCTCCCTGCATTGTTTCCACCCCTTGCAAGCATGAATGGAATTGCATACAGATACCTGTTTCCCTTGACGTTTAAGAAGGAATTGGGCCTGGAAGAACGTTCCCTGCCTGGCAAGCCTTGGTTTGCCTCTCATGTTAGAATCCAGGGGTGCTGCTGGTATCTGCACAGAGGCGGGAGCAGTCTCGTTGATGCTGCTTGAGGCTGGGGCAGGAGTGGGCAGCCTGAGGGCCCTGCAGGCCTCCTCCCACCTGGCACCATTATAGAACCAGCACCCTGCTTCTTCACCACTAAGCCCTATAAGGTGTGGCCACCTGCAGCATCCACTTATCTCTGGGTGCTCACACAACCGTTTAAGTCCAGAACCGGTTTCTGGCAGGAACCTCAGCGTCATTCTTGCCGTTTTTGTATTCAAATTCCAACCTCAAATTGTCACCATTGCACAATTCTATATTTACAATAGACCACAAGCTCTCGGGCCTTTAAATATCTCCGAGTCTTTGAAATGCTCAAAGTGTCACAGAAGTTAAGTATTTTCGTTTTGGTTCTCCTGAAAGGGCCAGGTAAATATTAGGACACTCTTGGTAACTGCCCTTGGTTCCTGAATAATGGACGAGAGCCCAGAAGGTCCAACTTTAGTAGAAACTGGAAAATCAAACTGAAATCCCAAACCATCCACATATCTAAAATACAGTGTCTAAGTGACTTACTATGTGAGTCTTTCCACAACATCGGAGCTAGGAGCTCAGGGACAGAATGCTGCTTGAGAAGTCGGCTTCTGTTTTGTAGCTTCTACCCTCTGAGCGTGGTAGTTAAATAGCAGCAGGATAGATTGAAGACAGGGTGGCCTGGGTGGTGAATGATGCACCTTCAGAGGCTGAAGGACCTCAGCTTACAATGGGGTCATGTCCTGATAACTCACCACAAATGGGAACCATGTCCAGTGGGAAGCATTTCCAGGGCACATACGCTGCTGGGGAACATCCCGACTGAGCAACACAGCCTTTTAGACAGCCAATTGTTTCCCTTGAAACTCGGTTGCCCACTGGGGGGGCTGAGGCATTCTGGGAGAGAACTGGATCAGAAACCAAAAGCCCAGGAAAAGATAAAATCAGAATGCTGATCCTGGTTCCTACAACATGGTACCTCAGAATGTGTACGACATTCACACCCCGGAGTTTAGGTTTATACATTATGAAGTGAGGAATCCATGGCTGGAGGACTGGAGAGTTTCATTTTTTAAAAAGATAGCTCACATGGATCAGGAATCCAAACAGAGGCATGAAAGCCCTTGTTCTTGTGCGTGGGAATCTCTATGCTCAAAGGACTATGGGTGGCTGGAGCGAACATCTCTGCTGGCTGCAGAATGTATGACAATTGGGCCTGGGTTGCACCTCATCACAGAGGCCCTCAGGTAGAGCTGTTCTGCCCACCCATGCTGGGGGTGAGACAGCAGGGAGCAAGTACAGATTAAGGAAGGGTGTGTGTGTGCTGAGGCTTTGAGTGAGCTACCACCTTCAGCCTCTGGCCGCTCAGAATGGGGAGAGGGCATGTAGGAGCCCTGCCTAGAACTCTCACATGGCAGGCTGGAGGAGGTGGGAATTGCTCTTTCTCTGTACTCAGGAAGCCACAGGCTAAGGACTGGTCCACAGACAGAGACTGGAAAAAGGCTAAGGACTATGGTGGCAGAACATGTTACAGAGATTGCTCTTCAGGGCAACTGGAAGGCTTGGCCTTAGAGGAAATCTGCAAGGAGAGCCAGGTA
Source organism: Psammomys obesus (assembly GCF_907164565.1). Taxonomy (NCBI): domain Eukaryota; kingdom Metazoa; phylum Chordata; class Mammalia; order Rodentia; family Muridae; genus Psammomys; species Psammomys obesus. Next base: position 4,938,613 of record NW_026596046.1, read on the forward strand.
TTGGCTTTTAGCAGGAAGGGCATTTAGTTTCCAAAGAAAGAGCTGAAGGGAGTGAAGTTGCCTTACTGAGCGGAGCTGGTGGACAGCAGGATACACCACTCCCTATCCACACCCTGCTCGCAAGCATCCATTTTCTAAGAAGGCCTGGTGTCGTTGGCTGGCTAGTCAGCTCCCTATGGCTAGAAGTGAGCAAGTCTGGACAAACGGTTAAGTGAGGCCCTGACCTCACTGAGCCTCAGAGCTTACATAGCTGGCCTGGGCTTTGAGGGAATGAGGTCCAGCTGAACTAACTGCCACCCACATGGACCGACCGCAACCAAGCAGGCCGTCTCTCAGCCATTCTTATTTTGCCTGCTCAGTAAGACACTGCTTTCTCGACCCTCAACATGCCTCCTGGAGAGGATCAGTGTGGACCTGCACTCAGGTGGGAGAAGGTGACTCCGCTGACCATGACCTAGCTAGAAAAACTATGTGTCCACGCACCCCACACAGCCCATCAAAGTGTTATTGGACACTGATATGTGAAGTATGCAGGCTGATGTGTGTCTATTTCCTTCTTCCTGGAAGGCAAGGTGAGTCCCCTTTTGGGCAAACCACATGGTTATAGTAACATGGCAGATAACTTAGGCATACTTTTAAAAGCCAAAGGAGGAGGAGGAAGGGGGGGAAGAGAAGAAAGAAAGAAAGAAAGAAAGAAAGAAAGGAAAGAAGGAAGGAAGGAAGGAAGGAAGAAAGAAAGAAAGAAAGAAAGAAAGAAAGAAAGAAAGAAAGAAAGAAAGAACAAGATATTTCATATTTCAAGCAGCTATGTAACAACCTGAGGTTTGAAGACCCTCTGGAATGTTCCATCTTCTTTTGTCCGTGCTGGGTATGGCAGGTGGTAGCTGTTTCAACACTTTCAGGGCCGAGGGCATGACCCTCACACAAAGATGGGTCCCCTTCCCATACCTTCAGCTGGTAGGAGAGGCTGCCTTATCTGGGAGTTTCCCAGCTGATCTACTTTCCCAGGTGCCTCGCCTCAACTAGAAGAGCAGGTTTTTCCACTCTAGCTGGTATGGGCATTTAGAAGAACACTTAATGTCATGTTTGCCAAGGGAATCTGTCTAGCTGCTAGATTCCAGCAGGTATGGCTTAGCAAAAGGCTTGCCATTCCTCCTGCCAATCAACACCTTTGAAATCCACCAAATCCTTCTAACACGCCTCCTCCGCCTCCTCAGAGCTCCCCTCTGATAGTCTCATGAGACTAAGGCACGACACACCTTCCCGGCTCACATCTGTGCTGCAAGGACTCATTGTGAGCACACAGACCACTTGCCAGGAGGCCACAGTGGTGTCTGTGCTTGCATATGCATGAGCTCTAAAACCATCCTAAACACACGCAAGTCAAAATATGAAGGGCTGTGCAAAAGCACACAAAGCACGTAAATACAAGGCGTAGAATGCCATGTCCAAAGAACTCTGGAGTTCAAGCAATGTGTTCAGTTACATAGTCTTTTTCAAAACCATTCATACAAGTATAAAGAATTCGTTTGTTTTAAAACATGTTATTTTCTAGGGACTTTTCAAAAATGGAGAGCTGCCCCTGTGTAATTTGGGAATTACTGGTTTTCCTTCTGGCAGCCAGCCTTCCTTAGCCAGGGCTGCAAAATAGGTCTGGAGCAGTCAGTCTTCCCTGACATGAGGCTGGTAGATGCAGCTGGGAGAGCTGAAAATTAAGGCTCTTCTTGTCCTCAGAATGTTTCAGGGGTGGGGTGGGGAGCAGGAAGGAACAACTCATCTTTAAGGATGTCTCCAAACCTAAAGTGGACCCTGAAGAGCACTCAGTTGCAGGTGAACTGGGCCTACTATCATCTATTCCAGAAAGACATTGGTGGAAAACAGGGCAGTGAAGCACATTTGATCTGGGCTGTGAGTCACAGATATGCAGGCTTATTGCTAATCACAAAACATAAGAAACAGCAACTGGTGGGGAGCAGGCAAGCTTGCCTGGTTGTAGCTCAGCAGTAGAAAACCTGCCTAGCATGCACAAGACCCTCACTTCAGTCTCAACCCCTAACAACAAAGGCAAACAACTTGAAAATGTATTCTTCTGGGTTTGCAAAAGTAACACAGGACAAAACAAAAAGTGAGGTATTTATTGCAGAGGACAAAGACTGCAGACAGGCAAAATGCAGTGTCTGCAATCCAAACTCAAACACCACCCCTTGACATCCGTCAGCCATCTCCTGGCTGTGGTCTTGGTGTGTGTATACAGACAGCCCCTGACTTATCTGGCTTTCACTTATGATCTTGTGACTTCATAATAGTGCAACAGTATATGCACACAAGCTCTCTGTTTCCCACACACATTGTAGTATTCAGTCAACCGCATGATGTATCTGGGACTTTATTATAAAATAGGCTGTGGGTGAGCTGACCGGCCATCTCAGGAGAGCACAGGTGCTCTGGGTACAGAAAGGGCCATGTTGCTGAATTAGTGAGGCAGACTTGATGTGTGCTTGAATAAGACATTTTCAGTTTTTGATGGGTTCATCAAAATAACGGCACCATACTTTAATTTGGTATTTATATTCTATGAAAATGAAATATACCAAGTGAAGTTTTAAAAGTAGGCTCTGCAGAGTCCGAGGAAAGTGTCCTTTGAAATTAATAAAGTATGTTTAGATCTGAAAGTGAGAGTTCTAGGTTCAGCCCTGCTGCTACCACCTGGGAAGCCTTTAAACTCTCAGCGTATGGGTGTATATGTTGGTGGCTTCTTTACAAATATTAGCAAGAGGATTTGACTATTGGAATTTGACTATTGGAATACACACAGATTTCCTTGACACACTGTGTGTAATTTCGTACACACAGAGCCACAGGATCAATGTCCCAGTGAAATAACTGCAGCTCCTTTTCTTTTACCTTCAACTCCGTGTATTTGGAATTTGTGCTAAATAACCTACTTCAGCCTCAGGGCTTTTCCAGATGTCACCGATGTCATGTTTCTAACAGCAAACCTTTCTGTACTTAGTAGAAACTATGTCAGTCTGTCAGGCTTCATGCAATTCCTTACGTTATTCAAACAGGGCTGGTGAGTGGGCCTGAGATTTTCATTGTGGAAAAGAGGCCTCTGGGGGCCAAAAGGTCTCCAAGATCACGGCCATCAGGGAGAAGGGACCAACTAAGGAACAGAACGTAGGTCAGACGCAGACCTTCAGAGGAGAGAACGAAGGGCTAGGGAGGAACCGTGCTCCCGTGGGTGCATGGTAATGTTTTTTCCAGCTTTTATCTGTTTTATCACAAGCACACAAGTAGGGCTGGTCCCGGGTTTGTACAGTGCCCATCTTGCCCAAGTCCCTGGGAACTCTAATGAATGATGGGGGATTTAGGAGGACCAAATGCACCGTATCAGCTATACATTATTACACTAATATATTAAGTATTATAAAATCATAGTAACTCTTATTAAATTATATTAATAAATGTATTAATTATATTAATATGTGTGTTATAGTATTACGTATGCATATAACTGTGTGTGTGTGTGTGTGTACCCATGTACATGTGGAGGTCAGAGGACAACTTTCAGGAGGTGGTTGTCATCTTCCACCATATGTGTCCAAGGGAGATTATCAGGTGGGGTGTACGTTAGATTGCTAAATTGTCACGTTTACTGAGTTGTGAGTTTCCTGAGACGTTGGCTCTGGAAGCAGGACTGCTTCCACTCACACATCACATCTAAGAGTGTTTGTCTGAAGCTGTCCTTCAGCGTTCCTTGTGTGGTGATAGGCTGCCAGCTCCCTAATACTGTGAGAAGGGGAAGAGAACAGCAAACAGTCCTGGTAAAAACATGGTCTCCCAGCAATTGCTACCATTCACTATTCAGCAGTGAACAGTTCCCAGTGGACAGCACTGTTCATCCCGTGATATTCGGCGCCTGCGTGCGATAGAGAGCTCAGCTTCCCCAGCCAGTGTCCGCTGGATGTCGTGAGTACCTGCTTTGGCTATCTGTTGTTATTTGTTCTTTTAACTGAAAGCCTTCGCTGAGGGAACCCTGCTCTGCCCAGACTCTCTCATCTGAGAACACCAGCTCGCTGCCTTAAAGGGGCTCCCCAGTTGATTTCTGTTGGATGTTTTGAGATTTGATGATGTTTTGCTATTATCTGTCTGTCTGTCTATCTATCTATCTATCTATCTATCTATCTATCTATCTATCTATCATCTACCTAACTACATATCTATTTTCTACTTGGTATTTATTCTTTTACTTGGGCTTGCTCTCTACTTAATACTTATAATTTTTTTTTTAAACAGAAAACATGACTCTCATAGATCATTCTCCAAACTGTATGTAACTGTTGGCAAGCCCCTTTACCCCTGATCTCACAGGGCCGGAGTTCATTTTATGAAGATTCCCAGGGAACACATGCACACGACTCCAGAAACACTGCTCTATACTACGCTGCGATGACCCTTGGCCCCAGCTACATACGAGAAGCCAGAGGGAGCCTCTGAAACCAGCCTGTACCTGGCCCCTCCCATAAGGACAATGGTCTTGTGGGTCTGGATGGTCTCTGGCTATTGGTGGTTTGAGAAGATCCTTGGTGGTTCTGACAGCAAGGGTGAAGAAGCACACATTGAGATCATGAACCCTTGACTAAGAAAGGGATGGGCAGAGTCCTCCTCAGGGCTTTATTGGGCATCATAGCCATTTGCCCAGAAAGCTCTCTTGCCCAAATGCCCCTGGTCTCACACTTATTCCTATCTTCATCCTCAGAAGAGCTAAAAGGAGTAGCAGGAGGGATGATGGAGCAGAGTTCGCTGGAGAGGAAGAGATACTACCCCAGCAGGGGACAGCATTCTACTGCCCATGCCGCCCTGATCTCACTTTCAAAGCAAGGTCTTGCTAATTAAACCATCAGAGAATGATGCACTTCTGGGGTGAAAAGACAGAGAAAAGAAAGTCAAACACTCTGAGACATTTAGTGCCAGGCTGTGTCAGAAAGAAAAAATGTAATTTGATTTCTGTGCAAAGAAACATCACCCTGGTTGGCTCCTGGATATTTAAGATGGAGATAAACAACAACAAAACCAAAATCCCAAAGCAAACCAGAACAGCACACTGAACAAATATCTGCTAAGCTAGCTCTCAACCACGGCTATGGCTGAGGACACACACATACAGCCTCACACCAACACATGGCCCTGTCAGAACATGCATGAAAACCTATCATTTTTAAGAACTAGAGTTCTAGGGATAAGACAGGGTACAAACAGCAGTTCTGTGAGTTTATGAGTTGTTGACCTAAACAAGTTTCTTTCCTTTTCTCTTTTTAAAATTCTTCTCTCATATACTGTATTCTGACTTTAGTTTCCCCTCCCTCTTCTTCTCCTTGTGCCCTCTACTTTCCTGCTCTCCCCCAGATCCACTCATCCTCTGGTTTCCTTCAGAAAAGATCGGGCCTCCCAAGAACATCAACTGAACATGGCATGACAAGTTACAGTAAGACCAGGCACAAACCCTCATACCAAGGCTGGAAAGGGTAACCCAGTAGGATGAAAAGGGTCCCATGAGCAGGTGAAAGAGTCAGAGACCCCCTCCCTCCCCCAGAATGTTAGGATTCCCATGAGAACACCAAGTTACATAACCACAACATATAAGCCGAGGTCTTTAGGTCCAACCTACTCAGGCTCCCTGACTTTTGGTGCAGTCTCTGTGAGCCCCTATGAGCCCTGGTTACTTGATTCTGCGGGCCGTGTTCTTGTGATGTCCTGGACCTTCTTGGCTTTTACAATCCTTCCTCCCCCCTCTTCCACAGCTTCCCTGAGCTCTGCCTAATGTTTGGCTGTGGGTCTCTGCATCTGCTCCTATTGTAAACAAGTTTCTTGATATCTCTTATCCTCAAATTCCCCAGCTACGAAGCAGGGATAAAAGTGCCATTCTCAGACTAAGCATGTACTCAGAGGTAGATGGTTTGTCTAACGTAGGCAAAGCCTTGGAGAAAAAAAAAATCAGGAAACTGAAATGTCTGCTTAATGATTCCTTCATAGCACACACAACACACACATACGTGAATGCACTCCTGTAAACAAACAACCAAACAAACAGATAAGAAACGTTGACTCCACAGATTGCTGTGAGGCTTTAGTAAGGTTATTTGGTAAAGTGCTCAGAGCCTGGTACCAAGACAAAAAAACTGTCAGCGAACATCCACGATAGCTGATTGGTATTAAAGCAGTTTTAAATTTTCCGATGGAAAATCTTTAATCTGACTTCAATCAGCCTGTCTTACGGGAAGACCCTGGGAACCACATATAAAGACCTAGGAATGGGATGCTTTGTGGAAGAGTGAATAGATGTAACTCAGATGTCCGAGTAGAAATTAGGAATGGGATTAATTTCATTAGTGTTCCCTGGAGTTTCCCTTCATCACGGGACTTGAATCCACATATAGAAGGTTAGAATTCAGTGGCCTATAAGATCGAATTAACCTACAAATACCATAGAGCAGTGGTTCTCAACCTGTGGGTCGGGACCCCTTTACAGGTCAACCGGCCATTTTACAGGGGTTGCTTAAGACCATCGGAAAACGCAGATCATTACAATTCACAACAGTGGCATAAGTACAGTTTTAAAGTAGCAATAAAAATAATTTTATGGCTGGGGTCACCACAACACAAAGTAACCCTCCAGTAAAGGGTCACAGCGTTAGGGAGGTTAAGAACTAGAGTGAAACCAAAGTTGCTTAACCACAGAGAAACAGATTAAAGGGAACAGGAAAGACACTGACTGTGTTGGGGTTGGGGTTGTGGGACTCTAGGTGAGCTTTTTTTTTTTTTTAGCTTTTCTTTTTCTCTTCTCAGTCGTTCTTTGGTAAACAAGTATTTTTATAAACTGTTTGTTTATAAACTATAAAAAAATATATATATTTTAAAAAGTCCCGTGACTGTTATGATGTCCCACCTTCAAAATCTTTAAAAGCATAATAAATTTTAGGAATCTGAGTGAGAATCCCAAGATACAGAAAAAAAACACCAAATCATCGTGATTTTATTTCCTTTGGTTGAAAATACCTGTTCTTAGTAAGTCAAAGCTCGCTACAGGCCACGCACGGCAGACTGTGCTCTGCCTCACGCTTACCATTATGGGTCTCCATGGCACGTCCTGGACACACGGCTGATCCCTCTGCCCCCACACACCAGTACATACTGGGTGGCCGCTGTGACATGCCAGCCATCAACCCTCGGGGCAGCAGGTCTCCAAAGGAAGGTCTTGCAGCTGCCACCGCAGCCGTCACTGTGCAGGTGGGCTAAGGCATGGACACATGGTCATCCTGGGGGCGAAAGACATCAAATTAGAACGCTTTCAAGCTCAAGTCCTCTCCCAAAAGCCCTTGTAGACAGTCTCCATTTTCATTGGCTTTTCCCCTTTCTCTGCAGTATTTCTTCATGGTTCATGTATCTGGCCAAATCTGTCAGATGGAGACACTAAAAGGACAATGACACCTCCCATCACACCATGACACTGGGCTCAGATCTTATATCTATGAGAATAAGATGTGTGTGTGTGTGTGTGTGTGTGTGTGTGTGTGTGTATCACAAAGCAACACTGGTAGTGTTCGGTGTACTTATCTACTATATCTTGCAAAACAGCCAGGCCCCATACTTCAGTTGGAATAGGGTGGGATAGATAGTCAAAATTCAAGGCCACCCCTTGCCCAGGACTGACACCTATGGATGCCTGAAGCTGAGCATCTAATTCCCAAACGACAGCCAGGCAATGGTCCCTAAGAGAAGAGTCTGGAAGGAGCTGTTACTGGTTATGACATCGAGCGAACCCTGTAAATGCTGCCTCTTCTCCAAGGAGACATTTGACAATATCTAGAGATATTTTGGGTTGTCACAACTTGGGGGGACAGGTACTACTGGAACACAGCTGGTAACGGACAGAGGTGTGGCTAAATACCTTATGATACATGAATTATCTGGCCACACAGATTTCTAACTGAATGAAGACTCATCTTCTAAAACTGAACAGATTCTGAGCTGTGGCTAAACACTGCTCTTCCATGCTTGGATTCCCACTGATCCTGGAGGCCCTCCAACATGAATGTCTATGCTGCTTTGCTGAAGAAAGGCCCAGATCTATTTTGAAGGGTCTGCTTCACCTGGCCTAGAACAGGAAGGTACTAGCATATTAAAAAATGAAAAATAAAAGTGCATGTTGCCATCAGTGTTCCCATAGCCCATCCTATACACAAAGTGCAGGGCCATAAGCATTTAAGATGGCCATAAAATTGAGAATGAGACCATAACCCAAACTAGCAATAAGAAAAAAACCCTAATAGTCACGTAAGTAACACCTCAGATAGTTCATATGGTGTGGCTGTCAAGGTGTGGGAGGCTTGTATTAGATATCAGCAGTGTGACATCCAGTTGAAACTTTTTTTCTCTGTTTTCTCACCTGCTAAGAATATACTCTCACACCGCCATACCCCCACACAACCTGGCAACCTCAGGGGGAATATTGGGGACTTCACGTAAGACAGAGTTTGAACAGTCACAATCTTCAAAAGGGCTAGTGGAGCCAGTACTTGAAACAGAGCAAGGACTTGGGAGGTCGGCAGGGTCTCATGCCTCCCTTTTAGGAACAGACTCACAATAGCACTGTGTCCTGCCATACAGGTTCTAGAAGCTTCCGCAAACTGTGTAGGCACTAAGCAAGCCACAGAGCAAAGAAATGCTAAAGGATGCTTCCAATTTGTCCTCTAAAAGCTTAGGAATGAGGCTCGGGCCCTTGAGAGGTGGTGTGGTGGGGATAGGGGTGGGATAGGGCTGGGGGTGGACTCTTCCCGGCAGGGGAAGATGTGGCTAAGCAGTCTTGCTCCTATGACCCACACGTCTCTGAACCAGAGGACCCACTATCCAAAGAAATGTATTTAACGTATTTAGAGTTGAGAAGCCTGGCAAGCACAGAGAACAAAGGAAACTCAGGAAAGCCAGGCAAAATTCAGGAGATTCTCAGAAGCTTTGTAAGTTATACAACCTAGTTCAAAAGATCAGCTTGAGAAGAGATATGGGGAGAAGAGCCTCCAGACAGAGTCTGGTTAAAAACAAAGGCTCCAAATTGCATGCTAAAATCCAGAAACTGAGAGCCATAGTTATCATCTTCTTTCAAACAAATTTCTTTTTAAAAAATAATTTATTTAATTTTTTTTTTATGTGCAAAGGTGTCAGATCCCTTGGAATTGGCGGTACAGACAGTTGTGAGCTGCCATGCGGGTGCTGGGAATTGAACCTGGATCCTTTAGGAAGAGCAGACAGCACTCTTAACCACTGAGCCATCTCTCCAGCTCCTCAAAGAAATTTCTAAAACCACCAAATACACGGGATACATTTCAAAGATCCCCGGTGTCTGATGTTCCTTCTCAGAACAGAAGTGGCTTGGCATATAATGCATTTAAGCTGCACACACGCAAATGCACGCATGCGTACACACACACACACACACACACACACACACACACTCACGCACACACATACATACACATACTTTAAAATATTTTAGTTTCTCACCCAGCACACTTGGTTCCCCTTTCAGTTTCCTTTTGCAAATCACCCCACAGCTAGAGGATTCTGTCACAGGGGCCGTTCTTAAATTGTGATTTGTATTTTGGCCTATACCCTGAGGTAGGTGCTTTAGGATAAGGTGACTGGAGTTACTCCATCTTTGCCCTCAAACAGCTCTGTGCTTCCTTGTGCTCCCCTTAGGTGCAGAGCAATGCAACAGATCATTGTGGTAAATCACCAGTTTGTGTTTGGTCCCCTGCAGAGGGCCTCGAGAGGTTTGCTCCAGTGGCAACTATTTTAATGTTTTAAAATGTCACCCGTTTCCTTTCACCAACCTTCTCGCCTGTGTGAATGAACAAACCTAAATGATTAATGAAAAACAAAAGAAGGAGCTTGCTGTTCATTCTGAAAAGGTTTTTCAATGATGAGTGAATACTGGTGAGTTTGTGATGCGAGTAGGGAGGGGAGAGCCCCAAATAAGTCACGCTATGAGGTTCCCGACCAAGGGCTCCCGATGTTCCTGCAGAAAGTCTGGGAAGGACAAACAATACAGGTGTTGAAGGTCTGAGTGAAGCAGGCTGGCCCTACTCACACTAGCTAGCTCCTGCTTGAATCAAAACCTGGTGGACAGTCCATGGATGTAGACACCTCTAGTACTTTTGGCATCTTCAGACCAGTATTTGCCTCTACAAAAATGGATGTAAAATATGATGGAGCTGGGGGCTGGAGGACTATGTTGTCTGCAGCCCAAGGTGAGTGCAGGAAAAGTTAGTGTTCCACCAGTCCACAGCCACATCTAACCAAAGGCTGTTCTTTAATTATTCCATCACTGTACCTACTGTTATTCACCTCGTGATTCCTGGCATGGTTATGAGGGGATGCCATGGTGACCAAGGCAGTCCCTGCCCTCGGGAGCCCCAGTAGAGACCCTGAGTAAGTGGTCAGAAGATAAACAGATGAGGAGGAACACACGGACAGAGAGACTGTGAAGAGGAGGAGGTAGAAGAAAGGAAGGGAGAAAAGGTGTAGGCCTTAAATGAAGGGAGAGATAGTGGAGGCTTGGGAGGCACATGGAAAGACCTAAAGCAGCAAAGCAGAGACTTCAAGCTGGAGAGTGAGCTCAACTAGGGAGACTGGGGGCAACAGCCTGGTGTTATGAGATGGCAGAGGGCTGGAATGAAAGGGTACCCCTGGATTTCACACCAACCTCAAGGAGACAGTATTGAAGACTCCATGAAGAGGAGGGACACATCTCATCAAGCCATTAAGAACATGTGCCCACGCTTCTGTTACTAGGGGAAAACCCACTAGTATTATTTTGCTAAAAGGACATAGTAATAAAATGGCTCCCAATGACACACGACTAAGCCCATAAATCAGTGCATAGCTCATAGCTCATCCCACATCAGATAAGCTTCTTCTTGCAGTAGGCGTGAGTTGGCACAGAGACCCACAGTTGGACAATGTACGAGAGTGAGAGAATTTGAAGCACTCTATCCTAAATGGGATTTCTTTGTCACACTCCTACCCTCAAGGCTCAGGGATCTATGGCTAAGAGGGGCGGAAAGATTGTGAGAGGAAGAGGTGGTGGATGACTCCAGGGAAACGACATTTTTGAGACACACAGGGCTGGGGCACATGTGAGTTCATGAAGACTGTGGCGGCAGGCACAGGGCCTGAACAGGTGCAAACCACACAGAAAGCTGAACACTGGGAAGGGGAAGTGGGCACAAAGTCCCACCTCCCAACCAAGAAGCTATTTGCAACCGTGATGATACCTGCTGGAACAGGGAAAATCAGTTTTCAGCTGCCCTCCAGGGCAGGCTCCCTGCCTAGGGGTAGTTGATCAACAGAGAGCAGACTCCATGTTTGTTTGTTTGTTTGTTTTGTTTTTTGAGTTCTTTGTTTGGCTTGGTTCAGGGTTTTTTTTTTTCTTATTTTGTTCTGTTTTTGATAGAAAGAATATACAATTGGATGAACAGAGAGAAGTATCTGGGAGGAGTTGGGAGTGGGGAAGATAATGATAAATATATTGTATAAATAATTTGTAAAAACAAATATTAAAGCAAAAAATGTCTATATACCATATCATTTTGCTTGGCAGCCAGAACAGAGGAAGGGGACTGTAATGATATGGCAGAGATGGTGGCAATTTGAACTATGTGCATCAGACCAGGGAGGGTACTTTTGGGGATGGAACCAACAAGACAATAGACTGGACTCCGAGATGAAAAAAATTTCTAGGGTGATTCTTATTTTTAATCTCTGTCTGTCTCTGTCACTCTCTCTCTCTCTCTCTCTCTCTCTCTCTCTCTCTGTGTGTGTGTGTGTGTGTGTGTGTTGTGGTCCTAGGATGATGTCTGGTGTTGTTCTTTGCACCATGTTTGAGATAAGGTGTCCTCCTCACGGCAGCCTATGCCAAGCTGGCTAGTGAGTTTCCAGGGAGTCTCCTGTCTACGCCTCCCATCTCCAGGACAGGGCATGCTGGGATTGTACAGCAATCTTTACCTCATCTGGCTTTATGTGGTTTCTGAATCTGAATTCAGACCCTCACGCTTGACCAGCAAGCGCTTTACAAAGTGCTAAGCCGCCCTTAGCTGGTCTGTTTAGTTATTTGTTCACTTACTTATATTACTATTAATTATACCTAAGCTGTTAAAGAGACGTAGAGGTGGGGGTGGCAGGAAAGGCCTTAGGAACAAACCAGTTGTTGGTATGCTACATTTTTCTGGAACATGAGCAAAAAGACAATGACAGCCAAATTAGAGAAAGAAGAATCCAATGCTGAGGTTTTTCAAAATCTACAAATTTGATGTGCTCTGTAAGTGACCAACTCATTAAAAATGGATTATTTGGTGAGGATTTGCTTATTTATCCTGTTTCAGTCTTTGCAGGGGTGAGTGCATGCAAGAGGAAAACTTAATGGCCTCGAACTATTAAAAGACAGACTGAACTGCCTGTCAGCATCCCTAGAGTCTCTCCATCCCTGTCTTTGTTGCCCTCCATTCTTGCCCCCATCCATACTAGGGACCACCGCAGGCTGAAGCAACAGCGCTGGCGGTTTTTCTCCATAGCCACAAGATGCGGCTACCGGGTGAGAAGCGCGCCCAAAGCGTGGAGGAGGGGAAGACCTCCAGACCACGCTGCACCACGGGCTGGGCAGCGTGGGGAGAGCCTGCTGAGCCATCCCCTCCAGTCCCGGGCGCTCACGCACTCCCACGCGCCCACACGCCTAGACACCCCCCCAGTTAAAATCCAGGCTTTCTTCAAAAGCAAAAGAACTTTGCAGCCGCCCCGGTGTTTCCTACTTTTGTTTCTGAACTCTGCTCCCCGCCCCCCGCTCCACTCCGATCCTGGGCGCGGGATTTCGGGGTCCCCCGGCTCCCCGAGCTCCAGCACCGCACCCGCTTAACCCTTCAAGCGTCTCGGCTCAGCTAGAGAAGCAGCGAGGAGCCCCAGCTTGTCCCGAGATCCAGGCGCCCCCCAGATCTGTGACCTGCGGGTCCGGGACACGGGGACCCCCGGGGTCCTGTGCATGCGGCCTCCTGGGGTGCGGGGTGGGGGGTTGGAGAGAGGGGCTGCGTAGCGGGGCTCACGGTTCAGGACCGACGGCCGCGGCTGCACGCGGGGACCCGGGCGCGGGACGGGGCGGCGCTGGCGAAGCTTGGCTGTCGGGGTGCAGGCTCTATCGGGGTCCTCGGGGCAGGGCTCGGTCCCGCTTGGCGCTTACCTGCGGTGGCGGGTTCCGGGAACCGGGGACTGGCGACAGCAGCGGCCCGGGGCCTGCGTGTACTGCCGGGCTCTGCCCTGCAAAGCTCTGGCCGCCGCCGCGGGGCCAGACGCACTTCCTCAATCCTGCGGCCGCCTGGCGGGCGGGGACGGCGGGTGGCGCGGAAGCCGGGCTGTGCCAGAGGGTCGGCCGTCCCCAGGCCTCCGCACATACCCACACGGTCCCCCTGGGGGGTGGGGGCTGCCTCGGCTTCCCTAGCTGCAAGACGTCCGGGTCCAAGCTCTTGTGCCTCGGTAGATGCTAGGGCCCCTGAGACTTTGTGGAGTCCTCCCCAAATTCGGATGCCCTGCTGTCTTCCCTAGGGACAGGCACAGTGACAAGACTGCCCCGTGCTAGGCTCGGCCTGTGCTCTGGTAACAGATTAATTTCTATCCTATATGCTGGCTGTGCGCTCTGGCTGTAAAGATTAAAAGGACGAGCCTATCACTGTGTGTGCGGGGCTTTAGGGAGTGAGGCAGGAACTACTTTTTAAAGGGTGGTGATGTTTTGGAAACCTTTCACCACACCTAGTTATGGACATTTGCAAAGATTATCACGAGCTGGTGATTCTTTTTAGAGATATTCGTGCTCTGGAGTAGCAACAGGCGCTCGCCACCTGCCTGGCTGTGGTGCTGAGGTGTAAAAACATAGTGGAATGTTGTCAGGTGATGCCACTGAGGGTAATAACCAAAGGCAGGCTACACACGGCCAAGCTGCAGGCGGGCTTCTGATTCCGCTCCTGAATACCAAGAAAAGATTCCGCTCCAGAATACCCGGAAAAGACAATCCTTGGCGGAAAAGCGGCTCTGCACTTAGGCGCAACTCCGGTCAAAACGAATGTTACCGAGACCGTGCGCAAAGCACCTAAGAATCTGGGCAGCTGTGGACCGCCTGAGCTACTTCAGGAACACCGCGAGGGTGCACTTAGAGTTGGTGTTTGGGTCCCTATTTGGCAGCATTGCTCTGCTCTGCTTTCCCTCCACCGAACACCTTTTCAAAAAAAAAAAAAAAAAAAAAAAGGAGACGCAGTTCTGCAACGCTGTCCTCGCCATCGAGGTCCTCAGACCAACTGGCAAGCGCAGCAATATAACTGCTTCCGAAAAGTCCCTAATAATTTACAAGGCATGGCCTCAGCAGTTTGAATAAGCCTGGGTGGGTGCCGCCTTCAGGGCATACATCACTGCCACCTAGTGTTACTCTGAGGACATCTATGCCTAGTGCCAGGACCAACACTAGGGAACTTACCTTGCCAATTCTTACTGTGGCGAGAATGATTTCCCCTTTACTCGATGATGAGCTGGGGTGGATGGAAACGGGAGGTCCCCTTTTCTGAGGGGGGGGGAATAGGAGAGAGGAAGGGTGAGATTGGGAGAGGAGGAGGGATGGGGTGATCAAACCAGGATGTAAAGTGAATAAAAAATTAATAAACTTTAAGAAGAAAAAGAAAATTTCCCCTTTAAACAAGCCTGGAAATAGGTTAGGAAAAATGCCCAATGTAAAAAAAAAAAAAAATAAGATAAAACCACCAACAACAAAACAAAAACAAAAAACATCCGGAACATTTGACACATATCTGGCCTTTTTTTGAGATGGTCACATTTCAGCATTCAGCTCTACCCAGTAGGCGTGTTTTAGTCACAAGTGTGCAAAGGAGGCTATTGCAGAGCAACTAAAACTCCTTTTCATTTATTTTTCATTCCTGCAGACCCATGTTCTTTTTGTGTTTCCTCACATCCCACCCAGATTTTCAGAAGCCTGAGGTTGGAATGACCCTATCTACAACGGGGTCATCTGGTAGACCACAGCCAGAGGTAGGTCAGCCACCTACCTACCTCTCAGAATGAACATTACACTGAGGCTAACTGTTCTTTTAGCCTTCGGATGCTTGCCTTTGTTCAGCCAAATACTTTCTTTTGATGCCTCCAACAGTAACTAAAAGACCCCCAAATCTCTACCTGCAAGCACAGTCTGATGCATGGATTCTAGCAAGGAGAATACATCAGAAAGAAGACCCTCAGCAAGAGGTGAAGCTAGAGCATCCCAAAGTGTCTTCTTTTAGAGAATGTGCCCAACCACGGGCATACAAGTGCATATATGCATTTCTACACACACACACAAACATGTCTTTACAAGGGTTCTCTTGAGGCAGGCATGTTCTAATTAATCGAACAATCAAAGATGTCCTTTTATATCACTTTCTGTTCACGTTTGGATAAGAAACGAAATGTTCATAAATACAGCAAAACATGCACAAGTGCACACCGAGGGAGGTCTGGTTCAACCTCCCTCATGCCATTTTTTAAGGGGGTGGTGCTTTTCCACATGAGTCGGCTGCCTGGGCTTTTGATGCTGAGGTCACAGTTTGATCTTTCCAGACCTACCCAAGCCCAGTGACGGTTTCTGTTCCAGCATCAGTGGCAGGCCATAGCCGGGTGACTGATGTTTCTCGGCGGTTCGAAGCTTTAAGAACTTTGGCTAAGTTAAGTCCAGACCCTTCGATGATCGTAGAGAAAAGTCACAAAAATAGATCCATGGTCACTATTTGGGGACAAGAGTTTTTCCCCTTAATCCTCATTTTCTGCACTCGGTCATCATGGCTTTGTGATGAAAAGGGACTCGGGCAACGTAGAAAGCGCCTTACACTTAGCCTGTAAGCTATTCGCCATCTACAGCTATAGAAATGGATGTTACCATCAAGAAAGGCCCTGTGTGTGACTTACTGAAGGAGAATAAATTTATTATTGCCTTTGCCATCACCTTATCAAAAGCCACAGTGCCCAGAAGTCTCAGAAAGAGAAAGGCCTGCCACAGAATTCAAATGGGTTAGTCCTTCATTGAAAAAAATAATAACATTTCTCAAATGTCCAATTTTATTTTATCATTGTTGAACACAATCTGAAGTTAGGATCAAAATTCCCAGTCCAGTCGATTTAAAAACCATACCACAGGGGTAAACCTTGGAAGAAGTGAAACCTAACATTATATAGATTTTCATTTCTAAATACAGTATATTACAGAAGGTTAAATATACTACCTCTGTGTACTTACAGCTATAAAAAGATACATTAATGATACCAATTATAAATAATGTAACATTTCATAGTAAAGGCATTATTGTCCACCAGAAGAGGAGCAACCCTCTATTGTACTATGGTAGAAGGGTAGTGCCTAGAGTTATTGAGATACTCAAAATTCAGTGTCCGAATCCTGATTTCACCAGTTACTGGTAGTACATGTGCTGAGGGAGGAAAGAAGGTAAACGGGGAGCCCCCAAATCATGTACCATATTCTTCATGCACACACTGGTTCTGGGAGGAGGAGCCTTCCTTTTCACTGTTGCTCAGTCTTAACCCTCATCCTCAAATGTAAGCATCACGTCCAACTAGAGAGGTGCATGTGACTGACGGTGAAAGTACCCGAACAGCAGCTAACCCAGTGAGTTTGGTTTTATCCTTAAAGCTTTATGGGAACGGTTTTTAGTTTCCCAAGTTCAAACCTGGAATTGCATATCGTATACCAAAGAGGAAAAGAAAAATGTCATAATGTGAATGCCAATCCCCAGGCCACTTGGCTGATGATCTGTTCCACTATGGGATCCAGGTGCTGTGTGTTGGGCCAACCAGAAATGAAAATCCAAACTGGATTTTTATGACTACGGAGCTATGCAGTGGCAGCTGTCTCTCGGTGGTGTGTGCTTTACTGATCTAAAATGAGTAATGGAGCTGGAGATGAGAAAAAGGAAGTGGGTGTGTTCATCACTGGATGTATTAGAAATGGGTAAACTGCAAAAGTGAACGATGGCTCTGAGTGTCAAATGTCTAGGGTTTGACTGTCTAGGGTTTGCTCTGCTGTGGTAGCTCTCAAATGAGTCCTCAGTGGCAAGGGATATTCTCTGCCCAAGATGAGCCTTAGTTATGAAAGACCATCTCGTAACTGTAGGGCAGGTTCTTTGGGTTGTTGGTTTGGTAATTCCAAAGTCAGGACTGTTTTCAAGGTGAATCCCACAATCAGTGTCTACACGCAGCCTCTACGACCGGCAACCCTGCAGAACCCAAAGGCTCCCGGCGCCTTTCGGTGGCTTATGTGTCCCTAAGTTCCCCACACGGGGTTCCTGGAATCCTCCTTTCATTTCAACACTAACCCTTTGCTTGTGAGTAATCCCACTTGTGCCTCAGAATGAGGGGGGGACTTGTTCTGTGCGCGGGTGACCCCCGAGGCATGGTCGCAAGAGCAGATCTGCTTGCAGGACATGCAGTGGGCTCTTTTCACATTCCTCCTGGGGTGAGCGAAGCATTTAAAGTAACTGCGGGACACTCCAGAGACCACCTTGTAGTAGCAGGGCCCCAGATGTGTTTGCTGTGTCCTGCACTTAGTCTAAAGGCAAAGCCAGAGCTGGATAAGCGTTCCTCCCCAGGCAGGCCTGCAGGTTCACACAGAACATCCAGCCACCCACAGTTTGGTCCGTAAAGCATGAGTGTGAGAGGAAAATCAAAACCGTTAAACTCCAGTAGATCGTGTGTCCAGAAGAGAGGGTCCTGGGAGGCTGAGCACTGTCACCCTGCTCTCTGCACATGGCAAGTTGGAGTTGCCATGGTCAGCGGTCCAGCTTTTGAGGAAGAAGTCGGTCTGTCCTTCAAGGGTTCTTGTCATCGAGCTTGATGGTGACAGTTTTTACTTCTGTATACTCAGCCAGAGCGTATTCACCTCTGTGGTGACAGAGAAGAAGGGGGAAGTTCACACCGTCAGTTCACGGCTCTGGGAAAACTCTTCTAATGCCCGAACACTCTGCTGGACGGTTTGAGTGACAGGACACGGTGTGCTGCCTGGACATAGTAAGGGATGACGATGCCTTTACTAAGTGACAGAAACTGGAAATGTAAGTCTAAATGTTAAGTTCCTGTGTGGGAGGCTTTTGAAGCAGTTAAAAGAACTGAGACTCTGCTTTTGGACAATGAGAGGTAAGAACAGGACAAACACAGCTCTCTCGGTCAGGAAGAGGGGCCTATATGGTGAGTGAGGTACCCGGGCTGTGAGAACTGCCCTGACTATGTAAGTTTTAAGCAATGATTGGTTTCTACTGGAAGAGACAGAAAAGGTGATGTCTAAGCTTGAGGAGGTGGCCAGGGCACCACAGGGACATCAGGCTCTAAAGGAAACAGCTGTAAGAGGAGCTGGGTCACACTGCAGGGGAAAGGGAGCAACCACTGGCACAGGTTAGACAGAGGGAGGAAATGACCCGCAGGGTAGAACCTCTGGCATATTTCCTTCCCTTACCTCTTATAGGGGCTAGGGATTTTTTTCCTAGGCATCACAGACCATCACTGGAGTGGATGCCCTTCTTAGACGCAGCGTGGATGCTGTTCCTCCCTAGTGTATATACTTTTAGTGGTTGCAGAAACACACACACACACACACACACACACACACACACACACACACACACCAGTAGATTCTGGTTCCAGAAAAGGTAGGGGTAGAGATGGCCATTTCAGTCTCTGTACTAAAGATCTGAGCGACAGCCCTGTCTCATCTGTAAGACCTAAAACCCTGCAGCGCAGCAGCAGCAGCAGCAGCAGCCTTACTTCTGTATGTTTCAGAAATGTAGATTCTGGGACTCTCACCGGGGCCTACTGTGGCAGGTAAAATTGGGCAGGCCTAGAACCTCTGGACAGATGTAGCCCGTGGCATCTCAGTGTCCAAGTGGCTTCCCTAATAATGGAAACAGGGACTGTCTCTGACATGAACTCAGTAGCTGGCTCTTTGATCACCTCCCCCTGAAGGAGGCCACAGAGGAAGACAATGCAGCCAGTCCTGATGAGACCTGACAAGCTAGGGTCAGATGAAGGGGAGGAAGACCTCCCCTATCAGTAGACTTGGGGAGGGGCATGGGAGGAGAAGAAGAAGAAGAAGAAGAAGAAGAAGAAGAAGAAGAAGAAGAAGAAGAAGAAGAAGAAGAAGAAGAAGAAGAAGAAGAAGGGAGGGTGGGGTTGGGAGGGGACAAGGGAGGGGGCTATAGCTGGGATAAAAAGTGAATAGACTGTAATTAATAAAAAATAAATAAGTTTTTAAAAATGAAAAAGAAAATAGTAAAATTTGTCCATACCCTACTCCTCTGTCCTGATGCACATGTTAGGTTACACAGCAAGGGAGAACTGATGCTAGAGATGGAAGGAATTCTTGTGGGTAATCAATTGACTTTCAAAAAGAGAATTTTCTGGGTCATTTGAGTTGCTCAACAGTCCTTAAGGGTTGAGGAAGAGAGCTGAGCCAAAGTGAGACAAGACGCAGAAAGGTACTACTAGGCGGGTTGGGAAGATGGAAGAGGATATCGGCCGAAAAGGAGGTGAGCCTCTGGGGGCTGCGTAAGGCAAGGAAACTCAGTCCTCACAGCCTCTAAAGAGGATGCAGGCTAGCTGCCACGGTGATCTAAGCTCAGAGAGAGCTGCGCCTATCCTTCAGAGCATGGATCACATGCTGCATCATCTAAGACACTAATTTTGCAGTGCCAGAAAAGCCAGTACATTGATGGCATCAGCAATTCCCTCGGCGGAGTCAAGAAATTTGTGTCCAGTAGGTTCCCTGGGTGATTCTGATGCCTGCTTAACTATAAGAGCAGTTAGGGCCCAGAATCGTGTAGATGAGTCTAGCTCATCGGCATTGATGATTTCAGCTGTGCAATGGGGATGCCTACACTCCTTTTCAGTTGTCAGCTAGAGAGAATTCACATAGGCCACTCTTAATGTCGCCATTAAGAAGGTGTGCTGTTTTCATCAACATACTGGGCCTTCTTGCAAAGCAATAGGGGAAACACAAACAAACGAATGAAAACATTCCACAGAGGACATACTCATATTTTGCAGAAAAAAAGAAATACAAATTCCAGTAAGTGTGAGAGAGGCACTCAACGCCTCACACTTAAAGACATGAGAACCCACACGGAGACAAGAGCGCTTTCATGTGGCTGAGCACTGAATTCTAGGAATTCATTCTGAAAACAGTCACCCTGATTGTATAAATATTTACCCATAAAGAGGTATATAAACAGAGTTTGTAATAATAAAAGCCCGTGGAAATGACACTAACGCCCATTCTAGGAGGCTTTCACTAAAAGACTGGGGGGTATCCAAGACCCATTTCTGAGGGCAAAAAGTAGTTTGCTTCCACATTAGCGAAGAAAAAAGAACAAGCAGATTTATGCATATCCATAGAAAACACACCATAAACTTTCAAAATGAGAAAATAGTGTTGCTTTGCAAAACTTCTAAGTGTTAGTGATTTATCAATCTAGATGGACTCTCCAAATTAGCTCATGTTGAACAAGCTCAGACGTGTCAGCAGTCTTGCAAGAAACAGGATGTAGATTCCTCAGTCTTCTTTTTATTTCCTCATCTGTTGTTCTGATTCAAGTTTCTGCTGTCCTCATTCAACCCCTCACCCAGCCATTTCTACCTCGGCAACCAAAGCCATTTGGGAGCTCAGCTTTCCTCACCCTCCTCCCCCCCAAAAAATCTCCCTAGAATAACCATGGGGACAAGGATTGACAATAGTTCACTGACAAATGCCCAGAACTTAACACCAACCAAGCTTGGAGGAGTAAAGATGGTCAACAAATATTTGCAAGAAGAAAATCACCAAGAGACCAAAAATCGCATCCTTTGTGAAAGTGTATCACTACAGTCATGGCAACATGCCCTCATGCCCATGGGGTCCACTGTGGGTTTGCCCTTGGACAAGCTGCTGTCAGCGAGAATGTCCTTAGAGATCCAGCTGGGAAACACGAGGCCAGGCGGGAGGCCAAGGTCAAGCATTGGTTTTAGGTTTATTTTTGTTTCCACCATTAATTTTTTTTTAAATATAAGATTAATTTTTCTTAATTTAGAAAGGCAAAGATGACTGCTTGCCATGTGAATCAATGAGTGAATGAACAAAATAAAATGAGCAGTGGTTTCGTGACCAGGTGGGAACTGAGGGTCAGGGAGGAAGGTCTGACCTCATTGTATGAGTTTTTGTTTGCTGGCTTGGATGCTGTAAGCCTTATTTATACTGCAAATCAAAGAACCAGAAAGCAATGCACTAGGAGGATAAGACTTTTCAGGCTCTGTCCAAGACCAGCCCAGAAACGTATCCCAGAGGGGCTGGCGGGTGAGCAGCCAGTAACCAGCCCAGCCCCAGTGATTAATTTGGGGAAAACCATGGAATCCACCGTTTGGTGCTCCATCATAGGAAAGGGGAACATGTTGTAACACGGAGACATTAATCTGAAACAACTGAAAACAGAAATTATTTTTCAAGGCAGTTTCCATGCTCCGTATGAATGACTTTTAAAATACCTCATCAACAAAAAGCTTCAGGAAAATATATGACAATTATCCAAAAAGCAGACATTCAAGAAAACCCCCAGAGCAGTTGTCAGGATGAAACATGACTGAGGTCTGTGAGCTTACCAAGCCAGTGGGCAGGCTTAGGGACCATGAACCCCACCCGAGGATAATAGGGAGTAGGCCCAGGTAGGAAAACTGCACACTGAATTTCCAATGATGCTGGCAAAAGCCAGGTAGCAAGTGTCCCCTATATGCCTTCCAATCTCTCTGTGTCCTTCCAAATGACCTTCACTTAGGGGACTGGAGTGCTCACTGCCTCCTGGCCTCTGGAAGAGGGGCTGTGAGGGGTATGGGTTCCTTAGCCCTTGCAGCCTGCCTGGGTAAAGACAGAGACTGGAGTAGACAAGTGACCACATGAGCTCAGCTGGGTTTATTTGAAGAGGTTTACTGAGCTGACTCCTAGCTCAGTGGTAGGGAACTTAGCTAGCATGCTGGATGACCTCAGCTCAGTGCCCAGGACTGCAAAACAAAACTCAAAAAACAAAAAAGGCACAGGTGGTCTCTGTCTAGCGAGCCCTGGGCTACCCAAGCCCAAGGTGCCAATGTTATTCTTAATCTCGTCATTTTGCTTGTGAGCCCAGCCTTCAATGGCTGAGCCATCTCTCCAGCCCCACTCTTAACTCTTCTGACCCCCTCCTGGGTCCGTGTCTTCTCCTGAAAGTTGTTATCTCCTCTCATGGACTGTCTCTTAGACCATGAAGAAAGGAGGGCTTCTCAAAACCTTCTAGAGTCTGTGCTGAGCAAAGTGCCAGCTACCACCAGCATTGTTACTACTGTGGGAGCCTGAAGGGAATTCAGGAAGCCGTAGCCCTGGCCTCCCATCCTCAGCTGGCAAGTCCCTTTGAGAAGCCATGAAGTAGAGGCTCCAAAATGGCAAATGGGCTGCCAATGGAGTACCACCAAGCTCCTGCCATGGGTCTCTGTGGCCAAGAATCAGTAATTTATTGCAAGAGAACCAGTCATGGGTACAGAAGCCACTCTGTGTTTTCTGTTCGTGTGTGCAGATGACCCCTGGGCATCTGTCATGAGTTGAGGATAATCTGTACAAGAGCTGATGTGGAGTAAGGGACCCCAAATTCAAGTAGACTGTCAAAAAACAGGGGAAGGCAGCCCTCTCCACCATAAGGATCTACCAGGAGAGCTGCTCTGTGACCGCACTAAGGCCTAGGCTGAGGAGAAGTGCCGAGTCCGCTCTGACTAGAGGTACAAACATGTAGAAGGCAATGCATTTGTAAGTAAAGACAGACTGCTTAAGTAAAAGGAAGAACACCCCCCCCCAGAAATGTCCAGGAACAGCCTTGGGGTGTTGTTATAGATGGCTCCCCAGAAACACTGAGCCTACCGAGAGGTTTGTCCAGACTGGCTAATACAATCCAGGGTGGCAGTAAGGGGAAATGGAGAGAGCATTCAGCTGGGTACCCCAGCATTTTTTACTTAGGGACACCCCACCCAGCTTCAGCCCAGGCCAGAGGTAAGATCCTTGATCTCTGGAGACCAGGAGGGAACGACTAGAGGAACTTGTTCAGGCCCAGAATGTACTGCTGGGACCATGGAGGTATAACACAGTCCCACAAAAACTACCCAAAAGGAAGCAGGGTCACCCACAGCATGTCCTCCAAGCTTGTGCCAGGTTCGCAAAGCAAAGCTGGGCAGATTCAGGGCCTGAATTGACCCAGTGTGTTTTCACTAGGCCTAAGAACTGTAGATTGTCCCTAGGGTGATGGCGCTGGTCAGGACAAGAAGTGAAGGCTGCAGGCTGGTTCTAGGGCTTAGAGAAGGACAAGGATGGGAAAGAGGGAGGCAAGAAAGGAGACATCCCAAGCAGTCTCCATTGAGGGACCAGCAGACTTCTTGGCAGGGGGGATGTGGGGGATCAGAAATACTTACAATTCTCTACCATTCCCAGACATTTTGAAGCCACCAAATGGAGCCTGTGCATAGAATGCATTGTAGCAGTTGACCCTAGAGAAAGAGCAAAAGATGCCCAGGTTACCTGGAGAACACGTGCCTGCATCTTAAGACACTGGAGGCACAGTGATGCCTAACACATGGCCTTGGGTCAAAGTTTCAATAACTGGAACATAGCACACTCTTTCTGCTCTTTACTCCCCCTTCCTGTTTATCCCGCAGAAACTACAATTAGAGTATTCTGAGGAAGAAAGCTAGGGGATGAGTTAGCTGTGCAACGATGCAGTCCTGACCTCAGAGTTCTGCTTCCTAGTCTATGTGACTCTGAGCTTGCTCGACCTCTTTGAGTCTCATTTCACTCATTTGAAAGATGGGCATGAGTATCAGTGTTCAGAATTATCAGTGAGCAGGAATAAGTGCCCATACCTTGCAGGCTAGTTATATATGGGTTTTAGAATCCACCAGAGACAAAATTAGAAAGGTAGCACAGCACAGTGGGTCGAAGGTCTAGGCTTTGGAGCCTCCTTGACTACGTCCAGTGGCCCTTGATGACCCTTGGTTCTGCACTCACAGACTCAACCAACTTCAGATCCAGAGTTTTGGCAGAGTTACTTTTCAACTTGCCAGTGTTCCCTAAACAATATTGTACAACAAATATCAACACAGCACTGTGTTGGGTGTTGCAAAGCACATAGATGATTTTGAGGGCTGCAAGAGGGGTGTGTCTTGGAGGTAAAATGCTTTTTCTAGTATGTTCCAGGTCCTGGACCACAGCACAAGCATGATACAGATAGATAGATAGATAGATAGATAGATAGATATAGATAGATAGATAGATAGATAGATAGATAGATAGATAGAGATAGACAGAGCCAGCCAGCAAGCTGGAAGATGTGCCTAAGCTGCCTGCACATACAAGGAACTTGAATAGCCAAAGGGTATGGTCACTCAGCAAGGAATAATCCTCTGCAGGGAAACATGCAGGGTCGATTGTACTAGCTGTGTGATGCCATCTTTTTCATGTCTTGGTTTCTTCATATGAAAAATGAAGAACTTAAGGCCATAAGATACCCATTTCAGAGGGCAATCAACAGAGCACTTAAACAGAGAGCTCACATCACAGAATGTCCTAACCTGTGGGAGTTCAACGGGTTCCTAAGAGGGGGGGTTGTGAAAAGAATGGGGTAGGACAAGAGACACAAGGAAGGAAGCCAAGTCTGTTTGTCTGATCAAGGGCTCATTTATTAGAAATTTTTACCCAACTTATATAGGGAGAAGGCAGGAAAAGGGGGAAGGCTTAATTACTGCTGCAGGAGATAGCAAGAATGCTTTCATGGCTTGAATATTGCCCTGCAAGATACCATAAGGATGTTTTCTTAAGATACCTCACGGATGCTCTAAAACTAACAGACGGATGTCCTCACAAATCTATCATCCATGACTTAGGGTCCTAGATAACTCTTTCACTAAATAGCTTTAGGTCTCCACTAAATGACCTTTGCTCACTATTTGGCTTTGGCTTCAGTAAATAGCTTTGGCTCCCAGCAACAGAATCTTCGCTAATTAAAGAAAAGTGAAACTAGTAAGCCCAGACGACAACAACAACAAAATGCTCAGTGCTCACCATACTGTCCCCGACTCCAGTGCGGAAGCCAGCTTCAGGGCTTTGTCAAGGTTTTTGGTGAACACTGCTGCTGTGAGTCCGTAGTCAGTGCTATTCGCTCTTTTGATCACTTCTTCAAGATTTTTGAACTTCAGTATTGGCTGCACTGGTCCGAAAATCTGTGATTAATTGCAAGGAGAGCAGTAGGAGGCATGTGAAGGTAGGACTGTGTGCCCTGAGCAGGCCTTCTGGCTTTTGTGCCTTTCCATAGCCTCAGAGCCCTTCCCACCAAGACAAAGAATCCCAGAGACCTCTATAGCTGTGTGATAGCTGATTCAGATGGAACAAAAATGAAAGATGATCCAAGAATATACACTGTATTTATGATCCCTCCATGCCAGCACTGTTTCTGGGAACCTTCAGCCTCACAGCTTTGGGAAAACCCATGCGCAGAAGGAAAAGCATTGGATAGCATTCTGGAAAGTTCTCTAGAAGGGTGCTCATGGGTGGATGAATGCTGCTCTCCAGTCACTTAACGAAGACACTTTAACAGTTGCTATAGTGAGTCCCAGGGGAAGGAATGGCACGATAGTCACACAGCAAAGAAAGGGAAAGGGAAGCTACAAGGTGGCCCTCGCAGAGGGGATCCTGAAGAGAGCTTGCGATTGATTCAACCGGTAGGTCGGGGTACGTGCCAGGAGAGTGAGCAGTCTCTGGACAACTCCTCAGCCTCCTCAGAACTCCTCATCAAGAATTATGCAAAACGGCAGCAACAACAAAAATAAATTAAAAGGAAGTGCATAAAGATCTGAGCTCTGCACCACCCCTGAGAAACCCTTTGACACCTCACACGCCCATCCCCTCACATGCTCCAGAAGGCAGCTCCTGAAAATCCAGTCACTGGGCCTCAGACCCCCTGTGCAGGAAGAGCAGTCATGTGCCTAACACTGCGAGTGAGGGGCAAAGGGAAATTTATGCTTTTATGGTGGGGGGGGGGCGAGGGGGGGGTGCTTAATCTCCATCTTTGTCAATAACAGCTGCGGCAGAAAAGTCAGTGAGAATTTATAGCTGCATCAAATTCCTTGAGGGATACTTGTTGTTGAAGGACAGTCTGAAGAGTGTGACGTGGCCATGGTTCCTGAATCCATAGTTTGGTGTCTGGTAACCCCCCCCCCCCCCCCACACACACACACCCCACAAAGCTGAGAGATGGCGGACCTGGGCTGTGTATGTCACTGAAAACATGTAACAGTGTTGGAAGGAGAGAGGGAGCTGCTGCTGCCTGAAAGCCATGAGCCATGGCGGAAACAGGACTGGAGCCGCTGAAGCTGCTGCCAGCCTTGGGACACCAGGGATGCCTGAGCCCCAAAGGATAGCAGAGCTGCCCAGAAACGCAACTGTTTGCCCTGTAAAGGCCTCGGGTTGGCCGTAGCCCCACCTACCTCCTCTTTGGCGATCCTCATGTTGTCTGTGACGTCTGAGAAGACAGTGGGTTTGATGAACAGTCCTCTGTCCTCCATGGCTGACCCCCCACATTCTAGCTTGGCCCCTTCCTTCTTCCCACTCTCGATCAGCTCGAGGATTTTGTCAAACTGCTTTTGATCGATCTGCAAAACACAGAAGGGAATTATACTTCCTTCCCAGGAGGGGACTATTGTCCAGTATTTTCAATGGCCCTTCGCACCATCAATGGTCAGCTCCTACGCTGTGTCCTTGTCAAGTCCTAGATCAGATAACAGAGAGCCTTGTGAGTAGATGTACCTCCCATACACAGACCTATGCTCTGTGGGATTGCCCCTGCCAGCTTGAGGCCTTATTCACATGTCTGGCTTCTTCCTCATGCTGTAAGGAAAGTCTAAGGGTGAAATGGATTCTGAGCTGGTCGCATTCTCTCAGGTCTTGGAATTCTGCTACCATTACTGGGTTTAACAAGTACAATCACAGGCTGCCTGGCTAAATGTAACTATCAGAAATACAACATACCGTAGCTTTTAGTGTAAGTATGTGCCAAGCAGCATTTTGGATATACTGACACTAAGATGTCTTCAGTTTGTCTAAAATTCAAGTCTAGTGGTGTCATATTTACCTGACAAGCCTGTACCCTGCTCACCGCATACCGTAGGTGGGGGTGGATACTTACTAGAATTATCTTATCACACAGTGCAGAGAAGGGAGCAGGGGCCGAGCCCTTGACTCAGCCCCCGTGGAAACAGCAGAGTGAGCCTCACACTAGGGTACTGCTTCATGGCTGGAGGGAAATGAACTGATCAGAACAGTTCTTCCTTCTGCTACCCCCTCCTCGGCTGAAAAGTGCCCTATGCCCCATGCCACAGATTAACACCCAGCTGGGGGACTTGGTATTCAACCAGCTGCCAAAAGGCCATTGCTTCTTGGGACGGCTCAACAGGGAAGATGCTCTTTCCTCTTCTTCATAGACTTCTTCCTCAAATCCATATGCTCTTATCATGACCCAGGTGACAGAGTCGTTCGCCCCACCCCCACCCCGAGGATGAGGGAGACAGAGTTTTCAGCAAAAACATGGTTACTGAGACACTTAGATAGGATACTTGGTTTCATCCCAGAAACATTAAGTAGAAAAAAATCGGGGCTGGAGAAATGACTCAGTCAGTAAAACTTGGGGACATAACTTTGGATATCTGGCACCCATGGAAGAAACTGGGCATGGTGACACACACCTATAATCCCAGGACTGGGAGGGCGGGAACAGGATGGTCCCTGGGGCTTGCTGGTCAGCTCATCTCATCTACCCAGTGAACTCCAGGTTCGGTGACAGTCCTCTGTGTTTCTTTTCAAGGAACAATGGAAAAGAATCCAGTGGGGGAGCCGACATGATCTCTTTCTCATAGAGAAGGGGGAGGAAATCTAAGTGCATAATGACATTTGCTTGCCTACTTGCAAGGAAATCCTGGAGGGGTACGCCAGGAGTAAAGATTGCAGGAGCCCCGCCGTGGGGACGGGCGAGAATGGGCGTCGGTGGCATGGTGATGGTGGCACCCCTTCACTGTAGTCCTTTGCACATGGGGAGGGTTTAGAGCCACATGCTGACACAGAAGAGTAACGAAAGAAATCGAAACACATCCGGTTTCAAGCCCTGGCAGCCTTGCTCTGGATGAACCGCATCTTGGCTCAAAAGCTCCAGACGGGGCTGGTGAGATGCTCAGCAAATAACGGTGCTGGCTTTCAAGCCTGGCAGCTTGAGCTCAATCCCAGGCCCGGCAAGGGTCCACAGAGTAGAAGTAAAGAGCTGTCTCTGGCCTCCACATGAGGGCTGTGGCATGTGCGCCCCACACATATACACAAACATATACATGTACAAATTAAATAGATTAATGTTACTTAAAACATTTTTTTGGTAATGTGGAAAAAATAATCCTTATGTTAAAAACCCCCTCTCTCTTCCTAGAGGGCCGACATAGCTCACTGGAGGAACTTCATCAGGCCTCAGGTCTTGGCTGGCTGGGACTATGTTCTTCTGGCAGATCCCATCCGTTCCACAGGCAGCAAGGATGCCTGTCAGAAGCCCAGCACACCCAAACTCCATGCTCCCCGATGAGTCCTCTTAAACAGGTTGTTTAAATCTAATAACCATCCGTGAAATGTCAGCTGGTGCCTACAGCACAGGAAGAAAGATCTGGCAGGAAGTGAGATGACAGGGCGGGGCACAGCACCAGAAGTGGGAAAAGATGGCCCCCACAGGACCTCCGCAGAGGACGCCTCCGGATCCTGAGCAGGCCAGGTGGCTTCCTTGCTCAGCTGCCAAGTTAACCCGAAAGATGATGGAATGTTCCAGCCAGCAGTCTCCAGCCCTGGCCCCCAATCTAGGTCAGCTAGCTCTTCCACGGGCCTGAGACAGAGAGAAGATGGTAAGACAGCTCTGGGCTGCCTTGTAGAGTAAAACCTTACAGGTCTTGCAAAGGGAAAAGAACATAGACGGGATCCTAAACAGTGTCCCTGTTAGACGACATGAGTGAGGTCCAAAAGCACTCTGTACAGCCAGCCCCGGTGAAATGGACAGACACCCGCTCCCCAGAAATGCCACACTGGAGACGTGGGAAGAAGAGGAGAGAAATGACAGGAGAAAAAGCTATCCTTAGTGTGTTTCCCACCCATTCCAGATTAACACTACACCTCATGGATTCTATACTTGCTCTATTTGTGGCCACATTTGCACTGAGAACATGGACTGCAGAGTTTGTGGTTGAGGCTGGGCATGGGGAATGTACACAGCTTCCCCACCAGCGAACGTGACACCAGGGCCGCAGAGCACATGGACTGGAGTCGGGGTTGGCCAGAAAATCCCCCTCCACTCCTTCCCCAGCCAGCATCCACACAGAATAAGTAGGCACAACTGATGAGGATATCCTGAAATCACTCGGAGGTGAGTGTGCCCCCTAGGTGGGAGAGATGCCAGTCACTGCATCTCCCTTAAAACAAGTCTATTCCCTTTGTGGAGCACTTCCTGGTGGTGCCACACCCTCTCCTGCTCCCATTTTCCAGACAAGCAAAGTGAGGGCTGGGAGGAACAAAGCTGCAGGGGCTAGTCTGAGCTCAGCAGTTTCCTGTGAAAACATTTGGCGCCAATTCAGTGAGCTTCCGGGACAGACAGCAATGGGTATGGCATGGATATGACTGGAAACGTGAGGGCTGAACAGGAGTCTGGCAAAGAAAAGCAGAGGGTTGCCGCCGTGCTCTGTTGCAACAGTGCGGGGATGGCGGGCCAGGCTGCCCTCTGAAATATCCATCTCCTTCACTTACATTAGCCGCACAGGACGTGCCCTTTACAAATGTTATTAAACTTCCTGGTTACAGCCATTCGCATCCCGTCCAGGCTTCCCAAACCAGGCCTGCAGAAACCTGTTCTCATTGCTCAGGGTACAAGCCCGAGCCCTCTAGTTCCTGTGGGTTATCTCATGCTATGATGCCTGTAGCCCTGAGGGCCCCTGAGACCAGCTTGTCAGTCCTTGCCCTGGCTGTGCCCCAGGCTTTGAAGGTCACCATATCAAGAAGGCTGCAGGTTACAGCAGATAGCCTTGTTCCTGGGAGAGGCTGGATCCTCCCTGTTCCCTGTGGGTGCAGCTCCATTTCCTGACAGAAACAACTCCATCATCGGCTTCTAAAGAAAAGCCTTGAGTGAGTGACAGCACAGGCTGCCTCTTCTCCTTAGAGGAGGGACCCTGTCTGTGGCCCTACCGCTGCCTAGCTCAGCCCCCGGAGGAGCGCCACACGTGGAGACGTATTACCTGAGGCCCCTGCTCCGTTTTGGCATCGAAGGGGTCCCCAACCGGCCTCTTCTTGGCGTACTCCACGCTCCTCCTCACAAACTCCCCGTAGACCTGCTCTTCCACAAACACTCTGGAGGCGGCGGTGCAGCACTGGCCTTGGTTGAAGAACACTCCCTGATGCGCACACTCCACAGCCAAGTCCACTGGGGGTTCGGGGGAGGCAAGAGGAAGCGATTAAGTTGTTACAGCAGGCCTGACAGCTGCAACTCTTAATTGCCCCCACAAGAAAACAGGGCCTAGATGACCGCATTTCAGAAACGAAGTTTTCTTTCCCGGCGCTTGGTGGGGGAAAGGATTTTAGATGCACCAAGTGTGAGTTAAGTCCGAGGCGCAGGACTTCCCAGGGCCTTTAACTCGCCAAGGAGTGCAGAGGTGCGAACACTTCCCAGTTCACCCTTCCATAGAACCCCCACCCCAGCTTTCCTGTCCCTGGAGGGGCTATACTCCAACAGGTTGTGACAGAACAGCCCCACAAGGCTCTCTGACCTCCCTGCACCCCACCCCTGCATCTGGGCCAGGAGCCCGGCTGGCACTGCCCCTCCTCAGGACACCAGTTCGTTTTCTGGTCCCTGATGGGAACCAGGAAGGATGACTGAAGTGACAGAGTGGTGCGTGTGTGTCACCTCGGAGCATTATGTCAGGATTTAATTGTGTGGAGTGGCGCTCCCTGGAGGAGGAGGAAGGAGGATAAAGGGGACAGGCTGTTTTTATGACCCTGGAAAACCAGCCCCTACAGACACTTCACAGAGAGGACAGCAGGTGGAGCCCCCCCGCCCCCCCATACAGTGGCCCAAGAACTCAAAATAGTCCTGGTTCTCTGCGGTGGGGGTTTGGGGCCCTAAATGTGAGTCACAGTAGGGCAACATCCAAAACCGTGCCCACAAGCCAAGTGACTCCAGCAGAAACATCTCTTCCTCACTTGTCTTCTCTCCCACGGAAAATGAGCGTTAGGGAAAGGAACTGCTACCAGTCCGTCACATCTTAGTGAGAAACTGTGTCAGTGTCTTTATTTCTCAGGGCTATTTGAGATTCCAGGCTTATCTGAGTGTGGAATGGAGGGCTTTGTTCTCTGTGTCCCGTAGGGAATTTCTGGCACCGGCGGACAGGACAGTGGGGGAGGCTGTTCTTTAAGGTATAGGCGCTCTAAGGTCTTTGAGGAGCCACACCTCTTGATAGGTGACCCAGTGATCGGGTGGAAAATGAAGGCTCAGTGTGGTCCTTTCTGCCCTCTTCTGGAAACAACAGCCAACAACAACATACATTTTAATATTGTGTCACACCGCTCTGGCAAGACACTAGTTGCTCCCAGCTGCTGCGCAGGTGGCTTTCCTGGGGAAGAGATCACACAGGAATGACACCCAGAGCGTGTTTTTGTTTTGTGTTTTGAAGGGTCAGCAAGGCTGTCCTCTGGTGTGCTGGGCCCAAGACAGAGAGGAAAGAAACACTTCAACTCTCTCGAGAGCCTAAGAACACTGCGGCGACAGTGGCTTTGTGAATATAGAAAAACGGATGCTCAGAGTAGGGAACCTGCCTCCTCCTTCCCCAGCCTGGAAAAGTTCCTGTAGGAGAACCTGGGCGCAGCCTGCAGGCCCCTCACGGGAGCCTCACAGGCTCCTCCTTAGGGGCAGGAAAGTGAACTTAGCTTTCAGGCGTAGGCCCTGCAGGGCACATAAGCCATGTGCTTGCCCATCACAGCCCTGGTGCTTCACCCTCTCTCAGCCCGTGGAGGGTAACAGGCGGGCCTGCCCATGAGGAAAGCATGCCGCTGTGTTTCCATGCTTCTCTCCTCGGGTCCTGAACGCACACCAGGAAAAGAGAAGAGCCCTACAGCCCCAGCCACTCACGGTCAGCGTCGGCGCACACGATACAGGGGTTCTTCCCTCCCAGCTCCAGGGTGACCCGCTTCAGGTTGCTCCGGGACGCGGCTTCTTTAACCAGCTTCCCAACCTTCAAGGGTAAGAATCAGGCTGTGTTAACTCTCAGAGGCGGTGGGCTTGGCCCCAGGAGATGCAGGCATGGCGGGGGGCATTCTGGTCACCTGCCTGGGTGACGTGCCCCAGGCCTGATGCATCACACAGGCCTGGCTCCGCAGGCTGGCCCCTCCACTTCTGTTAGTACCAGCCGAGACTCCGCCAGCCCAGCACGGAGCTGATGCTGCGGTGAGGGGACTTTCAAGTTCGGGCAACATAAAGACAGCTCGCATTGCATTGCGAGGACACGCGACCAGGCCTCCAGAGCTCTCCAAAGACTGAGCCCACCTTGGGAGGAGGAGTGAGAATTGATAGCTGAGGTGGTGCCACCCTCCCACACGCCCTGACAGAGTCTCTCTGTGTCCTGGGAACGCAGCTGGACACGCGGCTGGCCTAGCGAGCCTTCTGCCTCATCCTGAGGACGAGTTTAGCAGGCGTCAGGAACCGTGGAGCTGGGAAAGACCCAGGAGACCAGGCCAGACCCTGAGACCAGCCGGGGAAGCTCGGCGTCCACATTGCCAGGATGTTTAATGCCATGCAGGGGGAATGGTGGCTGTAGACCAGACTCTAATTCTGACTAGGGTCTAAGGATGCCTACCCTGGCTACCAAAGGGAAGGACAGGAGTGGGGTGAATATCAGGCTAGACATCTCGGAGATGTCTCTTTCCCCCATCATTCTGCTTGTCTTCTTTTTTTTTTATTGATTTGTAGGTGCTCTTCACATATGAGGACTATATAAACATTTGGAGAGCTACATGCAACACACTGGTTTTCTCCCAACTTGTTTATCATCCCTTAGTCTTAATGACATTGTTTACTATATAGATGTTTTACATTTTTATTTTATCTTATCTCCCTAAGGCTTTCAAATTCTATTAACTATTTAATTTGGGAACTGAAACAGTAACATTTTACCAATAGTTAGAACACAGTTAGATTTAGAAAAAAAAAAAAAAAAAAGGAGCAAATATTATTTGTGCTCCTTGAGGAAACGTCTGTGGGTCTCAAATAATGGAGCGTTTGTTGTGTTTGCCAGCAGCTCATCAAGGGGGCTTACCTCTGTGGACCCGGTGAAGGCTATCTTGTTGATCTGCGGATGGGAGGAGATTGCTGCTCCCACGGTGGGCCCAAAGCCTGGCACAATGTTCACCACACCTGGAGGGAACCCGACCTGGGTAGGACAGAAATGGTATCAAAGGATCTGCAGGGGTGGCAGGAGTTGTGGCCATGTAACGCCACAGAGCAGCTGGGTCGCATGCTGGCTAGGATGTCCCCACATCAGCTGCACACCCCTCCTCCCAGGCTGTGCAGGCCTTCTAAACCTCTGCTGCCAGCTGGGGGTGAGCTGATCACCCCCAGCAAGAGCCTGTCATCCCAGCAGGGCTCAGGGGCAAACGTTCAGGGATGCCACTAGGTGGCAGTGGCCTTCTTGTATAGACTGCCAGGGTGTGTGTGTGTGTGTGTGTGTGTGTGTGTGTGTGTGTCTGTGTGTACTGGGAGACACGTGTGCATGTATATATCTGTGTGTGTGCATGTATGTCCGCATGTGTATAGATGTGAATATGAGAGAATGTGGCTGTGTATGTGGGGGGGGGGGTGTAAGAGAGAATGGGTGTGTGAGAGCCTTTTTATTTGTAAGAGAGTATTTGTGTGTGTGAGCATGAATGTGTGAATGCGTGCACTTGTACGTGTGAGTTCGTATGTGATTCTGTGTGTGCATGTGCATGTGAACATGAATATGAGAGCATATGTGACTCTGGTGTGTGTGTGTGTGTGTTGAGGGAAGGAGAGGCATCTTGGTCACCTCCTCCCAGGCACCTGTGCTCTTGCCAAGTCAGTGCTGGAACTTACTCTGCCCCATGCTCATCCTGGTAAAACGAGAAATCCTTCCCCTTGCTGGCCCACTGGGCTCACGCGGGGTTGGCACTCACTGAGTCAAGGGGCTGCTGATTCTTCCATACTTACACTCACGTGCGGCACACAGGGGGACCTCCCCATTAACATGACTTTCACCAACCCTATGGGGTAGCCGGCGCCATTCCCAACATGGCTGGGCCTTGTCTGTGACTCTTTTTCTTTTTAATGTCATCTTTTAAATGTCTGACTCTTTAGTGTCTTAGGCATTATTCTGTAACGGCTGTGAGTTTTGGATCCTAGGGTCTCGCTCATGGGATAAGCACGCGTGGCCAGGAAGAGGAAGGGCCGACCTGGCTGCTTACAGCGGCCCGAGCCTCCTTCAAGCAGTACAGCCTGCTCCTCCCAGCTGCCTCAGCCCAGCTGGGAGTGAAACGGTTGCCTTTCTTCCAGCTCGTCTTTCTTCCTGCTCTCTTAATCTCTGCTGCACGCATGCTGATGATGGAATGGCTGAAATATGCTGCCAGGTGTGTCTGCCAGGTGCCCCTCTAGGCCACTGCTTCCCCGAGTGGTGGCTCCCTTGGGGCGAGGAAGACAGCGTGGAGGCTCCTGAGAATCTACACACAGCTGCAACTAACTACCTAGCTAGCTGGCAAGGCCACCCTCCCCAGAGGAGCAAGGGCCATTTCACTTCCCGTGGCCACTGAGCCCAGGATCCGGGGAGCTTGCGGATAACTTATCTGGCTCCCTTCTGCATTGCTCTAGGTAAAACACAGAGGGCTAACCACTGGATTGTGCCTTAGTGAGAGAGGCAGGTTCTTATTAAGGCCATAGGGGAGGACCAGCAGCTCCAGCTCAGTCACCACGTGTATGGTCACCAAGCAAAACAGTCACGCCCTTCCCTCTACGTGGTGAGCCGGTGGCCTCTGTCACAGCTTTCCATGGTGCCTAGCTCTTGGGTGTGTGGCTCTCTATAGAATACAAAATATCTTCCTCTCAGTTTTCTTACCTCTTTGATGAGAGAGCCGAGGTGCAGGGCAGTGAGGGGTGTCTGTTCAGCTGGCTTCAGGACCACGGTGTTCCCACAGCACAGGGCAGGGGCCAGTTTCCAGGCCAGCATCAGCATGGGGAAGTTCCACTGTGTCAGAGCACAAGAAGGGGGCCCTGAAGCTCAGGTCCACTGTGCCCTGATCCCAGGGCCCAGCCACCTCTGTGGAGGACACTTCCTTTGTACGGTCTGGATTGGGCTTTGGAGGATAGTTTTGGAGTATGCAAGACTGCAGGAGCCCAGTGCTTGCTCGCTTGGCTGCACCCTGGAAGATGCTAATGCGGAGCAGCTCTACCCTATACCCTATGTGTGTCCCTATGTGTCTCCCTACTGCCTCCAAGGTGCCTGCCAAAGGGGCGCCATTTTTCTTGTCTCTTCGGTCCTCATCCACTCAGCTGCTCTGAAGTGGCCCAGGGCTCCCCGGACAGATAGGCAGCACTGAGTTCTCCAACAGGCAGAGGGCTCAGCCCCTTGGCATCCCAGACTATAAGAACAGGCCCTGCCAGCAGCCAGCGTGCTCATCCTAGCCTAAGCTTCTACTTGACAGCCTTTCTCTGCTTCCTTCCAAGGGGGCAACAGGTCCATGCTCTTGTCCAGGCAGGTCCTACTGCTTGCAAAGCCCTCTTCTATGCTGACCAAACTTTCCTATTCCAGGAGGCTCAATTAGGGGACTCTGCCCCAGAGAAGCCGGCCACTTCGGACTGACCACTCTGCTGGAATCCACTCCTGCCAAACACTCTGAACTATCTCAGGAGCCCTCAGGCATGGAGCCTTGTTACCCGCCTCCCCCCCCCCCCCCCGCCTTGCATTTGGCCAGCAGTAGTTACAGTGGGCAGACACAGAGTCTGTGGAGGAAAGTGTCCGTACTTACTGGTGTAATGGCGCCACACACCCCAATGGGCTCATGCCTGGTAAAGCAAACCACGTTGTCATCTGCAAGAGAGGTGACACGGGTAAGAACACAGTCATGGCTAAGAATTTCACATGGACCCAGGCTTGGTGGCACATTTGAATCCCAGCACTTGGGAGGCAAAGGCAGGTGGATCTATTGGGAGTTCAAGGCCAACCTGGTGTACATAGTGAGTTCTAGAACAGCCAAAGCTAAAAGACTGTCTCAAAACAACAATGAAACAAAACAAACAATAACAAAAACACAAACCAAACAAACAAAAAAAGTATTTCTCATGGTAAAACTTAAGAGAAAAAAAAAATGGAAAAGCCTACAAAGGTGCCAGGTCTTTTATCAAAGAAGTGATCTGAGCTCAAGGTCAAAATGCAAATTGAATTCCATAGAAAAGACTCAACATGGTGCCATGTGGGGAGAGAGCCCATGGTGGGGGTATACGGCAGGGGAAAGGGTATGGAGGGAGGAGAAGACAGATTCCCCCAATAGTCCCAGCCGAGGCTCAGGTCCATGCAGACTCACCTGTGGGGATGGTCCTGCCCTGGATTTTGTCTGCCCACCCGGCGAAATATCTGAAGGTCTTGATACAGCCCTCCAGGTCCATAAAAAAGGCATGAAGGAATGGCTTGCCGGTGTCCATGGTCTCCAGGGTCTGCAAGGACAAGACGATGTCTTTTGTAGACACAGCTTTCTTTTGTCGTCCATTTGTTAAGCAGAGGGGTGCTGGAGAAAGCATCGCCCCAGGGCGTAATTCTCTAGACCTCAGTCCTTACACACTGCCTCAGGAAGCTTGTCTCTACAAGGAAATGGACTTGCCTGGACTGGCAAGGATTGACCCCCTTTATTGCCAGGGGGCTGGAAAAGCATGGACAATATCTACATTGACACTCATTTAAAGGTGTGCTGGGCGCCATCTACCCTAGCATTTGCTCATCCATCCCCAGAGCACAGCGGTCTCCACCATACCATCCAGACACATGAATTCATGCATCCCTAGGGAGCTTCCAGAAGTTTGGCTGGCAATAGGATGGCTTCTTTAATTCTAACAAAATAGAAAGGGAAGACGTTGGTTTTTCCTTCTCGGCTGAGCTGGTCAGTGTGGCAGCGGAAAAAAATGATGGAGCTCAGGAGGGTCAGGCCACCAGCACAAAGATGCCATGCTTTCCAAGCAGGCTCCCGGCCGGATGTGGAAACAGAGTAGGGAGGGCCAGCTAGCTAGACGAGGCAGTCACCCAGGCTGGGGTGCCGCTGGTCAATGTTGGGATTCTTTTCTATTTCTAGCCTCGGTGACTGAAACGCCTTTGTCCCTCACATAAGCAGCCCCATGGAGCACTATGCTGAGGCCTCCCCCCCCCCGCCCCCAGTTTCACAGAAGTTATCCACCCGATGTGTTGCCTGGGGCTGGATTCCTGCTGAAGCCTCCATGAAGCCAGATGATGCCAGAAAGAGGAAGGGAGGTGCCTCTTCATTCCTACTCAAGGCACTTGCTTATGTCTTATCGTGTGATGGATGGCTCTGTTCCCAATAGAACATACAGATGAACACGCAGACTCTGAAGTTCAGGGCCCAGTGACCCCCGAAGCTGAACAAGCAGCCAGCACTAACGTCCAGCTGTCTTAGCTATCACCCATTAGGTGGCTGTCCCTGGGACATTTGGAAGACTTGAGATAGTCAAGGCTTTTCTGTCTGACCTTTGCTTCGGAGACAACCGAAAGAAACAACCCCTTCTGAGGTTGTGTGGTATGTATGTGTGTACATATTCATGTGCGTTGTGGGAGAATGTGCGTGAGTGAGTATGTATGTAGAATTTCCTCAATTGCTTGCCATGTACTCTTTGAGCCTGGAGTTCACTGATTTTGCGAGACTGACTGGCCATGAGCTCTGAGATTCTCCTCTCTCCACCTCCTCAGCCCTGAGGTTTACAGGCGCATCCCGCCAGGCCTAGCTTAGTACATGGTGCCGAGGATCCAAACTTGGGTCTTCATATGTGTGCAGCAAGCACTCTGTCAACTGGGCCATCGCTCTAGCCACAGGAACAGACAACTTCTGATTGACGCTGGCTGAGACCCCAAATGTCTTCCCCCTCAGTTTCCTCTGCCGTAAGAGGAAGCTGTTGACAGTTTTACCCTCTTGGGGCTGGTGTGTGAAGTAAGGGAATCGGTGAACATAACACTCAAATGGGTGGCCCGCTGCAGTGTGAATGCCCACGTGCTACCTGGTGGACAGTCCTGCTTTCTCTTATGCACTGGACGGTGCTTGGTGATCCTCACTGTGTCCCTGAGCAGGACAGACTCAGACTTGCTGAAGATGGTAGAACGTGGCTAGGTCTGAGAGCCTGAGTCCTACCCTCAGTCCCAACCGCTTGGAGGCCAGCTTGGCACACAGTACCCTGTACCCTTGGTCCCCATGGATTGGCATCCGTTTTCTGAGGAGAAGCCTGGCACTTGCAAGAATGTCCAAAGCATTTGACACAATGGTGCACACCTGTAATACAGCACTGAGAGAGGCAGAGGCAGGGGCAGGGGCAGGGGCAGGGGAAAGGGCAGGGGGAAGGGCAGAGGCAGGAGCAGGTGGATCTCTGTGAGTTCGAGGCCACCCTGGTCTACAAAGCGAGTCCAGGACAGCCAAGGCTACACAGAGAAACCTTGTCTCAAAAAAAAAAAAAAAAAAGTCCAAGGGCCCCCAGCTCCCATGTGCATGAACACATCTGTGCATGAAGCTAGGAGTCTCTCTGTTCTTGACTCTTTGCTGTGATAAGGCAAGGGAGAAGACATTGATGGAGCATTGTAGGAAATTTTGGAACATGGCAACCATCTGCCTCCCATCCTGGATTTCTGCCTCTGGCTTGGTGGACTTGGACACAGAGCTTACTTTTTCTGAGCCTCAACTTCCTGACTTTGAAGTGAGATAATATACTACAAGCCCAGAGCCCAGGCCCGTGGAGGGCATTCAATAAGCATTGCCTACAGATTTTTAAATTGTTAATTTAGGCAAGATGGCTTGGTAAAGTAATGACTTGAATTTTCTGGGTTGGTTGTAATGAATCTGTGTAAACAAAACCCAGTTCTTTAAGGGGGAGGGGAAGCTAAGGAGATGGCCCAGAAGCTTGGAGCTTGCTATGCTAGTGTGAGGAGCTGATTTCAACCCCCAGAGCCCACGCCTGAGAAAAGCCAGGTATGACAGCACGCTCTTGTAATTCCTGCCTGAAAAAGGCAGACACAGATGCCCCAGGCTCACTGGTCAATAAACTTAATTAGTAAGCTCCAAGCCAATCAGAAATTGTTTCAGAAAAAAAACAACCAAAGTCGACGGCTCTTGTGGAACAACACATGATGTTGACCTCTGACCTCCACACGCACAGGAAATGTGTGCATGGACATCTACACTCATATGCTGTGCTGGCTACTGGTTTGTTGGCCTGACACAAGCTAGAGTCATTTGGGAAGAAAGAACCTCACCTGGGAAGATGCCCTTAGCAGATTGGTCTGTAGACAAGTCTGTGAGGGCATTTTTTTTTTTAAATTAATGAGTGATTAGGGAGGGCCCATAGATCACTGTGGGCAGTGCCAACCCTGGACAGGTAGTTCTGGATGGTATAAGAAAACAGGTTGAGCAAGCTGTGAGGAACAAGCCAGTGAGCATCACACTAACACGGCTTCTGCTTCAGTTCCTGCCTTGAGTTCCTGTCCTGATTTCCCCCAGTGACGGAGTGTGACCTGACAGTTAGCTGTAAGCTGAAAGAAACCATTTCCTCTTTTGGAAACTGCTGCTTTTGGCCATGGTGTTCTGTCACAGCAATAGAAACCCTAACTAAGACACATGCACATCTCCACATGCACAGTGGAAAAAAGAAAGAAGAGAAGGAGGAGGAGAAGGTTGTGGTGGAGGAGAAAGAGGAGGAAGAGGTGGTGGTGAAGGAGGAGGAGAAGAAGGAGGGGGGTGAAGACTGGAGTTTAGAGGACTGAGCTTGAGAAATCAAGTTTATCTCTAGACTGGAGCAGAGAGCTGTCTTCCTGCTGTGATTCGAACATGAGCCACCTTAGCCACTCCCAGGCTAACTTTACCCCATTGAGAGAAAAAAAAATGCACCTTCTGAAAAATCAATGCTTCTCAACGTTCAGATACTACAGGACAATTGAGTGCTGGTATGGTTGCCCAAAATGCCAGCATGCCCAGACTGCAAATGAAAATCTAGAAAAGGCAGCCAAGTTGAAAGGTTAACCTCCTATCAAGGATGGGTGCTGTGTGTCACCTACCTGGATGAGCACCGCGAGAGCTAGA
The DNA here is from genome assembly GCF_907164565.1 of Psammomys obesus. Lineage (NCBI taxonomy): Eukaryota > Metazoa > Chordata > Mammalia > Rodentia > Muridae > Psammomys > Psammomys obesus. The sequence continues at coordinate 4,979,186 of NW_026596046.1, forward strand.
GCATGGGCCCAGGGTGCCTCAACAAAGCTAAAAAGTCACAAGTCACTGAGGCCCCGACATCTGTTTCTGAACTTTGAACACTGAATAAACACACCCAGCTCCATCAAACCGCTGAGCTGGCGAGAGAATAGGACAGAATAAAGCACTTCGCTACTCAAAAAGGCAGGAAACCATATCAAGGTGGCGAGTGAGGGGCGCCCTCCTGTGATGTGGTCAGAGTTTTCAAAGCCATATTTCCCAGTCATTCTTGGGTCCCTTTAATGTTGGGGCCAAAAGCTGGATCTTATTTCTTGTGGGCAACCAGGTTGCCATGGCAGGAACGATGTGCTGGGCGGTGTCCCCATTCCTCCTACCTGCTTTCTGTCTGCTCTCAATGTGCTGTAGTGCCAGGGTGATGGGGCCTGAGAGGAAGGTGGCCGTGCACTGTCACAGATGGCACTGATGCTTGAGGGCAGGGCAGGGAGGGTTGCCCAGGGCACATCCTCTTGAGCCTGCTATTAGTACTCACGGACATTGCAGACTGATGAGCTCATGCGGAGGAAAACAGAAATGTTTTTGAAAAAGCCAGTTTGGCAGCTTGAACAGTGCGGCTGGTTTTCGGTGCAGGAAGGAACCAGAGGCTCTCTGGAGTTTTACCCTGGGAGGGAGCTGCACTCGCTTAGGTTTCATTCCTGTGACTATGAGGCCTAGCAAGTGGGAGGAAGGAAACAGCTCCGTGATATCTGCAGAGCTCTGTCAAGGAGCCCCTAGCCCCAAGGAATACACACACTCAGGACAAAAGCAATCCAGTGTCCTAGCTGATTCTGTTCTTTAAAAGGGAGGCTACTCTCCTGGTTTTCAACATCAGAAAAACAAAAACATTAAAAAAAAATCAAAGACCAAAAAGGAGATGTTGCCTCCTACGAATTGGGTCTCACGGTTGAAACAAAATTTTAATCAAGAAATTGAACTGTGCAACAGTTAGAGCGGAGGTTGTGATGGGTCTGAGACACTCCCCTTCCACCCACCCATGGGACCAGTGATGTAACTCCAGGAACAGGTGCTTGCCTCCAAGCCTGAGGACCCAAGTTGGATCCTTGGAATCTGTATGGTAAAAGAAGAGACCCAGATCCTGAAAGTTGTCCTCTGATCTCTGCATGTATGCTGTGGCAAGTAATATTACTTGTATCCCCTACAAGTAATAACAACTGGAAAATATAAAAAACAAAAACAAACAAACAAACAAAAAACAAAAAACCCAAAGACTTCCTGTGGCTCAGAGATGTCTTCAGGTCATCTGCCTCAGGACCAAAGGAGGGCTGACTTTCAGCATATTAACACCTTCCCAGCCCTGCAGCCTTTGTGTACTACCACGGGCAGGCTGTATTACGATGCTGGACTGTTTCCTAGCAGGGAAGCTAAGTTTTCTGAGAGTTCCTGGCCAGCAGGGAGGCAGGGCAGCTTGGGTCAGAGCCTGAAGGCTCATGTAGCATCAACATGATGATCGCTATTACCTATAATAGTTACCTTACTATTATACTATTGTATGTGGAGGACTCTGTTCAGGATTCTTAATGGCTCCCTCCCCTCCCCCACAACACTTGGATATCATTATCTGTGACATTCCACCTGAAGAAGTAAATCTCAGGCAGTCAGAAACTAGAACGTAATTAGTAAGTGGCAAAGCTAGGATTTGAACTTAGAGCATTTAGGCTGTGAGTCTTCTTTCCAACAGTCTGCACGCGTGCTCACCACTGCCCAGTTCAGGGGCCATAAGGAATACATTCGGATAATGCAAGGACTTTGATTTTCTATGAACAGCATCATTTGTTTTAATAAACTTATAAAAAGGCTACAACCAGAGCATTAGGCCTTCAGGGAGTGACTAACCCCTCAATACATACTGTATTTTTTCTCCTGTGCTAAGTTTCCACAATACATCTTAGCTTGTAAGTCACCATAAGAGACGAAAGGAAGCAACTAATAAAATTTTAACAGCTCCCTGCGATAATACAAGGCCAATTGCTTATTTCTAGGATTTTTCCATGTAATATTTTTGGGCTAGGGTGATTCTGGATAACTGAAGCCTCAGATCAGAGGAGAATAGCAGAGCTATGATGGGGTTAAATTTATGTTTGCAGGGAAGCTAACGTGAAGAAGAAATCATTACTACATAGATGACCAGGTGAGGTCAGGTGAGCCCAGCCTCTGCTGACTGGCTGTGAATGTCTCTACTCTGGAAACCGCTAAGGCAGATGAACTTCCTTTACATAGCTTGGCCTAGAAGCTGAGCTGCCCTGAGGGGCGGGGAGGAGGGGGCAGGGCAGATGGAGGTGGAGGGAGCCTGACTTCAAGATGACAAGGATGAAGTCCAGGGACACGGACACCTGCTACCCACATCCAAAGACCCAACAGACCCATGGCCACACAAAACAGGCACCTCAGATGTTTCCAGCCGCATCCCGTGTGGACAGGCCCCGGAGGGGGGGAGGGGTAGTGAGGGCAGCCCCCTCCCCCACCTGCCCAGCGCATTTACTCACTGCCAGGATAGCGCGGTCCCGTTCTATAAGATCAGCCAGCTGGTGCAGCAAGTGGCCTCGGCTCAGGGCATCCAGCCGGCGCCACGGAGAGCCCCGCTGGAAGGCAGCTTGTGCGGCCTCCACCGCCTTGTCCACATCCGGCTGCACGGCAAAACAACAGAGAGAATGTTCACTTTCCGTGAATCTGCAGTCTGAGGGCACAGAAAACAACGGTGCCATGCTGTGGAGCCAAGGAAAAGCGGGGCAGCTCAGAGCGTCGGCGCAAGGAGCGTTTATTTAAATCCATTCGATGATTTTGAGGCTTCCAAGTGATTTTTATTTTCTTTACATGGTAAGTCGTTGTTGTTGTTGTTTTTAATATTTCTGTAACGGCCAAGTATTAATGTTTTATAGAGCTGTCAACTTCAAATACTTTTCTGGATGACCCAGGTCTAAAAGATTTTCCAGGCCAGGGAGACCGTGGCTCAGCCGGAAAAGTACCTGCTGTGGAAGTCCGTTGGCCCGATGTTAGTCTCCAGAATCCAGGGTGGAGGGAGAGGAATGACTCCCAAAAGCTGCCCTTTGACCTCCCGGTGAACACAGGAGTGTCTGCAGACACACACACACACACACACACACACACACACACACACACACACACA
>NW_026596046.1:4982355-5027209 GCF_907164565.1 Psammomys obesus
CACACACACACACACACACACACACACACACACACACACACACACACTAAATAAAATAAAACTTTAAAAAATTGACGAGATTTCCCATGTATCAGCTCTATTTCAACATACACAGAGACCACCGCTAACACACCAAGTGTTGTTCTTATGGAAGAGCTACAACCACGGGTCTTTGTGGCTTTTTTTTTAAGGCTGAGAATTGAAATGGAGCCTTGAATGTGCTAGACAAGCCTTCTACTGCTGAGCCTGGCCCCTCCTCTCAGTGTCTTCAAAGGACATGGGGAGCTATGCACAAGAGGGCCTCCCATTCTCATTTCAGGAAAACGGGCTCCGAGGATCTGCTTGCTGATGGACAACATCTCACTCCACACAGAGCCTGTGTGCCTGAGGTGATGTGGCAGGTGGCCGATCTGCACCCTAGCCAGGAGAGGCTTCTGCCAAGACCATTTCCAGGGCCTTCACAGAATGAGGGGACGCTTTGGCAGAGGAAATGCTAATTCTTGTTCTGGCTCCTGAGTGGAGGACCTCTCCAGCTGGGGGGATGGGGGAGCCTCTGTCCCTGGGCGGATAGAGCAAAACGTTCATTCAGAAGATGGGAAGAACCAGAGCCTGTCGTCACAGGGTTCCCTATTTCCTCCTGGGATATCAGCCTCCCAGCTTCTGCCGAGCTCCTCCCCATTGTTTTGCTTTTCAGTACAGGGAACTACAGGGAGCCAGGTCTATGTTGTCTATGCAGGTGAGCCTCTGAGCCTCATGCACATGTGAAAGATGTCGTTTGTGGAAGAAGATTCAAGCCTTCTTCACCAGCATGCCCTTTATTCCACCCACTTGGCCTCACCAATGCACATATTAGGAACAATTGGCAGGACAGTGGTGGCACACACCTTTAATCCCAGCACTTGGGAGGCAGAGGCAGGTGGATCTCTGTGAGTTCCAGGACAGCCAAGGCTACACAGAGAAACACTGTCTCAAAAAAACAAACAAACAAACAAACAAACAAACAAAAACTGTTCAGCAGCAGGTGTGGTGGTATCCACTTGAAACCTCAGCACTTGGGACAGAGAGACAAGAGGAGCAAGAGTTTGAGGCCAGACTAGGCTAAGGGTGTAGCTCAGCACCGGAGTGTCTAACCCAGAATGCAAAAGGCCCTGGGGTTGACCTGTAACAGCAACAGCAAGAAAAAAAAAAAAAAAAAAAAAAAAGAGTCTAGCATCTGTAGCCCTTAGGAAGAGCACAGAGCCTAGGAATTTTCCACTAGCCTGGGAAATAAAGAAGGATACGGGGGAAAAAAGAAAGAAAGAGAAATGAAGGAAGAGAAGAGTGATGGTGAGGAGAAAGGATGGGAACAGAAGGGAGGAAAAGTGAAAGAAGGAAGGAAGAGAGGAAGCAAAGAGGGAAGGAAAAGGAGAAAGAAAGAGAGGAAGGGAGGGAGGAAGGGATGAAGAAAGAGAGGGAGGAAGGAGGGAAGGAGGGAAATAAATAAGGCAATTCATCCAGTACTATCGTGGTTAAGCAGAGTCATGCTTTTCTTCCCTCTGCAGGAGGGTGTTACCCCAATCATCTTTTCTTCAGAGGCCCTTCTATTTAAAATCCATCTGATGGCCTTGACAGGTGAAAGTGCAGACTTTTCTTTATGCATGTGTGATAAAGGAGATCTTACACTGAGCAAAAGGTCTCTATAGACTATAGCCTCATAGGCTCATGTGAGTTTCCACCAGCAGTCATGTGACATGTTGCTACTCCCAGATGATTTAGAAATATTTTCCCCACCCTTCAAGCCTTTTTAAAAAAGTGTCTCCTGCCAGAATGCTACTTTTGGTGAAACACACCAGCAGGAAATGCCTTGTGGAAAGATCCTTTAATGCTTACAGGTTGAAGTAATTGATTAAAAAAAAAAAAAAAACCCAAAACAAAAAACTTCCCTTTAGCTGTGTAATGAAGACAGCTGAGGTCATTCTCAGAGATGGAGAAACATCCATCAAAGCGGTGACTCTTTGCAGAGGACCATCTGTAATTGATCCCACGCGAGGCTGTGTCTGAGCTGCACATACCAACCGGCTGCTGTGGTTGCCCCGACCCTACCTGGAGGTGGGCCCATGTGTCTTACAGCCAAGCCACAGAGCTTCCTCAGCCTTCATTTCTCTCTAATTGAATTACTTAGAGAAGGGAGAGAGGACCCACCTTATCGCCTTCTTCCACCTCACATATTTTCTCTAGAGTTGAAGGGTTATATGTGGCAAACTTTTTTCCACTCTTGGATTCATGCCAGTCGTTGTTGATAAATATCTAACAGGGAAAGGAAGTGTAACAAATTAGGTTTAAATCAAAATCATACAATTCCAACATGTTAAGGATCTTAGGTAATGTCTTGCCTCCTTCTTCCCCTGGAATGTTTCCTAGATGAGAACTGGAGTGGGAAGCAGAACACAGGGTCACATGAAGCAACCGATCAGGAGCAGAATTAATCTAAACGTCCTTTAGAGTTCTTTTTCTAAGTTATATCTTTTGTTTGTAGCAATATCGTGGGTTTCAAGGAACCTCTCACTTAAATGGTTACAAAGAGTATGCACGTTGAAGTTTGCACACTTGCAGGCTTTCAGGAAAGGCTGGGAGGGTTTGTGTATAAATCAGCATACAGTCTGCTGGGTCCCAAAAAGCTGTAAGCTATGCACACTCCTGTCCAAGAGAGACCCCCAGGACCTGGGTTTATTCAAGATCTTCCCATAAATCCTTAGGCTTCCTTAAGCCACATGGTGGCATCATCTCTGCATGCCCTTTACAGTGTTTACTTCCTGAAGCCTTTTACAAAGCCAGTCTTGGAACACAAAGCTAAGTATCTGGGTTAAAAACTTTTTAGATCACTTTGCATGGCATAGTAAATGATCATTTATATCCAGAAATAAGTAACTCACACAAAGATTGTTCTACAGAACCTAGCAGAAAATACAATATTTCAAAAAGAATTCATCAAATCGGTGCACTGAGACCCATTATACTTATTCCAACTGTGCTCTAGTTTCTAATGACTGTTAAAAGATGGCATTCGAACACATGGCTTTGGGGGGCTGGGAAGATGGCTCCATAGTAATAAGCCCTGGGTGCTCTTCCAGAGGGCCTGGGTTCAATTCACAGCACCCACGTGGCAGCTCACAATTGTCTATAACTATAACAGTTCTAGGGTCTCCAACACCTTCAAACAGACATACATACAGGCAAAACATCAATGCACATAATTTCTTTTTAAATGTGGCTTTTAGAAAGAACCAGAAACGGAGGGGACAGCTAATACACAAAGTGGGTTCTAATGGCCTAGAAGGCCTATCAGCCACCAGGGCAGCCACTGTTGTGCTGTGTAGTTTCCAGAGCTTCGTTCTTGCAGCCGCTGTATGCCTGGATTCTATAGCCTAAAACATACCACATGACTTTATGCAAGTTAGTAAAATGATAATAATAATTGTGTCACTGCAGGGCTAGCGACTGGAGTCAACTCATTTGGACAACGAGGATTCCCTGACAATAATAGATGAGAGAGCGTGTGGCTGGGTTAGCATTGCTTCAGGCTCGCCTGTGTATGCTTTGAAGCTTGTTTTTTTCATAAGGAAAGCAACCCAGGCTACCTCTGGAGTGAATCTCGAACGGAGGGCAGGCTTTGGCTAGGCAGGTGAGCAGCGGCTACCCCAGACCCTCTATATGGCGTTTAGAGCTGAGCATGAAGTTGCAGGAGGATGTACCCACCCAACTTCTGGAAGCTCAGCACCTTCCATGTGAGGTCAGGCCCCCAGGGAAGCATGCAAGGAAGAGGCCTGGCTACAATTACAGGTTTATTCTTCCAGCTGAAACCAAATCCAAGTGTTCACTTATGCTGTGCGGCAAGTAATTACCCGGCAACAGTGAGAAATTAATAAGCAGGGAAGGAGTTAAGTCGGTGCAGAGAGGGGAGCGAAGCCGGGAGCAGGCCCATTTGAAGGAAGATGAAATTTCGTCGGTTAGATAATAGAGACTGTCAGTGAAAATTGCTGATTCTAGGTTCTTCCTGGTATCAATTCCAAGGGGGAGGGAAAATGAGAAGGTGGTAAAACAGAGCCTAAATAGCAGGGAATGGAGGCAAATGCAGTGATCGGATGTCCTGCTGCTTATACCTCAGCTTTAGGCACAGTCTTCAAAAACTCTCTCTCTCTCTCTATATATATATATATGTATGTACGCTTGGTTGTTCATGATCCCTAGACCTTGCAAACCAGCAGCCTCAAATAAAAACTTCCGACTGGTTGACCGTATTTCTCCATCATAGCATTTCTCGCTGAGCAAAGCTGTTTTCATTCTCCCACCAGTCAGTGGTTCCCACTGCTGGTTTTCTTTCCACTAAAGCAACTCATAAACGCGACTGAGGAAACAGACACGGCACGGCCCACCACTGATGCTGTCTGAATTGCTTCGAATCGTAACGCACTAGCTGACGGGCCTAGAAAGAAAAACGTCTTCACCGACTTGTGAACCAGCCGGGACGGGACATTTGTGAGATAATAAGGTTAAAGATTCTGTGAGCTGTGGACAGAGTTCACATTTTACCGAAGGACCCAGAAGGTGTGCTGGGTGGAGGTGAAGGCCATGGGACATGCGAGAAAACGCTGCTGGCATTATTTCCGTCAGACTCAGCTGAATTCAAAGCGACTGCGTTTTCAGGAGAGTTGGGGGAATTTTATTCTTCATAAAACAGTGGTTACATTTTGCATTTTGATGAATTAAAAACAAACAAACAAAAAAAAACCTTAAAAGAGAACCTCAGCCACTGGAAGAGATCTCATAAAGAAAGTGGGTCCCTAAAATGAAGGGGCTGCTACCATCCTCTAAGATCAGTATGGGGGCTCCCAGAGGACCCTCCATCTCCTCACCAGAATCTCTCCTACCGCAAAAACCTGAGGACAAATGAAGGAGCTTTGATAAAGTCATCCTTCTGGAAGTTGGTAAATCGCCCGCCATGGCCTGGGCTCAAAGCAGTCCTCCATGTTGGACAAGCATGGTGAGTCAGGAATACCGAAAGCCCTCGCTGGCTCACATGTTTCACAGCCAGCTGTCTGTCCTGGGCCTGGATTCTGTTCCGAATCCTTGGCGCCCTTCCTTAGCCCAGGACACCCTTATGGTACAAGGCTCACCTCTGCCTTTTCATTGTTGTGGGAGGTCTCTGCAGAGGTGTACAAGGAGCAAAGAGCGAGCAGGCAAAACCAGTAAGGGGGTGGAAGGCGTAGCCAGGCATGAGGCCTTTGGAAAAATTATCCCCTGGAGCATGCCAAGGATCCCAGCTCTCAGTCCCCTCCATCTCACCACGATTGCTCAGTCTCCATCAGACACATCCCCACCTTCAAACCACAAAGCGGGTATGTGTGGGGGTCCATCAGGACAGCAATCCCTCCTCTGACAACCTCTCAGGATCTCTCCATAAAGGCTGCATCGGCGCCTTCCAAGTGTTTCTCCGGGAATCGCCTAGAAAGAGGCAAACCTTTCCTGCCGTGGGAGGGAGGACGCAATAAGATACTAAGCCGAGAGGCAATCCTGTTCACCCTGGCCACAGTTCTGTGTAAGAACAAAACGGAACCGCCACCGCCAGAACAAGAGCTGAGCACCCCAGCGTGGGTCTGAAAAACGAAGCCTTTATTCGTTCACACGGTTCCCAGCCCTGAAGTGGGAACTCTCCCTCTGAAGCCGATACGATTAAGAAAAACTACATTCGAAAAACTTTCAGTCCTCTCTCGATTACAGAGCCTTGCTGGGGGGGGGGGGGGGGGGAAGAGTTCATGTAAATGTCATGCAGTTTATATGTCGGCACGGCCAGGCTTGGGGAGTAAGTGCCAACAGATCAGAATTGGAAGGCCCCACATAGCGACCTGCCGCTTTCCCCTTTCGATCAAAATCATTTGAGAAGGATAATTGCTACTTTTGAAAACAAACTGGATGAGAGCGGTTTCTAAGCGTGGTGTCGGCTGGAGTTGGGAGCTATGAATAAGAGGTGAAAATAAGAGGGGTCGAAGTTTCCGGACCTAAGCTAAGAGTTGCCGGGCCCTGAGGTCGCTCGGAGCCTGCGCATCCAGCAGGCAGAGAGCTGCGCATCCCGGAGTTGAGTTGTTCTTCCTCCTGAGCCCGCACTGTTCCCAGACATCACCATTGTCCCCGCAGCTCAGGGCAGGTGAGCTCACCCACTCCGCCTGTCCCAGCCTCCCAGGAAAGGGCAAGCGCCACTAGGCCTGGGCACTGTGTGTGGCCTTGCCCAAGCGGCAGCTCAGCTCCCTTAGACTCTGATCTAGAGCCCTTGAGGAGGGCTGATCAGCGACCTCCGTCTTTCCTTCTCAGCCCTACTGCTGGGTTCAGGTACCGGACCCTGCTCTCGTTGCCCAGGAAGACCTACTTTGCAGTTGCAGTCCCGGATGTGGCTCTTACTCGAAACTCATCTTGGAGTCGTCAGGTACCTCCAACCCTCCTCCGACAACCCGGGTCCTTCGGCCCAGAAACCCCTCTGCCAAGAAGTCACCGCGAGCCCCCCCCCCCCCCCCCCCCCCCCCCGCCACAGCTGCGAGCACCAGCCCCGAAAGTGGGCGGTGGCCCGAGCGCGCCCAGGCCTCCTCCGCGGGCTGCAACTCCGCAGCTTGGCTGCACTGCCCGGCTCCTCCGACTCTGAGCCAGAGGCGCTGGATCGATTCCACTCTGGGTGTCCCCTAGGAAGGGCTGTTTCCGAGGAGCCCACACCACCAGAGACGCTCAGGTGTGGGCAGCTCCCGGAGGAGTTGGCACCGGCTGACTCTCCCTACCAGGCTGCTCGGCGCCCAGCCCGAAGCCGTCGGGTCTAAGGGGCGCCCTCCTCACCTTGGTGAACTTCACCTCCAAGTTGCGGATGGGGCGCGGCAGGGCGGGAGGTTTCCCATCTGCCTGTCCGTTCTCCACAGCCCCGTTGGTGGTGGCCATGGCTGATTCGCAGTCCCCGGCGGCCCGTGTCCGTGTCCCCGACGCACCGGCTCTGCCTGGGCGGTGCGCAGCCTGCTCCGGGTGACAGCTCCGCGCCTTTATGCGGCGCCCCACGCCTCCCGCCCGAGGGGGCCGCCTAATTGGCTGCAGGACGGAGGAAGGGAGGGCGGGCGCAGGAGGGGAGGAGGGGACCCAGCAGCCGCAGCCACCCCTCCCGCTGTCCCTGCTCCAGCCGGAGCCGGACGGTCCCGGTCCGACCTCGGCTGCGGCTGGAGTGAGCTCTGTGCATCTCCCGGAGGCCACCCCGTGGGCTTCTGCAGCCCTGAAGGCTGTCCACACGCGGGCTGAGAGAAGGACGCCAGGGCCCAGAACTCCCAGGGCGGGGGTCAGGGTAGAGACCGGCCCCCGCAGCAATCGCAAAAAAAAAAAACAACAAAAAAAAAACAGGCTCCTCTTTGGGCGATCAGGAGACTTTACCGGAGGCACCTGTGGCCTCCCGGGCCGCTCGCTAGCTCAACTTCGGCGGGAGTAGACATTTGCTCTGGGCCCCTGCTGCTCCCCGAATATGGATGTCTGGAGGCCACCGCCGATGGCCTCTGCCTCGACGCTGCCAGACCGGGAGCCATCCTTCTCAAGCTAGGGCCGCCAGCGGTGGGAGCCCGGTTGACAGGGAACTCCCTTCACACCCACAACAGGACGCAAGAGCTAGGCGACAGCTCTTACACCGGGCACATTGGAGCCTTGTAGCTGCTGGCCCTGTGACTTTCGTAAGCACACACCGCTCAGCCCAGCGGAGGCAATTTTACTTTAATTTTTGAAACGCATAAATTAAACCTCCGTTTAAAAAAAATGAAAAATTAAAAAAACCTCCCAAAACAAAAGATAGGAGATCTTTGCAGCTAGTTGCTTTCAGACTCAGAGCTCTTAAGGTTTACATTGCTCAGAACTGCCCGAGAAGGGGTTGGGGTAAAGGCATGTCCAGCTCTTCTTATTTTGCCATTTAGGAAAGGCTCCATCCATCCCAAGAAACAGGCTTAAGACGCATCTGAAACACAGGAAAGCTTCTCACCCAGGGGCAGGGTAGCTGTATCAATGCATGGGGCTTGAACTGCCCCACAGAAGAGGCCTCTTAACCTTCAGAGGGAGGCTCAGCCATCTCTATCTGTGAGAAATCCCTGGAGTCAGTAAGTGGCTCCCTCTGTCTGTTCTGTGACCCGGTGTCCATTTCTGTTCTCCACGACCTTCCTTACTGTGTTGTCACTAGGGATCCTTCTGGATAGTGGAATAAGCTGTGAACCTTCGGAGAGGCCCCGTTGGAGCTCTGCCCTCTCTGATGGTGGGGAGGGGCTTGTGCTGTTATGGGTTGAACATGCAGGTGAGATTGGGGATGGGGGGTACTGTGGGCCCCAAAAGAAAAAGGACAGACATACATCTGAGAATCTATCTTTGACACTGGGATCACCAACCTTCTCCCCTCATCTTCCCTGCCACTTTCTGGGTTCCCTGCTTGTGGGGCTGGTCCCATGACTCCCACTTTGGTCTATCAGAAATATCTGAGATGTCTCCTCCCAGGGCCCCTGGTTGCTGAGTCCCACCATCTGAGTGCTGTTTTGTTTTGTTTTGAGACAGGCTTTCTCTGTGTAGCCTTGGATATCCTAGACCAGGCTGGCCTTGAACTCATAGAGATCCACCTGCCTGCCTCTGCCTCCTGGAGTGCTAGGATTAAAGGTGTGTGCCACCTCATCTGAGTGCTTTCGAAATACTGAAAGGCAGTAGGGGCCAGGGGCCCCTGCGCAGGGGCCAGAGACCAAAGGCTGGCAGTTGTTACAAGCCTAAGGGAACTTCCATCCTGCATGTTTACCTGGGATCTGACCTGGATTATTAGTTTGACAGGTCTTTAAGGAAATACAAACCCCGAAAATATACAGAGGACATTTACATAATGTGCTTTTACACAATTGTTGGACTGATGGGAGAGGCAAATGAGATTGGGAATTGGAGCTCTGTTCCTTTTGCGCAAGAGCCAGTTTGCTTTAAGGTGGACGGCCGTCCCTCTGCCGGCCAGAGTGGAGAACGAGATTCCCTCAGCTCATACCCCAAGACTCCCTCCTGACGCTCTGCATCTGCAGAACCTTGGAGCCAGTGGCAATGCCGCAGACAGACCGGCTCATCCTCAGCTCCTCTCGCTGATTACCACGTGATCCTGAGGTCACAGCAGAACACTCAGCCGTGGAGCTTCCCTGTGGTAGGCAGCTCCCAAAGAGCAAGTCAAGGGCTTGTCCCGACTGGAAGGCTCTTCCTCCACTCCCCTCAGCCTGTCATTCAGCAGGCAGGGAGAAGCCGAGATGCTCCTAGTTCCCATTTTACTGGGGAGCAAAGAGAGGCAGGTGGATACTTGTCCTAGACCTCACTGTCTTGGAGGAACCAGAGGCAGACTGTGGGAGCGGGTGGTGCAGGATGTGAGGAGAGATTACTCTTAAATTTCTCAGTCGCATTCATTTACGGGAGGATGGACCTGTGTCCCGAGGTGGCCCCAAGTTACCTGATGCAGTTAAGGGACTAAGTGCTTTATGAGGTGATAAAATAGTGAGATTGTCCCTTCTGGCTGTCTTTACTAGGAATCAACACTCACGGCCTTGGCCACAGGGACATGGCCCTAGGGATGAAAGGAGGGGGGACTCATTACTTTGCACAGTGGGTCACCAGGTGTTTGGGGGGTGGTGGTGTTCCTGAGCATTGTGATTGGTGAAGGCTCAGCCCCCCCCCCCCCATCCCTGCCTCACACTCATCTGTGTGTTCCTGGGTTGGAGCTCTGAACTTTCATTTCCTTTCCTGTCACCCTCTTCCCACTTCCCCGTGCTTGGGGAGGCTCAAGCAAGATAACTCCGAATAAACAGTGAAGTGCTGTATACGTGTCTCTTCTTAATTCTCCCACTTTTCCTCCTAGCAGGCGTTTCTCCTCAGAAGCGAGCAGGCTACCCTTACTTCTTCCTGGCTTGTGTAGCTTTCCTAGCCTACAATTTTCTTTTAATTCCATTGTTTTTGTATTCAGACTGGTGCTTCTGGCACTGTCTGAAGCTTGGCTTCTTGGTGGGTGCCTCATGTGATCTGGGACTATGTTGAGGCCTTGTTTGTGTGATAAATGTTTAACAAAAATACTCGTCATGGGGGCAGTGTGGAGAGAAGGTTTGGTTCCCAGCAACCTCGTGACAGCCCACAACTGTCTGTAACTCCAGTTCCGGGGGATCTGACGCCCTCATCTGGTTTCTGTGGGCATTACACATATGTGGTACACATATATACATGCAGGAAAAGTACTCATACACAAGTAAATGTAAATAAATAAAGAGACTTTTACAGAGCATGGGGCAGGAGGGCTGGCTCAGTCACTAAAATGCTTTCTGCACAAGCACCGAGACCGTGAGTTGGCACCTCAGCACCCGTGGGAAAAAAGCTCTTCATGTCAGCATGTGCCTGGAATTCCTGAACTAGATAGACAGGTGGCAACAGGCAGATCCCTGAAGCTCACTGGCCAGCCAGTCTCCCCGAGGTGATGAGTGTTGAGGAGGACATTTGATGTCAATTTCTGGCCCCCACACAATACAAGGAAAGGAAAAACTGCGATAAAAGAGAGGTTAGATAACGTCCCTCACATCCCACGCTGGTTTTAAACTGTGCAGGTTTGTGGGAGATGTTGAAACCTGTTATAAATATAATGAAGAGTTGGTGGGGCAGAACCCTCACTTCATTTTACTTTATTTCAAACCTGGTCTCTGAGCGTCGGTGAGGGGTGGCTGGGCCTTCTGGGGGTCTCTAGCATCCCAGAGCTCATCATCCCATCTCTTTACCCGAACCACTCACCTCATTCAGCGAATAGGTGTCTGACCCAATCCAGGCACACGGGTGTGCGTTCTGAAAGCTTCCTAGAAAGCCAGGCATTTTTGACAAAGTGAAGGCGGTGCCATCCTTAGGCATTCTTTATAAACTCTGAGTCATCAGTGGGCAAGTGGGGCTTACATTTTAATTTTGGGAATCACAGAACAAACGGAATGAATCTGTCTTCCTACGTTCTCCTTTTTCCTATGTTCTGCTTTTGCTGTGATACAAAAGCAACTCAGGTGAGTGAGGCGGCTTGCACTTCCAGGCCATAATCAGTCACTGGAAGAAGTCAGGCAGGAACTCAAGGAAGGAACCCGGAGGAGTGCTGTTTATTGACTCACTCAGTAGCTCAGCTAGCTACTTTTCATAGACAGCCCACATCCACCTGGCTAGGGATGGTGCTGCCCACAGTGGGCCAAACGCTCCTACGCCACTGAAGATAGTCTTTTGTAGAATGATTTTAGGCCAATCTAATTTGGGCAACTTCTCAATTAAAGTTCCCTCTTCTGGGATGATTCTAGGTTGTGTCAAGATGTCAGTAAAGACTAATCAACACAGTGCTAGTCAACTTTCTGGTACTGAAACAAGATACTGGATTCAATCAACTGATGAATTTCAGCTCATATTTCCATGGGTCCTGTGCCCGTTTTCTTGGGCCCATGGTGAGGTAAGGCATCATGACTGAAGGAGGTGGCAAAGTTCACCTTACATTGGCTGGGGAGCAAAGAAAGGGAAGACCAGGAATGAGTCAGGGCCCTAATATCCCCTTTAGGACATACCTCCAATGAGTAAATACCCTTCCTTAGGCCCCGCCAACTAAAGGTATCACTGCAGAATGAAGGCCAAAGGGGTACTGCACGGATCTTTAAGGTTTATTGCATATTCTAAGCAACCATGGTAACCAGGCTCATGAAAGTGAGAAGCAGTCCACACAGAAGAAAAGTGAGCTCACTGATACAAGCAAGGCAAAGACTGAAGGCCTACTCCCTCCCTCAGCTGCTTTTTCCTCAACCCTGCTGGCCCTCTTTTATCCCAATAAAACATCTTCCTCATAAACACACATTAACCTGAGGTAAATCAAACCCCAACCAGGCAGAAGCAAACAGAGAACAGTACTTGTGGGTCTGGCCTTGATGAGACCTCACACACACAAAGTTTGACAGTACATGGCTTCTGGAACTTTGCTGTCTTCCAGTGGTTAGGAGTTGTGACAAGGCCAGGAAAGAGCATGTGGGTAAGGATGACAGCTGGTTGACCTTCCAATTTTCTCTTCTTTCTGGCCATGAGAACCCCCACATTATCAGGGGCAGCGGTATGTTTTGATAAAACATGTTTACCAGCTTTTCTTACAGACAGAGGTGGTGAAAGAAATATAAGCTGAAGTTTTGGCTTGAGCTTCCATGGGACAGAGTCAGCTCAGAGACTCTTTCCTTCCCATTGCCTGGAACACAGGCTCAAGGGCGAAGGCTGCAGCAGACATCTTGCAACGACAGTTAAGCACCTCTGACCTGGAAATTTAACCTAAGGAATTGGGAGTAGGCACATAGGAAGAACCCAGACGCTGGTGACTCTGGAGCCAGCCTTTTGCCCTGGATTTCCTTCACTCGGTTTCTTCCACATGAGCAAAGGAGAGATCCCTGTCTCAGATTGTCACCCTAAGCTGCCTGTATAAACCCATCACTATGACAGAAAAATAATTGTGTCATTTTTATATCAGAAGAAGGCCCTGTTTATTTTCAATGTTCTCCCCATCTCTGCTATGTTGAGCTTAACCAAATGCCCTAGGGCTAGTGAGATTTTTCAGTGGGTAAAAGTGTGTGCATGCTGCCAAGTTCTACCCCTTAATTTGATTCCTGGAGCCTACTGGCAGGAGAGAGGCAATTTTATATGTTCACATGTACATGCTCACACCCCTAACACACACACACACACACACACACACACACACACACACACACTTTCTAAAATGGTGTGGGTATGTAGATTCATATTAGAAGTTTAAAACAACAAAACTAAGCCTTAAATGGAATAAAGGAAATCACTTCACTGAGTCATTCTCAGCTTTCACTGCCTAAATCAGACAGCCGAATCCCACCTAAGAAAGAAAATAGCTTGATACAAATGCCCCCACAGAGCTGGGCAGGCAGTCCCCCCCCACCATGGTCCCTCCTGGTGTCTGCTGTGTTCTGAGAGAAGTCCTGAGACTGGGGAGTGCTGCCCAGAGTGCCAGGGTTTCTGTGCCACCCAGCCCAGAATGATGGCTGCCTGGGATCTCACTCACTCGAGGGAATAAGAGGCCAGCGTTTCAGTTTTGAAGTATACAAAATATTACTCTGTCTAACCACTGCGTGCCTCTCCTAGCACCCCACCCTCCCCAGAACCACCATGGGGCATTCTCAGTGACATGAGAAAATTGTTTGAAAACTTCTCAGACATTGTTAGAGTTGAAGGGCTCTCGGATTTGAACCAAACTTGAATGTTTTAGCTTTTGAGCTCAATTTGATCAGATGAAACAGGCTTCCTGGTAGGGAGGGAAAGTGTTAAGGGGCTGATAGAAAAAAGGGCTAGGAAGAGTCTTGGACATAGAATGATTCTCACTAAACAATGGTGTTCACTTAGGCCCAAGCGAATCAGAAATATACATATTACATTTCCGCTGAAATCCACATGGGTGTAAGAATGCCGGGAAAGGGGACTTAGTGGGATGCATTTGCCAAACCCAAGATGTTTGAAAAATAATTTGAGTGTGTTAAGGTTTGGCAAATGACTCTTGGGTTCATCTCTCCTGGCCCTACAGTGAGGAGGCTGTCCCTCTGCCCTTCAGCTGGGACATTCTGTAAAAAAGAGGCCAGATTCTGAGGAGTCCTCCCTTGGAGTTTGGTCACTATTTGGGACCTGGGGTGGGGATGGTGGCAGGAAGGAGCGACTGCTGAAGTATATGCTGTCGTGAGGTCTCCCGGGGATGTTCCTGTAACCACACCCTCACCCTCGCTGTGGATTCGCTGGCAGAGTTCACACTCCTCTGCACACCACGCCATGTCTGAAAGGTGTGATACACCTGTTGCTGCTATTTTTCACCTAGCTCTTCCATACGGCGTTATGATGATCCTAATACCCTCACCCTATTCCCAGGGTCTGGATTAATGAGTGACGGCAGCACTTTCAAATTTATCATACTTTTCATTCTTTAGCAGGCTTTCAACTGCTGGGTGTCCACCGCATTGTAGCGGGATGTGATGTATTGTTTTTGCGTTACTGTGAACATAGTTTATCAATGACGAGACAACAGATTACGTGTAGTGTAATTTCCACTGGTGAGAGCAAAACAGCATGAATCCTAGGAATGAAACACAGGCCTTACGTGGCTTAAATGTGCACCTGACTAACTTCACAGAGTCTCCAGCTAATGAGGAATGTCTGCCCATCTTTTATCTCAGGAACCATCTTTGGTTTATTTATTTGCACCTGCTCGGTCACAGTGCTTGCCTTGCACTTCCTCTGTTGGCCACTAGATGTCATGGGACCAAGTTGAGTGGGAAATTGTCACTAAACGGAGAAAGAAGACAGGCAGGCATTCCCTTCCCAAATTACAAAGAAATAGACATATGATAGCTCACTGAAGCCACAGTTCCCCAAACTTCAGTGCTGCCATTGACCGAATCAGAACTGCTGCCTCACGGACTTAAACCTGAGTCCTGTGGATTCTGGTGCTGATGAGTACCTAGGCTGTGTTGTGAAAAGCAGCTATTTATCAGTAAACGACAGAGTCTCGTGTCTGAGGTCAGAAAGACATAGGTGCCCACCGCAGCCCAGGATGAACTTGGGCCTGACACTTGCTCTTTGTCATCCTGCTTTTCTGCAGACCTTGAGAATAAGCATTTTTGCCCAGAAAAAAAAAATGGTCACAGGGATTAGAGAGCAGGTGCGATGCACCCAGAATACAAGAAGAGCTCGATGTAGCCAGACTCTTGACTGAGCCAAGAGAAGACATTGTCCTCAGTGGCCACCTGTTACTCATCCCACGGAGTTTCTCTCAAAGGATGACAAGCAAGGACCCTGCAAAGCAAATGTGCCAAGAGATTGCAAAATGGTTAAGGTGACAAGAGATGCTATGTGTGGATATGGGCCAGCCTGGCAGTCAGATAGAGGGTAAAGTTTCCTGTTGGACACTTGCAAGCTTAATCACCTGACCTCAGAGTCTTCACTTTAAAGCGATGCTGGGCTCCCTTCCTGGAATGAGAACTCTGACTGACATCATAGTGTGGGAAGGCCAGTTGCTGCCTGGTGTGTGGTAAGCAGTCCTTTTATGGCTCTGGAGACCCTCTTGGGAGAGAGAGAGAGAGTAGTCTCTTCCTTCAACACAAGCCAAAAACCTCCTGGATTGGTGAGTAGTTTCTCAGCTCTTCTGTAACTTTTTTCTGGCCTTCTTTGTGAACACAGCCACAGGTAGGTGTCAGCAACTCCAGAACCGTTACAGGACACCACAGGAGAATTCAGAGTTTTGTGTACATGCATGCTTTGTCCGACATTGCAGGTCCTCTGGAGTACTTCCTAAAATCTCCCAGATTGGGCTTCTAAAAGCCCAACTTGGCCTTGGCCTATTTCTCTTTCGCATTTCATTTAGCCACGAGTCAGGGATGATTCTTCTCAGGACTCAGGTGCAAGGGCATTTTCCTTGGTTGTCTCTCAGGCATTGCTTTGACATCTTCAGTGCTAAGTAGAGAAAGACCATCAGCTCATCTGGATTGATTAGCTGTTTCTGCCTTGGTCAAAGAGATGAATCAAAGTCCAAGAAATCAGCCTGTCACTCTGGAACATACAAAGGAATCTGGGATCTTGTTGCTGGACATGATCTGTTCACAATAATCTCAGGAGCTGCTTCCAATACATAACAAACAGGCATCCTCCCCACATCAGCATCGTCCGGGCGCTGTGTGAGTGATACACACTCTTGGGCCCAGTCTGAAACCTGCTGCTGAGATAAGATCTGCACGTTGATAAGGTCTCCGGAAGCTTCAGATGAACTCCGGTAGTGTGAGGAAGGCTGCCAGGCCTGGCCCTGTTAAATCTTTTGAGGAAAGCAGCTTAGCCCCATCTCACCAGGACGGCTGAAATGAATACCCCTTCTCTTTTCAGTTTTCAGCTTGATTTCGGTCAGGATGGCATCATCTTCCTCTGTGAGTCAAAGGAAAGCTCAACACCCAGGCCAGACCCCCCCCCACCTCTTTGGAGGCACTTGACAACTGTCTGCCAGAAGATAGCATTAGAGATTTTTAGCTGATAAGATTTTTACAAGAGCCAAGTCTAGCAACACCAAGGCAACACTAGTAAAAAGAGGTTATGTCTTCATTGTAGCAGATAAAAAAAAAAAAAAAAAAAAAAACAACAAAACAAAACACCTCTTTTACAGAGAAAGCCAAGCTTAAGGACTTTTCAGGGCAGTGTGAAGGTTTGGCTCTATGACACTTGGAGAGATGGATGGATCATGGGGCATGAACCTCAGGTACAAGCTGATCCTTCAGGAATGCCTAAGGTAGGACAGGTGTGGCTGATGGATGGTGGAAGCAGGCAAGAAGAACCCAGCAAGGAGACAGCTCCTGCCTATCATGTTCTCAAAATGTAGAGAGCTTAGGTAACTAGTTGTGGTGTTGGGGATGCTAGCATCTGGAGTCCCCTCCGGGCATCAGCTTCTTCTTCTGCATCAGGAGATAGGCTTGCGGAGCTCGGCTGTCTAGTATGGTACGGTTTTGTGGTGCCAGATTTTTCTGGGAGCGGGCATGTCCAAGGGATGTACCAGGATAGGCACAAGCATGGGTATGTCCTGGCATATGGCACCTGCTGGTCATTTTTCACCCACTCAGGAAAGGGTTTCCAAGTCACAGTGGATTCACTGGCCAAGGTCAGGGCTAGCCTTGTTCCCGTGAGATGATGTGGAGGTTGCTCAAAGGAAGATGCATTTTCTTAGCCATCTGTGGGAAGGCTAGACTAGCAAGAAAGTCAGTCCCCTGCATGCACAAGCGCTGTGCTTGTCGGTTCAACCAACACCAGATCCAAAGCATTGCAGAGAAAGGGCATAGTACTGCACATGTAGGGGAACCTTCCCTGTTACTATTTCCTAAGCAATGAAGTACGACAGCTACCTGCATGGAATCACGTTGTACCAAGTACTGTCAGTCATGAGGGACAGTTTACTGCGCAGGAAGATAAACATAGGTCTGTGTGAACACTACATGGTTTTCTACAGGAGGTATGAGCCATCTGGGGATTTTTGGGTCCTGAAGGATGACCGTATTATAGAAAGCAGAACATCTTAAAGCGTGGTGAGTGATGAAGAAGGAAGGCTGCAGCACAGCACAGCAAGCACTGATGTTTCCGTCTTCACCTGAAACCTCACTTTAATTGCTCTAGAAGCGTTAGCCCTGACACAATTCAAAAGACCAAGGTCAAAGATGGAGGGAGCTGGGACTTCTTGTCTCACACCACTCTCCTGCATGACCCTGATGCCTAATTTCCTGCCCTTTGAGTCCACTACTCACACTGGAGAAACTCCAAGATGGGCCTCTGTCTGTTCCGTGGCCACCCATGTTGCCTGCAGACTCAGCTGTCAAGGTCTTTCTGTCCCTAAAGCACTGTCCTCTGGCTCTCACCCCAGGGTGTTTGCCCTCTCAGCACCACTGCCCTCTTCTCTGATCTTCTCAGGACTGCTCTCTTCCCCCTGTGGAGCTACAGGCCAGTGCCCTGGCCCCTGAGGATTCCCTGGACCAGCCTGTCTGGAGTGCAGTCACACTTCCATCTGCTATCTTTATGGCTCTGTTAGGCCTTTTCTGTTTGTTTGCTGTCTGGACTTCTGCTTCTCCAATGGGAGTTCCTGGCCACAAAGATGCCCCCACTAGCCCCAAGGTAGAGCCTTCGCCCAAGAAAATTTGATTCTGGATCTCGCAAGGAGTCCCAACGAATTGACAAGACCCCTTATGTATAGGGCATGTTCACCAATGGGAAATGGATAGTGAAAGAAAATGTACCTGCTCAGGACCCCCAAGACTGAGTTCTCAGCATAAGGATTTATTTTCCCCAGAGAAACAGAAGGCAGGGAATAGACAAAGACAGATAGAGGAAGAGGGAGAAGGAAAAGGGAACAAAGGAGAAGGGGGCAGGGGATGAGAGGGTGGTTAGGGGTATTTGTCACAGGGCTGGGAGGACTGGGCAAAGGGCTGCCTCTGATAGACAGAAGACAGATAGAACACATAGAAAAATAGTGGTTTATAAAGGTAAAATGGGAAACCCCTTGTTAGGATGAGGTGTTTAATTTTAATTGGGCATATTAATTAGGTGAGCCGAAGGGGGCTTTTGATTACTAGAGTTAAATCCTTTGATAGCTGGACTTTGGTAGTCAGCCTCAGGAGGAGGAAGTGGTCAAATAAAGGAACTAGACCATGGGCGCTAGTTTTAGTAATGTAATCTAATGGTTTTTTTTATCAAGGTAGAGGAAATTGGCAAGAAGGACAAGGCCTGCCAGAGACATGCTCTCTATGCTCAAACTGGCCAGAACCAGCTTATTACTTTATTAGTAGGTGTGTGGTAAATACGTCAGAAATAATATTCTTTCTAGAACAAATGAAAATAGGCTTATGTTGGAGCAATGAAAAGCCACAGCCTGGTATCTCTACCCATGCTTAAGATGATCATGAATGAAACAAGGTCATTGACTAGCCTAGTGCTGCAGCCCTGATAGAGACCACAGCCACCTCCAAAATATATGTCCTTACTTTGTAGACAAACACAGGAGCCACAGGACAGGCAGAGTCCAGAGCCACAACCATCAAGTCAGCAGAGACTGAGCTGGGCTGAGAAGGAACACAGGGTTCCCAGTGCAGTGTTGTTGAGCGTGGAGAGCTAGCATCTGCTTTAGGAAGTGGGCGGGTCACTCCGTAGCAGATGGACGGCACTCTGTTACTCTTCAGCATTCTGTAGTCTCTTACCAAGCAGCATAGGAAATGGACTCCATGCTTCAGAGCCATAGGATGTGGCTTCTGCTCATGATGGCTTTGCGATTCAGCTGGGGACTAAGCTATGTCCAGATAGATTTATTAGTGACTGCTTTAAGATATTAGGAGCATACTTGAGAGGAAGGTATTGGGGCAAGTATTCCTATGTATAGAGAAGATGTTTAAGAGAAAATATCTAAGAACTTGAGTCATTCGTGTAGAGAAGATCCACACTGGAATCTTTGGCTCATAGAGATTGCAGATTCATAGGGGCCTGGCTTCCTGTCTGAGTAAGGCCTGTTCAGACAGCTCAGGGCCTGGGGGCACCTGTTTCCATCATCCTCTGTACTTGCTTTCTTCTACACCATCACCAGCATCTCCCTCAGACAGACTTCTAGCTTGTGGGTTTTTTTTTTCTTTTTGAGATTATCATTACAACATTTTTATCCTTCCCTTTCCTCCCTTAAACATCTCCATATACACTTTCCTATTCTCCTTCAAATTAATGGTCTCTTCTTATTACATGAATATATGTGTATATTCCTAAATTTAACCTGCTCAGTCCATAAATGTTTCTTGTATGTATGTTTCACTGGACAACCAAAGATTAGCAGAGATGGAGTCATCTCTGGTGTGCTCTTCCCTGGGGCGATCACCTCTCCTGGGCATGGATTTTTTTCAATTGCCTATAGCTCTTTGTGTGGGTTAGAAGCCTCTTGGGCTTTTCCTTGACCACATTGGCATGATCATTGGTGTTGCCCTTGTTCAGCTTTCACTCGAGCAGGCATGTTGGTGAGAGTTTATGGATATAGCTTCCAACATTGTTGGGGGAGATTATTTCACAGCAAACTCCTTAATCCTCTGTATTTTTGTTTGTTTGTAATAATCTTCTTGTCTCCTCTTTTGCAGTGAGCCTTCCCTGAGCCTTAGATGCCAGAGTGCTTTGTAGTTGTGTCCATTGCAACTGGGCTCCACAGATCTGCATTTTTGATTGCTTTTGGTTTTCTGTAGTGGTGTTTGTCTGTTGCAAAGAGAAGTTTCCTTGAAGAGGGGTGAAGACTATACTTATCTGCAAGAGTAAGAGCAAATGTTTACAGGTTGTTGTTAGACATTATGCTGGTTTAGTAATAGTAATGCTGGTTGTGGATTCTCCTCCAATAACCATTACTTCACTAGCACTGAGTAGTTGGCTAGGTTTCCACTTACTAGGTATGGCTTTCCTCTGGTTGAGTGGGTCTTAAGTCCAATTAGAGAGTGGGTGGTTACTACCAAGGAATGTATGCCACTATGGCATTTGTAAGGTTATCTTGCTATGTTGGTCATTGTTGTGGTTTATAGGCATCATAGCTGGGTAGGAGTGTTGGTTGCCTCCTTCCTTTGGAAGCTTGCATGGTGCTTTCTGGTATCATGGAAGCTAGTTCTCAGGGATGAAACCTTCAGGTCAGTTCCATATTAGAAATGTTTGGGGCCTGTTGTGGTTTGAATATGTATGGCCCCCATAGATTCATGTGTTTGAATGCTTGGCCACAGGGAGTGGCACTATTAGGAGGCGTGGCTTTGTTAGAGGAAGTGTGTCACTTTAGAGGTGGGGCTCTGAGATTATATATGTTTAAGCTCCACCCAGTGTGGAAGTGGTCTCCTCCCGGCTGCCTGCGGAACAGGGTCTCTTTCTGCTGCCAGCAGGGCAGGCGGTGCTCTGTAGTTCAAGGCCAGTCTGGTCTACAAAGCAAGCCCAGGACAGTCAAGGTTACACAGAGAAACCCTACCTTGGGGGGAAAAATGGTGCAGAACTCTCAGCTCCTCCAGCACCATGTCTGCCTGTCCACTGCCATGCTTCCCGCTATGATGATAATGGACCAAACCTCTGAAACTGTAAGCCAGCCCCAGTTAAATGTTTACCTTTCTAAGAATTGCCTTGGTCATGGTCTCTCTTCACAGCAGTAAAACCCTGACTAAGACAGGGCCTGTTTCTAGCTTGTGTTTTAAAGATGAACAATAACTGTGAGAAACACCAAATGACTCAAACTTGAAAAGTTCTGAGAATGGTCCTGACGTTAGCTGCGATGAGGTAGTATTTCCCCTACATTTTAATACAAGGCAAAAGTCTTGAGCCTCTTAGATATAACGGAACACACTCTCAAGGTGGTTCAGAGAGCTGTCCGTTCTCTAGATTGTCTCACTCAACCTTGGACTGGTGGCAAGAGTGTGCTCCACCAAGATGACATGACACACCCATGGGCGCCCTTCAGATGGGGTGTTGGTTGCAAGAGGGAGACTGTTTTTGTAATGTCCACTTGTGTGTGAATGTTTATATGGATGGGCATACTGTGTGCAGGCACATGTGTCTAAGCACGCACCTGGACACCAGAGTATAACACTGGCTGTCCTCAGGTGCCGTTGGTTGACCTTGGATGCTGTTGTTTTGTTTTGCTTTTGGGGTGGGGTCTCTAACCGGCCTGGCACTTGCTAGGTGGATGAGCTGACCACTCAGTGGGCTCCAGAAAGTCACCCGTCTCTGCCTTCTCCACACTGAAATTAAAGAGGGTGTCACCGCACCCAGTGTTATTTTTAAACATGTTCTGTGGTTCAAGCTCAGGTCTTCATGTTTGCTGGACAAGAACTTTATTGACTGAGCTACCTACCTCCCTAGTCCAATAGTGACCACTGCTCTTAAAAGAGCGCAGGCAGCCGAGCTATTACACACAGCTGTTTCTGCTGAGCCTTGCACACTGAGACTGACGAACAAGTTTTCTTCCTGTTGTTGTACATGATCCATTGCCTATGATACATGTATTAAATATTACCAGTGCTTGGGTAAGGAGCCTGCACATGATTGCCTGTGACAGCTCTTTTATTGTTCTCTATGACTCCATCTCTGCTAATCTTTGTGATGGAGGGCACTTATTTTTGGAAAAGTTCTCCGTCCACAAAACCAATCCCATTTTAAGGTGGAAAAGTACGGTGTTGGAACAATGGCACTACTGTTTTTTTTTTTTTTTTTTTTTTTTTTTTCTGTTGTTGGTGATGTGAAAATGTTCAAGCCTGACCCTGACATCAGTGGCTTTTGAAAGGCACTGCCTTGCACAAAATACCAGACCAAATCCCAAACTGTCTGTTTACGGTTGTCACGGTTCACCTCCTTAAGCCATAACTCCCATTGCATTCTTTCTCCTGCCCTGCCCCGAAGGCTGAGCTGGGAGGCCAGGGGGCTGGGATGTCTGAGATCTGCATGTCCAAAGACATACCAGAAGGAAGCAGATGATGGGTGAGCAAAGGCACTCAAACTTTGAGGGAACCTCGAGTGGGGGCCATGCTCCCCAGTCTGGAGTGCCTCATTTCTTGCGGTCTTGTACGAGCGGTGTGTGTGGAGATTCAGCTGGGGCATTCTGAGGTGCAGAAGGTAAAGTGCACGCCAGAACATGTGGCAGCCTCTCATGGCGGTGTGGTTGGCATGAGTGAAGGCATTGTGATGTCCCTGATTCTCCACGTGGAAGCCCCTCTAGCAAATGGACTCTTCATATTGGTGCCAGGTTTCCCAGGACCCCATACTGCTGCAAAAGACAGAGGGAGAGCAGGTGGGAGCTCACCTTCAGCCCCCTGTG
Source organism: Psammomys obesus (assembly GCF_907164565.1). NCBI lineage: Eukaryota > Metazoa > Chordata > Mammalia > Rodentia > Muridae > Psammomys > Psammomys obesus. Next base: position 5,004,776 of record NW_026596046.1, read on the forward strand.
TTCAGCCCTCACGCTTTGGGCAGACAAGTACACCTTCGGGGTGGAATGTCCCCACCAAAACTCACGTTGACATTTAATCTTCTCAGTCCTATGTAAGTGGGATTTGAAGGTGAACCCTTAGGCGAGTGAGCAATCAAAGTTAGATGAGGTCACGAGGGTAGGGCCCCATGCTGGTGTCAGTAACTTTTACAAAGATGAAAAGAGACCCGGGCTAGCAGCCTTGATTTCTCACCATGTAAGGACCCTGTAGAGCCCTTACCATCAGGAGTTTCCCTGATACCATCAGCATCAAGATGCTGCCCTTGCCTCAGACTTCCCAGCCTCCATTTCTCTTCTTCATAAACTACTCAGTTTTAGCAACAGAAATTACACTGAAGTAGGGAATCTGCTTTGATCTTTAATGTATCAGTATGAACAGGTGGTAGGATCTTTAAGAGGTGAGGGCTTATTGGGAGGTGACTGTACAAGAACCCCTTGATGGGATTGAGGTAGTTCTCATGGGTCCTCGTGTAGTCTCTGTGAGTGAGTTGCTCTTGTTATTAAAAAAAAAAAAAAAAAAAAAGGGAACTTGACCCTTTCTGTCTGGCATCCCGTTTCATCAGCATATGTTTCTGCCATGATGCCATCTGTCATGAAGCCTTCGACAGAACTTGTTCCATTCCACTTGGCCTTTTAACCTTTGAAACAGTGAGCTAAATAAATTCTCTTTATTTTGTGTATTACTCAGACTTAGACATTTTGTTACAGCTATTGGAAAGACACTAAGACAATATCATCTTGTCCATGAGGCCTAGAATGGAGGACACATGATATCAGGCTGTAGAGTAAAGGAACCTGAGGTTCATTCTCATCATCGGTGGTATGCTGTCCTGGGTGAGCTCCTGTCTTTCCCTCAGTCTTGGCTCTTTTGACCTGTAAGAGTCAGCGAGTCATACCTATTCAGGAGGTGCAGCAGCTAGACCTCAGAGATAACCCTGAATGCCATCTCTCTGTGCCCTTATCCTTGTGCAGTCTCTCCTCCCCATGCTAACTCAGGTCTGGCTTCATTGTTGCCTAAACTCTCCAGCATCCCAGGGAATGCCACACCCATCTGAGTCTAATCTTTAGTCTTCAAGTTTCTTCCTCTGCACTTTTGTGGGCCTGAGTACCCTTTTAGAAGCCCAGATATTCACTTTCAGGAGTGACCCCATGAAGAAGCCATGTGGGAAGGGAGAGGCTCCAGCACCCCAAAGAAAGGCCAATCCAATTGTTCCAATGTCCTGGCTGAGACTCCTCCTGAGACTCCAGTCAGGTAAGTCAATTCACCCTGGCTGGTTAGGGTTAGTAAGAGACTCCAGGTAAGAGCAGCAGAGGAAATGTGAGCAGAGCTCTACCTAGCTCTTAGGACTATAAGAAAGACTAGAGTGTGCCAGGAGTTATAAACCTTGACTTTGGGGCAGTCTGTTGTGTGACATAAGTCATGGGAGACAGCCTAAGGTAAGGAACCTATGTAACACCCACTGTGGGGACTGGAGGTGCTAAGTCCCAGCTGTGAGGTCACATGCTCTCTACCTTCCCCGCTCTCTCTCCTCAGAAACCAGGCCACACACCCCATCCCCAATCTGAAGGCCTAGTGTCTCTCCTCAGAGCCTCTACTCCTGGTGCAGCTCGCCTTGGGTTTTGAAGGGAAGGGCCTCTTTCTCTCTCCCTCTGAGAACCCATTTCGGTATTTCCAGTGCGAGGCTGTACCTCTCTTAATTGCTCCCTCACTTCAAGGCCCAGTCAGCCTCTGTGGTCTCAAGGCCCTCCCCTAATAAAGCTCATCCTGGAGCTCGGACTCACCTGGCTCTGGCACACATGCAGGTACCAAGTGGGTCTCCTGTGTTCGAACCCTGAGCAGGGCACAGCTCATCTTTCATGGGCCTGGTTTGTGATATCCCGGCATCTTGTCTAATTCCATGGCAAACAGCAGAAGAGGAAGGAAGTAGCGGGGCTGAGGCTCCAAAACACGCACCAAGGAAAAGGAACCCTCAGCAGCAGAGGTTCTGGACTTGCACTTTCCTTTTTCAAGCTGAGATGGTCTCTGAGAGGGATAGGCCCCTCCGCCCCCGCCTCCCCGTCGCCTAGAAGCAGTTGTGAGACTTTTGATAACTTTAATAGGGCCCCACGCACTGTTTACGAACTTAGCATGGAACAAATATTTTTAAATGTCCCTCTCCTTCACTCTCTCCTCCATGCCTTCTGCTCTCTCCCATACTGATGTTGTGTCACGAGAGTGTCTGGAGGAAGCTCCTCTAGATATGCAGGCTAGACAAATGCAAAACACGTTGATTCTTCTGCCCGTTTTCTTTTTGTCTTTCAACAGCTGGGCCTGCCAAGCCCACTTCAAGGAAAAGGGCTGCATCATGTTAGCCCTGTTTTGGGGAATGGTGAGAATGTCTTCTCTCTCTCTCTCTCTCTCTCTCTTTTAGGTTTCTGCCTGTGGTTACCTTGCTAGGCTTCTCAGGCCCTTTCGTCCCTCTGTCGGCTGCCTCCCAGCCCTTCCTGGCTCTGTTCCCCAGCACATCTGCTGTGGGCTCAGTGCCCAGTCATTGTCCATTAGCGGCTCTGTACAGAGAGGCCTCCACCGAGGCACAGCTGGAGAGACAACATACCCAGTGTACACAAGGCTCCCTGCCTGTTCCCCTCCCTCCTGAGCGTCAGAAACTCAGATTTCCTGTGAAACCATTTGCCTTTGTGAAGCGGGAACCATGCAGCCTCGCTCCACAAGCCAACACAGCCCCAAACGTTTCCTTCTCAGGAACGTTCCATGCCGCACACATTTTGTTTAGAAAATATGTGGTTTGAGAAGGGGAGGAGAAAACGAGAGCGGCATAATCTTGGGTAAAGAGCCTTCACCAAGTGTCATTAGGAGTCCAGGCTGCTGTGCGTGTTGGGGTCCCTGCTTACAGTTGCTCCCTTGAAATGTGAGTTACAGCTTTAACTTTGCCCAAGGCCTTGCTTTCAGGATCTGAACTGTTTTCTTCGAAGGCATGGCACTGCTTTAATATGCAACATTCCGACATAACATTAAATCATTTTTTAGTTTCATCGAGTTGAGCCAGAGCCAAGGTTTTCTTGGGCTGGGTTTGCAAGTCAGCCTTTTAATATAGATCCAGAGTTAAAAAAAAGAAAAAGAAATGCTCTATAAAATACCTAGCAAGTGAGTTCACTCTTTTCCACATCTAACAACGATCTCTATCTTCAGTGAGACACCGTGGGTTCTACGGGCTCCAGAGGATGGCTTTATTTTCAAAACATCTGTTCTCTGATACCTAGGTGGGATGGCAGACTGCAGCAGGGGAGGGTTAGAAGTGGTGGCAGGCCAGCGCAGAACGGAAGTCACACTCTTCCAAGAATGCCACAGTTGGAGAGTTAGCCCCGGCCTAGGAAAGTGCATGTGCCTTTGTCCCTAAGTGATGCCTCAGTAAAGCCATCAGTTCACCGCGCTCCATCTTTGCTATGGACCCTGCTGATCCACTGCAGGTCAGTTCTCTCGGGAACTGTCCATTCTCATCACCAAATCTCCCCTTCTCTCTTCCTTACCCCACCATTGGAAACTCTATCTTTTGACTGTGTTTGCTTGTCCACACGTTGGTCTCCTCATGAATGAGAAGAGGGGCCAGGATCTTGGTCTTGAATATTCCAGACAGCCTTGGTAGAGAAGCCCCCAAATGTACTTCTAGTGGGACGAAGAGGCATAGCTTTCAGGACAAGGTCCTTGTTCCTACCCAGTGCTCCGCGCATGTCCATACTCACTTCTGGTCGATTCCTCACTCTTCTTTTGTGCCAGTCCCTATGCTGTCTACCTGGGGTTCTCCAGCCACATTCAGTTCAGAACGCGCAGTCCAGAGGTAAGATAAATGTGAGGACATCAGCTGTAGAGGATGGAAACTTTTCTCTAGTCACAATCACTCCTACGAAGCTTCCTGAGACAATGGGACTGGGCAGTGTGAGGAAGAAGTAAGTGGCTCCGTGGAGCGAGGTATGGTGCCTGCCTCACAGTGCTAGGGAGAAATGTAACATGAGGCTAATCTTGGAGGCCCTGGATTAGCCTTTCCAGGAACGTTCTGTGGGCTCATGATGTAACCCATCTTTAGATCTGTCCCCTCTGGAGCTTCCACCTAGGGCCTTGCTAGTGGGGGGAAGTGGGGTGGAGACTATGCACCCCCTGGCCTCTGCCCAGGCCTTGAGCATGTCCAACAGGGCCACCTGGCTGCCTCCTAGCTACCCATCAGATGCCACTAGCCACCAGGGTCCTGTGCTGCAAACTACTCCCACATCCCTCCAGCTTTGGCCTGGCCTCTCCAGCAGGCTTGGCCAGTCTGGAAGCAATGACTGCAAGAGAAACTGCTTCTCGCGGGGGGGGGGGGAGAGGGTTGGAACTAGGACTGGGCATCCACAAACTTGGTTTTGCACAGGGCTGTGGCTCTGAGTGGATGCTCAGTCTGGGCGGGTGGAGGGGAAGTGACAGAGACAATAGGAGCCATTGTCTCTTCTCCCAGGAAGCTCTGCTTCACATTGCTTTCAGGGAAATTGACTCTGGGGCCGTTGGGGTCTGTTCCAATGCAGCAGCTTTATGTGATTATGTCTCGAGGGCTGGGGCAGTCCCACCCTTCCTACCTCATTAACAATGCTGCAGGGTCCAGGCGTGCCATGGGGGGCTCTGTGCCCTAATTCCTCAGGGGAGGAGCATAGAAGTCACAACAACAGTGCATTTCAGAGCAGAAGTGGTCTGTGGAAGGAAAGGAGCTTTGATGTGGTTCCTGGCTCTGATTTGGGTTGACGGCTGGGGACCATCAGTGCTCAGGGAAGGTGGCATAAGCTGGGCCTGTTGGGGATGTAGGCTTTTGCACCTGAGTCTGATGAAGCCTGATGAGGTTTAACACTGTAAACAGTAGCTTTTGTTCTGTAGGACAAAGGCCTTCCCCAACCTGAGCCCAGGCTGGGACTCTGATGGTGGTACTCTTTCCTCCCTGTCACCTCTTGTCTCTCTCCTTGTCGAAGTTTAATTAGGACAACGAGCTTTCACAGGCTCATTTCTCACTTCAGCAACTTTCTAACACTTCATAATGAGGGGCCAGAGCCGGAGAGCTAGGGAAGGAGACAAAGTTGTGGGCAAGGGGAGGCAGACAGACAGTTGAGGGGCTGGGGGAGGTGTGCCTGAGGAGATCGGAGGAGGCCCAAAGGAAGCTCAAAACCACAGTGGGTCCTTGGGGAACTGTGGATTGGTCTGGGAAGAAAAGAAAATAAAACAAATCCTTAACGCCCTTTGTTTTCTGGGTGGCCAGACAGTAATTTCCCCCAATTCTCTATGGTTCTGGAAAAGAAAGCAAAAGATTGATCACAGAGGTTGCTACTTAACACCTTCCACTCCGCCCAGTGCCTTGCAAGCTTCTCCTAATCCATGGCTTCCAATCAATGGAGACATGGCAGCTGGGCCAAGCTCCTGACTCTCCCTAACCAGGTTACCTGGGCATGAGTGGGGGCAGCTCCCAATGCAGGGTCAAGATGCTGTTCTGATGTCAGTGGAGATGCTGGCTTGGCTGGGCCCACAGAATCTAAAGAGCAGAGGGTGGAGGGAATAAGATCCTTGCATCTCTGTGTCTATAGCAGTCAGGGCAGGGTGGGCTGCAGTGATGAAACACCCACCAGGGAGATAGGGAAAGCCCCAACCATTTATTTATTCCTCTGTCCGAGAAAGGTCGGCTAGCCGCTCTATGTCTTCCACTCTATGTGGCCCACAGTGGGTAGAGGCACCTCACATGATTGATGCTCCACCGCATGCTTTGGTAGAGGAAGGGAGTTGATGACCGTCCACCAGCTCTTGAAATGTTCTCATCGAAGTGACACATACCCCTTTTGCTCCGTTTCATCAGCAAAGGATTTACATATGCTTAGCTAACTTTCGACAGGAAAAGACAAACAATTCTGTCATGATTCTGGATGCTGGAACCAGAAACATTTGGGGACCAGCACTTATAAACTGTTAGTTAGCTGATGGCTGTGTAACAAATTACTCCACAGTGCAGAGCCTCAAAACCTTAACCATTCATTGTCCTACTCAGGAGTTTGGATACAGCTTGGATTGGTGGTTCTTGCTCATGCTTTCTCATGAAGTTGAACTCAAGATGTGACCAGGACTGTAGGCATTGGAAGGCTTAACTGAGGCTAGATACGCATGCTGCTTCAAAGAAGACTTGCCCACAGGGCTATTGGCAGAAGGCTTCACAATTCCTTACTGTGTGTTTGTCTACTGTGGAGCCTGAGGGTATTCATGAGGTAGCAGCTGCTCTTTTCCAGAGGGAGGAGGGAGGAGGAGAGAGAGGGTGAAGCAGAGACCAGCCTCGGAGATTTACCGTTGCAGGGTGTGGCCTATTAGAACCAGGATCCCTTCCTGGTAGATGGAGCTGTGCCCGTGTGCAAAAGGTGAACAAACAGAAGCTAAGTTACTCATCTGCGCTCTGTGCTATAGCAAACTGACAAGCCACTATCCCATAAACCCGGGTTCTGGATGACACTTTGGAGATTAAGAGCTTTTGACTATTCTGGCATAACTCTGGATGGAGGAGTTAACCAATCTGGCCAGTGATGGAGAGGACATCACAGAGGCCTTGAGAGAAAGCACCAAAGAAAGATGGCCAGGATGGAATGGAAGAGACATGGGGAGAGTATCTGTGGAAGATTCTTAGTCCAGAGTAGTGGTGGTCACATTTATTAAATTTAAAAACTGGCATTGCTCTGGAGCAGTGGTTTTCAACCTTCCTGATGCTATGACACTTTAATACAGTTCCTCACATTGTGGTGACCCTAGACATAAAATTATTTTTGTTGCTACCTCATAACTGTAATTTTGCTACTGCTATGAATCGTAATGGAAATATCTGATTGGCAGGATATCTGATATGTGGCCGAGAACCGCTTCTTCAGTTGGTTACAAAAGTTGTCAGTGCTGAGGTGTCTGATTAATGGGGTTTGAATCCAACTCCCAGCCCCAAAGGAAAGAAAACTGGAAAGGAAGGGAAGGGAAAAGGGACAAGAAAAGGAAAAGAGAAGTTGTCAGGGCAGAATGTGGTCTACTTTCGATCTCAATTTCAGTATTTGTATAACCTAAGAGTGGGGAAGGTGTCTGGCATTATCACCTCCCCTGGCAAGATGATTACAGCCTAGTTAGATCCCAGAGTCTGAAGACATCTTCCAGGATGTGAGCACGTGCATATAAGGAGAATGGGGAAGCAGTCCTGAGTCAGGAAGGACAACACAGAGGCTGTGGTCCACTGAGGGGAGGAGTTTGGAAATGCTGGCCAAAGAGTGATGGGTTTCCTCAAATGGCCTTGTTTCTTTTGATCATCATCATAATTTTTTTTTAAAAGAGCATATGGACCTTTGGACAAAGGAAAAGGAGTCTTGTCACTTGCTGGACTCAACAGGCAGATGCTATCAGCTGCAGTACTGTATAGGGCTGAGCCTGTTGGAAGACACTTGAAGCAAGCCTGATGCTGAGGAAGCTTTGTTTGCTTCTTTGCTGTGTACACATGGATAAAAATCTTGCAGGACTGGGTTGCTCAGCCATGCCGGTCATGTGGCTGGCATGAGCGGGAAGCAGCTTACCCCAAAAGTACTTTGTCTAGAGCCTGCTCTCCATGGGTGAGCTCCTTCCTCAGGAGCTGGCTCGCTTCGCCCCATCCCCCACTGCTTTTTAACAATCTACCACATAGTCCCTTCCCTTTTATAGCATCCTGCCTTATCACAGGCCAAAAACAACAGAAAAGCCGATGTCTGAAACCAAAAACCCAAAATAAATGATCTCTCGGTATTTTGTGGCATCAACAGAAAGCTGATTAATGAGGAGATATCAAAATGTGTGTAAAATGCAGACTAGACAGATGCGCTGTGACATCCACACAGAGGAAAGAACACTGTGGGAGAAGGGGCCAGTCTGTGTAGACCCGTGAAGAAACTAGAAACATGGTTCCCTTTTGTGCTCATGGGAAGAGTCTTTAGGACCTGGAACTGTTCTTTCTTGATCTTTGTGTTGGTGACATGGTAAGGTGAATAGCAGGCTGTTCGAGGACACCAGAGATGTAGCTTAGTGGTAGAGAGCTTGCTAAGGATGTTCAGGACTGAAAATTCAAGCCCCAGCACCGGCAAGGAGAAAAGAGAAAGTAACCTGAAAGATGCGCTCCCTTCATATTGTGCAGTGCCTACAGAGGGAAACGAAATGAACCCAAATGGCCAATGTTTCTTCCTCTATGTTCTGGATCTTTCTGGAGGGCTCAAAGACATTTCTCACTCATCTCCCCTCCGAAACAAACAAGAACAGTACGCATGTCATGTTCGTCCTAGACTTTGAGTCTTTCCAGGAAGAAGCAATTTTAGGGGACATGACATTCCATTCTAGAACCTTCTCTCTCGGAGGAGGGATCCCTGCCCCATCCACTAGCTCTGTGCTGAGCTCTGAGCAGCAGCTGCAGTTTGAATTTTCAGATGTTGGGGCATTGAGTTCTCATTACAGTCTGGTTACCCTGGATGTTGGCTATAGGAAGTGAATAGCTAAGCTACCAAACTAGGCAAGAAGCAAGAAAAACAGCTTTTAGCCCAGGTTTTTGTTTTTGTTTTTTGTAAATTTTGAAAAGATCTCCCTCAGTCACCTCATGGTTATTAGGTATGTTCAAAAACTGCCTAATTATATATTTAAACAAGAAACCCATAAAAAAACAAATTCAAATAAATGTTGTTTCAATCTTTTGGATAAATAAAAATAAAAGTGTGGCTATGAGCTTTAAATAAAGATAGTTTATATTTTAAAATGTCTAATTATATATCAGCTAGAGGAATTTCTGCACATCATGGTAAAAAATAATATTCAGAACATACTACTCCCTGAAAGATATAAATACACAGATACATATAAAACACGCCTTTCTTCTAGTTCTGCCTTGAGTGCTTGTCAGTAGAACAGCTTTTTTTCATGAGCATTTGTAGTTTGTGTGAATGTTCTGGGCAAAAACCTTTGTGAAAGAGGTCATAGAGTGACAGTATGTTTCAAGAGCCAGAAATGTTTTCTTTTTCTTATGCTTTTGGTAATAACCTTTTACCCTCGGGCCCCTACTTCTCCCCCAGACAGCATTTCTTCTCTCAGGATGGGTGAAAGGTAGATTCCTTACTGGATTCTTATTGTTCCTATAAAATCTATGTCACGCCTACGAGCCCAGAGAACGCCCCCATGAGAAGCGCTGCCGTGTCCCTCCACTGCCAGGCTCTGTGATATCGGATATGACATGAAAACTAAGAAAGCAGGGGAGACAGAAACACTGGGAAACAAAATCTGTATATTTGATTTCAAAGGGAAACTCTTTATTAACGTCCCTTTCTGGCCTCATGGGACATGCCGAACACGGCTGTACTTTTAATCAAGGAAATTAAACTTGCTTTAGAATGGGACGAAGCTGCCGAGGTGCCTCTTGCCAGAGAGATCAGCTTAAATGAATGAAAACACGCTTGCTCTGTGAAACCCGACGCTGCTTAGGAAATGATGAATGCCCCCCCATGCCATTTTAAGGGAGGACTTCGCAGGCAGCACCCTCCTCCTGAAGCGAGCAATGTGCTTGCTGACGGTGAACCGGGCATGGGCTCTGAGACACAGGAGTAAAAGAGACGAGCCTCAAAAGCTGCTTCACTTGGATTTCTGTCCTTCTTAAGGTGCACTGTGTATCTAGATTTATTAACACATTTAATAATTATTCAGAGTCACAGTTCAGCAGGAATGCACTCCCTACCTTTCTGGCTAAAGGATGCAGCTACTGCTCCATTCTCCCAAATAACCATCTAAGACGATGAAGAACTGATTGGTTGGTTACTGGTTACTTGGCTGATGGTTGGTTTGCATATACTTGGCAAGGTGTAGCTACCATTGAGTTCCATCCCAGCTTTTGATTTGTTGTCAGTCTTCACATGTGATGAATGATGTTAAAATTAGCACAAGGACACATTCTACTGTATTTGTTGTGTTTGGACCTATGCTCTTATCACAGTTTTAGATGCCCATTCAAAAATGAGCATTTCACTGGCTCTATGATATCTCTCTCATCATGTAGGCAAATGACTGTCATTATGACATGTCTTTTTATCCTCCCTATCCTGGTATCTTTAGAACTTGTTGGAAAAATACTGTCTCAGGCTTCATCCTGGGGTTGTCTCAATACCTGTCTGTGTCTGAAAACACTTGAGGGTCTGAGAGGGTGGGTCTGGTTGATGATGCGGATGGAACACTAAGAAGACTGAGCGTGAAGCTCCTTTCCAGCAACGACCCGAGGTTATATTAAGATTACATGATATGAGCAAAACTGGGGTAATATCATCAAAGAGTTATATTGTTGTCGAAGTCGCATCTATCTTGGGACATCCCCTGCTTCTCCCGTTAGCCTTTCAGAAAGTCAGGCCACGGTCCTGGTTGTTTATACATCCCCTGAGCTCAATACTCAGCTTTGACTCTCCTCTCCAAGGTGTCTGCCAATAAACCCCTGGCCAGTTCTCTTTCTTTGGCTATTGCACGAGTCCATAGAAGAAGCTAGCCACGGCTTTCTTCTGGAATGTGAATGTTTTGAAGGAAAGGCAGAACACTGGACTTTGCTGCTTCCAAGAGAAGTGTCCACATGCACGAGCTGATCCCGCATGGCATGGCTGCCTCTCACCCTCACAGCCTGCATCCTTACCACCGCCTAACTGCTCTGGAGGATGGGAGAAGACTGGGATGGGAGGGCCAACTCCAGACCTGCCTCCTCTGTGTCCTGATCCTTGCTCTTCTGTCCCCTAAGTGTTGCTCCAGAGTGCTTTATGTCAGCCCGGTCCTTCTACGGGGATGTAAAGCAGCTTCTTTCCTCTGTTCACACCCTCCTATAGGGAACCAAGGACTGATGAAACTGGGCCAAACACAGCCAGGAGGCAGCATTGGATGGCTTGTCCCTCCAAAGACAGGGGTGTGATTGGGTTCTCAGAGCCCCCTCTCCACTGTGACTGCCCTGGATAACGTGTTCCAGGTGTTAGACCTCAGAACAAAGAAGCTTTTCTCTGTTGCCTGAGAATGAGGCATCCTTGCTGGTTGCATAAGGGTTTCTCGAGATGGTAATATTTGGTTACAGTAAGATCTGTTATTTCACAGGAAACCCAACAGAGGTGCCTGTAATTTGATTCATGTAGTAACTGGGAAAACTGAAAAGCAGGGAGCAGGGGTGGGAGTTTGGGGAGGTGGAGACCTGCATTCAACCCCCTGAACCCGCAGGACAGCCTGCAGCTTCCTGGCACCTCCAGCAGTCGTGATCAACTGTGTAAGCTGTACTGTCGATTCTCAAAAGTGTAACACCCCAAACAGTTCCCGTCACTCTCATGAATCCATCTGCTATGGACTTTCTAGTGATTGCTAACATGACACTTTAAAGCCCAGCGGGACCAAACGGGATGGTGAAAGAATGTGAGAATGGAGGCTGGAGAAATGGCTCACTGGTCAAGAACTCTTAACGTCTCTGGCACTGGACGTTGGGTTCCGTTTCCAGCACCTACTCCAGGTGGCTCACAACTGCCAGTGACTCCAGTTCCCAAGGATCCAACACCTGCTGGTGTCTGAGGGCGACTGCACACACATGGTTCATATAAATGTACAAAGGCACACGTGTACAAATAATAAATAAAAACTTTAAAAAAAAGGTCAGAGATAAATTGTTGTAGACCTCCTGGGAAGGTGCTATGGTATTTCAACACTGGGAGACTATCCTCTTATAAAGTATATTTGATGACTTGAAAGACTGTCTGTTTTCCTTAATATTTTCTATGAATTCCTATCTTCCTGGGAATTTTATTTTTATATCAGTTAAATGAATCAAATAAATTTGGAAATTAGCACAAAAAAGATTCATGACAGCGTGGTATGGAATTAAAACAGTTACCCAACTAATGATGTGTATAAATGGTATAAAATCAAACTTATCGGAATGTACTTCATCCAATGTCAAAACTGTTAAAAGAAAAAAAAAAAAAGCCACACATGAGTGTGGTTAGGTACCCAGATAGATAGGTACCCAGATCTGACAGTGTATCTTTAAGCCCTTTTGAAGAGTTGCCTCTTGCGTGTTTTCTGGACACAGCAGGGTATTATGGAAGCAGGCACCAGACCTCAAGCCGGATAAAATCACAGCATAGAGGGAGGCAGATGAGCAGGGACTCCCACCAGGAGCTGAGGAGTTCATCTGCGTTTGATCCCTACAGGAGAAGGGAAACTCAGTTTTCTTTATTGATAGGACTCCTGGGAGGTTGACCAGTGTCGGGTCAGGCCACACAAACTGGTTGGGCAACACAAACTGGTCTCTAAGGGGGGAAAAGGAAAAGGAAAGTCAAATTCAAAGCTGGATGGGAAGGAACGGTTGCGTGGAGAGGTGGCAGTCAGTGTGTTCAAGGTACAGTGAGTGATATTATCAAAGATAATTAAAATAGCGTTTTAGAAAACAGCTTTCTACTAGGCCAGGCAGCTAATCACGGAAGGCAAATGCTTCATCCCCTCTAGTTTCCTATGTAGGAGGTGTCTGTGATCAGTTTCTCCAACACAGAATGGGGACAACATCCGAAGGACTTAAAGCCATCTAGGTGACTTGTGGTATGGACAGTGAGGGTTCTGTGATGGTCTTTGTCCATCCGATGAGGACCAGGCTGCTGTGGATGGTGAGCGGCCCTAGATTTCCATCTCCATCTCTGGTTTACAGGGCCATTCCACACTGTCTGATACTTCCTGTGATGTCTGTCCAGGAGAATTTCCCTCAGGCTAGTGGCTAGCTTTCCAGAACTGCTTGTGATTCAATGTGGAGATACTCAAAAAGCATCCCAACTCTCTCCCACACCCTTTACCTAAATGTTACTACGCTAACCTTTCCAGCCTACGCTGGTGGAATTAAGTCTCTGCAGGATCTGATGTTGAATACTCTACTTCCTCTTCTTGCCTGGTTCTGGATCTTGGGGGAAGGGTTTGTGTACCCCATCTTTACTTTGCTTCTTGTCATGGGTAGGATACACTGATGAATTATAGTTATGGCTTTGATTGTAGTATATTATATTATAATAGAATACTATAGAAAAATAACATTAATTATACTGTTCACATATTGTTCTCGTTTGCTTTTTATGGCTGTGATAAAGACCATGACCAAAAGAAAGTTGGGGAGGGGGACAGGGGTTATTTATCTTACATGTCCTGATCACAGTGGATCATCAAGGAAAAACAGGGTAGAAACCCAAGGCAGAAACATGGAGGTAGGAGCTGAAATAGAAGCCATGGAGGGGTGCCGCTTCCTAGCTCTCGATGGCTTGCTCAGCCTGCTTTCCTATAAATTCTAGGATCACTTGCCCAGGAATGGTACCATCCATTGCGTATTGCATCCTCCTGCACAAATCGTTAATCAAGAAAATGCCCCCACCGTCTTCCCTACAGGCCTACCTGATGTGGGAATTTTTCTCAGCCGAGGCTCTCTTTTCCCAGATGACCCTGTCTTGTGTCAAACTGACAAAAAGCTAATCAGCATACACATCTAGTTTATTATTCTATCCTATATAATGTGGCACAATATTGGCGTCTCAAAATTTCCAAACATTAGGAAAACGTACAGGTGCTTTACATTTTTGTGTCTAAACTTCGTTAAAATTATGGAAACTGTCAAAAGGGTAAAGATCATTTCTTACATTTAATGATTTCATCTTGTCCTTTGCTTTTAAAAAATCGATAGATACGAGTATTATGAATTCCTCAGGTAAAGCTTGGTGTTTTAAAATAGTCACACACCGTTGCTGCATTCTGCATGGCTGGGTCCTGGAACCCCCAGGGCAGGAATGAAGGCACTACAGACACAGATAGAAAGGCTGGGACTGGGTAGGCAGGGCTCGCTCCAGTGGAGGACACTTACTGAGAACCTGGAACTACAGAGCATTTATTGTAGAGCTAGGCTCAGCAGGATGTCTCTGCCAAGGGCAGTCTTAGATCACTGCTATCCAGGAGGACCGAGATGTGGCTGCTAGTTTTTGCACACATAGTCAGCAGCCTCGCACAGGCCAGAGGAAGACCATTATCCTCCCACAGGGCTCCTTGACATGACCATACCCGTGTCAGCAATACACATTCAGGACTTCATTTGTCCCCTACACGTCGGGAAGTGGCTCAATCCATATAGATTATATAAGAATTATCAAACATGTTTTGTTTTGTTTTTTTTTTTGTTTTGTTTTGTTTTTTTTTTTTAACAGTAAGGGCCTTTAAAATCTAAAATCTAATGAGGGAAGATGCTCAATGTACAGTATATACAGTATATATATACAGTATATACTTGAATGAAAATGTCCTCTATATAACACAGGGACACTCACTGACTACACACAGTGAACACGTAAACCAAAAAAAAAAAAAAGAAGAAGTAAAATATAAAACCTACTCTCAGTATTTTTTATCACTGTTGTTATTAACCATAGCCACCATAGGACTATACCACAGCTCTCTGCCTCACTGAAAATTTGTGTCTTCTTTTTATGTAGCCCTCCTGCCCCAGCCTCCTGAGTACTAGAATTACAGGAATGTTCAAAAACACCTACTTTAAATTCTGTGTTTTGGGGTTGGGGATTTAGCTCAGTGGGTAGAGTGCTTGCCTTTCAAGTGCAAGGCCCTAAGTTTGGTCCTCAGCTCTGACAAAAAAAAAAAAAAAAAAAAAAAAAGATAAATCCTGTGTTTTTAGTAGCATGACCCCACCCATTCCTCCAAAGCACTAGCCTTTGATAGCCTTCATCCCATTCTCTACCCCCATGAGATCAACTTCCATAGAAAAATCACTTAGCAGTGAGATCATGCTTCATTTGTGTTTTGAGCCTTGGATTAAAAAGAAAGAAAGAAAGAAACTCAGTGGAATATTTAATATATCATTATAACATCTATTTACATAGATTTTGAACATTAACTGCTCCAATTAACTGTTAATTTTCCTCATCATTAAAATGAGAAAAGTTTGCTGGCCCACCTGTAATTTCCAAATTTAGGAAGTAGATGCAGGAGGGTTGGGAAGGAATTTGCTACATAGAATTTGAGGCCAACCTGAACTGTGTGAGACCCTTTCCCCAAAACAAATGAGGGGAAGGTCACGTCTCCTTCAAGTTATTACCTCCCCAAAGCAGTGTAGACAAGTCATTTCTGCTACTTCAAGTATGAAACTAGTGAACACCTGTGTCTTACTGCCTACAGTTGCTCTTTAATATTTGCTATATTTACTGTATGCGTGCCCTTGTGAGGCGTTTTAAAACTAAGGATGGCAGGCATTATCCTTCTCTCTTCTGAAGTCTCTGCATGAGTCCTGGAAATAGGCTTCTCAATGAGTGATGCAGTTGTCCTGACCACAAGAGTAATGTCATATGGCCCCGGGACTTGTGATGGCATAGATGATACAGATATCTCCTCAGCCTCTCTTTTCATCCCCACCGGAACAGCAGTTCTCAACCGGTGGGTTGTGACCCTTTAAGGTCAAACAGTCCTTTCATAGGGGTCACCTAAGACTATCAGAAAACACAGATATTTATATTATGATTCATTACAGTAGCAAGATCACAGTTATGAAGGAACAACAGAAATAATTTTATAGTTGAGGGTCACTACAACCGGAGGAACTCTGTAAACTGTATTAAAAGACTCGGATTAATATCTTGTAGAATGTTCTCTTCCTCATGTCATTTTGCAGCTTGTTCAGAGGAGCTCAGGTTATTTTGGGGCGGCTTCCTGAGACACCTTTTGGAAATGAAAACATTGAGGTTATTTTTTAAGATTCATTTAATGTATCCAGCATGCCGAGAATCAAGGCTTAGCCTAAAAATGGCCATAAACGTTCAGAACACTTGCAGTAGCCTACAGATTAGCAAAATGTCCTAATAACACTGTTTTAGTCACGCTTTCGACTATCTCACGTGCTTTATTGAATACTTGCTAAAAGGGAAATGCAGAAAGTATACAGGGGTATACTTTCATACCACCATAAGAAAGAAAATAGGGCAGTCTGAAGGCTGGCTCCAGTTCAGGTTCAATGTTGCTGGCAGGAATATCCCGCCCCAGTGAGATAATGCAACCCACAACTCTCCAGAAGGGCAGTCCTGAGTATGAGAAGCAGGGCTGGAATGCCCCTGGAGTTACCTTGAAGAGGCAGAAAATGCAGACTTAGAGCTCTGTGCCCTGGCCTCCTGCTAACGGTTTTCCTGTTGGCTTTGGGTGGGTGACCTGCATCTCTGTGCCTCGTCCTGAGAGAGCGACAGAGTCCTCTTCCTACAGGTTAACAGAGAGGTTAACATCTGTTGTCGTGAAGAAGTGCTTGGCAAGGCACCTCGCTCCCCGAAGAAACCCTCATGAATTTCCATCACCAGGCAATGAAGTGCCTTTCAGCAGCAGCTTCTGTGAGGACACGAATGCACGGCAGGGCTTGCCAGAGGCTCTGCACAGTGTGGCTATCACGGCTTTCTGTTTAAGTCAGCGCTGTAAGCAGCCCCAAAGATCCTGAGGTCATCGGGAAGCGTCTGGCTCCCACCATCACACACAGACTCCGCACACACACTGTTGTATGAACAGTGCATCTGAATTGTAAACACACATCCCTCCCGCAGTCCATCGTGGGGCGGCACGCAGGTACTTACGATCCTGGAAACCTGCTGGCTATGGCTAATTACACCTCATTTTCCCTGTCTGCCCGCTGCTCTCCTCACCTGACTTTTTTCTGGGATGGAAAATAAGAGAGCTTTTTACTTTAGGTTACTGTGGGGGGAGGGGGAGGAGAGAGAAGAATCACGTTGCTAATTTCTCTGAGACGTGTGAGGGTGGAATGACAGAAAAAGCTGGAAAGCAAGAATCCCTTCCCTTAAAAGATACAGCACAAAAGCCATTCTCCAAATGGCTCAGATCTGTGCTACTGAACTCAAAAGTCCTAATTAAAAACAGAAAGCTAGAAGGTGGAGGAGGGCGGAGGGACAAAGGGTCACATGGCTGGTGGCCCAGGATCTATTATTTCTCCGGGGCTCACAGAGACGGTAGCTCCCTAGAAAGCACTCTAGAGTCCTGTGACTTGAGTGTTTGACTGTCCCTCAGAAGTGATGGGTGGCAGTGGCCAGCACAAGCCAGGAGGAGCAAAAGCTGTTTCTTCTGTTGGTGTGCCCAGTCTGTTTTGTCACTGATCTGATTTGAGATTTGGATAAAGGAGTTTTAGAATTTTCATGCTTAGATGAAGTAGAAGGGTTGAAGTTGCTCTTTCGAAGCCTTAGCATCATCTCACTAGAATGATATGAAAATGCAGTTTTATATTCCTTTGGTTATTTATTGTCTCTCACTGGCGAGAGTCATAGAATATATATCATTTTGAATCATAATGACCAAGCCACACTGATGGGTCCCGTTTGGAGGTTTGCACGGGTCCCCGGCAGAATGGACAGGTACCGGCCGGCAGCACTAGAAACTATGCCTATAATTATGAGAAAAAAATTTTAGTGCTTATGACTCAGCCATGTATACATTTGGAGTTTCAAACTTATTTTATGGTTAAAGAGAGAGCTAGTCTGCAAGGCAGGGCAGGCTGAACAAGAACACAGCGGGTATTTGGTGACATTCCATGAGTGGTCATGAAATCACCACTCTTCACAGACAATCCAAGCGCTACACTTTCTGATGTGTGCACCACTATGCTTTCTAGAAGACAAGAAAAAGGGAAACAGGTCTTAGGAAAAGGAAATATGCTGTGTGATAACCCACTTAGGAACAAGAAGACAGGAGAGAAGATCCCAGTGGAGAAAGTACTTGGCAGAGTTTAGATGATCAGAACCTACACAAAGGTGGATGTGGTAGCGTACATCTCTGATCCCAGAGGCCTGGAGTGATAGCTCAGGGGCTGAGAGCACTAAATGCTCTTCCCAAGGACCAGGGTTCAATCCCCAGTTCTCACGAGTGGTCTGTAATTCTAGTCCCAGGGAGTCTGATGCATGCTTAAGATACTGCACAAGCATACTGTCAGGGAAAACACCCATATACACAAAATAATAATTCAAAAATAATAAAAATAAGGTGGAAGATGAAGGTAGACACCTGGGGTTGTCCTGTGTCCACCGCACATGCGCACCTACGCTCATGCGTGTACACACATACACACCCATAAAACACGGGGGAAAGTGCTGTAACTGTAAAGGAGTTCATTATGACTCCGTTATACCATGTAATGATGCAGAAGCAGAAAGCAATTAGCACCAAATTCATACAGCATGCTATCAAGCAATCAGAGAGTGTCTAAGTGCTAGGCATGAGAAAAGCAGCCAAGGCATTCTTGAAAGAGGAAACTGTGAGATGAGCTGGACACTGATCATCATTGTTCACAGATACATCATGGAGCACGCACCAGTCCAAAGCAGTAAAGCGAGGGGACTGTGGGCAATTTTGTTTAATCTTTTTTTTTTTTTTTAGCCTTTTTTGTTTTGAAAAACCTAAGAAAAATTATTAAGCTTCTCCCAGGTTTATGTCGAAGTTCTCTTTAGTTGAAGATGCACACTGAAAGTTATTCACTTAGTGTAAATCTCCAGTACAAGAAACAAAAGGCGCAGGCAAGCAAAGCCGGCATGCCTTCAGTTACAAATGATACGGTTTTCAACACCTGATTAAAGGTTCACTCAAAGTAAAGGTGTCAAAGTGGCCCCACTGCAGCCACGTCACAGCGTGGCTCTTTCTCAGCTGTGCGGCTGTTTGGCCTGTCACTTTGCTCATCCGCAGAATGGGAAGAGGGCCAGTTTCTTTTTTGAGGGTCGGATAATGCGCACCCCCTTGCCTGTGAGGCACAGGGCTGATGTCACTTTGCCTGTCCCTGCCCAGCTTGGCCTGCCTTGAGAACCAGCTCTCTTTTTAATTTAAAATAAGTCTAAAACTTCAAATGGGTATACGTCTTTGTCCCTTTAAAGGACATTGCTAAGAGCTGAGGTGGTGATTTCGGGAGGGAGCCCGAGGGACGTAAAAGTGGTGGTTAGAAAGAAACTTTCTGAGAGAGGCAACTTCACTGCAGGGAAGTTGGTGACTGTTAAACTGAAAATCATTTGCTGTTGACTCGTGGAGTTAGATGTTACCTTAGGTATACAAAGTTCTAGTGAGGGTCTTGAACTGAACCTTACCACATGATCAAAGACTGCCAGTCTGGTTATTTCAGAATCCCTGTTGTCTGTCTGAAATAGTCACTCACGCCCTCCCCCACCTTCCCCACCTTGAAAAGGCTGAGAAAGAGAAGCCTCATTCAGAGGCTTTATCCCTTGCTGCTCCCCCCTTCCCCTCTCCCCTTCTCTACTGCTTCCCTGGCTGGTGTCACAGCCTTTTTGAGCTGCTGGGACTCTGCTCAGCTCTGCTCTATTGCCCAATTGCAAGATGGGTCCTGGTTAAGTCACTGGGTCCATATGACATTGGGACAAGACCCAGCAATGATCTTGTGACAATTGCCTAAGTATGGTTCAGCCAAGGTGAGGCAGTGTACAAGGTGTCTTGTCCAGATTTGAAGGCCGCTTGGTTCCTCACAAGATTAAATTTGAAGAGCTGAAGACAATGTGCTACCCATGAGATGGGCCACCCATCACCAGGTACTGACAGACGTCAACAAGGCAGTGCTTTGAAAGCCACTCTCCTCCGAGCAATCAGCATTGTCTACGCCTGGCTTTGACCCACTCGTGCAGACCTATCTAAAACAGCTTTAAAGCTCAGGGCTTCTGCATGGTCATGATTATCCTCATGAGGGCCAAAATCTTTGTTCTTTGAGAGTGGATTTCATGTTAATAAAATGGTAAATCATTCCCTTCTGGGGAAAATAATCATAACACTATTTTTATTTTACGAAAATCTTGTGACCACTTACAAAGTGCTGGGACCCCTTTGGGAATGAGCTTCCTTAGGGAGTAATTCCAAGAATATTCCAAAGCTGGAGTATGAAAAGGAACATAAGAGTGGCCCTGAAAAACAGCCCCTTGGAAAATGGACCATTGTGGGTTCAGATGAGGGGAAAATCTGTCTGTTTTAGAGATGGTGTCTTATGTTTTCCAACACAGCTGCATTCTGAGCGATACCCACTAAATCAATGGCCATCCTAGGATGTGGCACCAACCACTGACTGATACATGCTCATTTTAGCTGCTTCCAGATACAAGAAGCAATTATTTATTGCCTTCCATAAATGGTTGGATTTCCTCAGCCAGGGAGAAGAGTACTGAACTGTTTGGATTATCTTCTGCTATTCCTGAAAACGCTGTGCCTGGTTTACAAATAATCACATTATACTGCTTTAGAGCTTCGTTTGTTTGCTGTTGACATTTGATTCTTTGGGGATGTTCTCTCCAGTGTCCAGATCTTCCAGTATTATGGCCATATTAGGCAACCTCTTCTTTCTTAGTCTCCCATACATTATATCAAAGAAACAAGAGATGAAGACAATTTGACCACTCTTTTTTTTTTTTTTTTATGAAGGTAACATTTGATGCTAAAATAAGGCAGTTTAGCTGCCAAATAGGAAACACAAAACAAAACAGAACAGCACTATTCTTTTCTTGATCCATTAAAATACTCTCTTTTCAAAAAACTACCTGTTGTTCAGTGGTCAGCAGGAACATGAAGAACATTCTAGAAGAGTTGTAGGAAGCCTTGTCTAACATGCCAAGGCTAGGTAAATCTCAGACAGGTGCTGTTGGTCTCAGGCTGCAGTTTTGTGTCTTGGAGAAAATGAGTACAAACTTCCATCTTGGCTGTATTTATGGATAACATTCACGTTGGGCAAGGACAACCTAAGTTTGGTAAAGCTTTCTTTCAAAACTGTTAACCAAGGCTACAGTTGTTCCCGATGGCTGAGCATAGAAGGGGAAAGAGGCAAGGGGCTCGAGGTGCTGCTCAGTGCTAGAGCAATCCCCCTACCTAGGACATTCAATTTCTGCAGCTCAATCTTTAGTGCTGTAGAAAAAAAAATAAAGACGCAGGGGAGAGGAAGTGTCAAATCACAACATCAGAAACAAAAGACTCCAGCTGCAGCACAGAGGAAATGTGTTCACAAAACCTCCCAGGCCAGAGTTGAACAAGCAGGGCGGGAGAGAGACAGGCTTAGCAACCAGGGAAGGGCTTCCCTCCTGACTGTCGATTGTTATCTGCACTGATTATTACCTGGTTTTGAACGTAAAAGCCCAATGTGCTCACACCTCCGAGAATAACATTAATCCCTTCTGCAGAAATCCTCATGGGCTGCGGTTCGGCTCTGGCTCCAAGAGAATTTCACTTTCCCCTTTATCTCTGCCTTCCATCTGGGCTGTCAGGCCTGTCGCATACCTGCAGCCTACAGCCTGGAAATCAGGGACTTTGATGTTCTAAAAGACGCTTTATCTGGGGTAATTTTCGCCAATTCTTATGTTATTGTGTAGGGCACTCAGAGACTCTGAGAATGAGCAATGGCTTTGTCCCCTAAGATCAGAGCAATTTGCAAGCTTTACTGAGGGACAAGGTCTCATAAAGGGACTTTTGAGCTGTAGTCTGTCAACAGCACAGAGACTGGCACTACATCAGCTCTCTGATTATGGATAGCTCAAGCCTCAGTGGGCAGAGAGAAAGGCTGTGGGCACACGGAATTCCTCCTAGCCGGAGCAGGAGACCCTTCAGCTTATTACTGGCTTACTACTGGAATTGTTTTTTAATTAAAAAGGCAATTCATAAAGGTCGGAGGGGAGAGGTGAGCTATACAATGAAAAGCAAGCCTCCCTGCTATCCAGTTCCTTGCTGACTTCCCTGTTCCAGCTCCTGTTGACCAAATGGATGTGGGTGTGAATATTCTAGGAGTTCACCAAGCCGGAACCTTCCCTACCTTCTCCCAAGTGAGTGGGCACACCCACCCTGCCTCCCATTCCTTCCACAGAGCTATGCATTTAGGAGGTCATCCCTTAACAAGGGTAATGGTTAACTTTACATATTCTTATTGCTCATAGGATGTTTTGCTTGACACTTGGACAGACGGCTTTGGTCTTCTCAATATTCCTATGAGGTGGGTTCAACTACTAAGCTCTTTTTGTGCCAGTATTGCCAATTTGAAGGGGTCAACCTTTGCTTGCTTCCAAGCCTGAGGTTGTCTGTGACCACCACCAAGTTTGTCACTCTAAAGGCCCCTCATTTTTTTATCACACATTTCAACACAATATATGAGCCCCAGATACTTGAACCCACTAACCTGATTTTAAACCATACCATGGCAAAGCTGAAGAGGTTCAGCTTCACAAAAATCATTGTATTCTCTATGCCAGAACATTCAAACAACATTCCATTCCATTTCCTTCCTTCCTTCCTTCCTTCCTTCCTTCCTTCCTTCCTTCCTTCCTTCCTTC
>NW_026596046.1:5027219-5061329 GCF_907164565.1 Psammomys obesus
TTCCTTCCTTCCTTCCTTCCTTCCTTCCTTCCTTCCTTCCTTCCTTCTTCCTTTCCTTTGTTCCCTTTATGCAGTAGCTATCCTGCTTCTTGTGGGTTCCATTATCAGCTTCTACCATAATTTCACTGAAGCTTCCATCGAGATTGGTAGGCATCTAGATGTTGCCAGTGTCTGCTTCTGTGGATCTTTGCCTGCTACTGAAGGATGAAATCCTGGAGAAACAGGGTCAAGGGAGAGGAAGAGACACCAACAAAGTTACCGCCCAGTTATGCCAGTCACCCAGCTCATGTGAGGGCCTGTTTCCTCACGGGAACGGATTCTTTTCTTTGTCATTGTCAGTCTGAAAGATTAAAAAGACTGTATTTTCAAAGGACATGAAATTTACATAAATGTGACTGAGAATGAGCAGCCGTTGCTATTACATACCTGGAAGCAGCCTGGCTCCTATGTCACTTGTTTAGCTGTTGTTGGCTTACTGAATCATGACAGTTCACATGTTATGGAAATCAGAATTTTCTGTGCCGTCTCCCAGATTGTGACTTATTTTTCTCCCCAGACGGTAACTTACGTCTTTTACCTTATATATGATTATATTATTTCTGTTTTAAAATACAATTATGTGATTGGATTTATAATTCTTACTAACACAGGATACTGCCAAAAATACCTAAGATGTTTTCAATGTTCTTGAGCCTTATACGGTACCTTGTCAGCTCTGTCATTTACAGGTATTTAACTATCTCAACCATTTACAAACTTTTGATTAAATGGAGTAAGATAAGGATCACATTATTATTATTATTTACTATTTTGCAGATTGCTACCCAAATGTTTCAACCTCAGGTCTGAATAATCTACCTTTTTGCTATTTATTTCAAACCTACTTATATATCAAAATCCCATGTGTTTTTGTTTTGAGATGCCAGCCGTGGAAGTGGTGCCTCGGCACTCTAGACAATTGAGCTGTATCTGTGTCTGGCACATTTGTTTGTCTGGCACATCTCTGCATTCACTACACAAGACTGATATTTGTTGACACATGAAAACAAAACTACAGCTTCCACTGGGCTAACTGTGGTAAGGCCAACTCTGTCTTGTAGACGTTGAGGTTTCAGTTTTTCTGGACTGAAAACCCCCACCACGTGACTTTCACATAACCTTTTGTGTACTAATAAACTTGACACATCTAGAGTCACCTGAGAAATGGAACCTTAACTGAGGAATTGCCTCTATCAGATTGGCCTGTGAACATGTCTGTGGGACATTTTTTTTCTCCCCTTTGGAGGGCCTAGCCCACTGTGGGCAGTGCCTCCCCTGGGCAGGTCTTTTTGGTTTGTATAAAAAACTAGCTGAGCAGGCCATGGTGAGCAAGCCAGAAAGCATCATTCCTTTACAGGTTCGGTTTCAGTTCCTGTCTCCCGGTTTCCTGCCTTGGGCTCCTGCCCTGCTTTTCCTGGATGATGAACCATAAGGTGTAAGCCGAAATATACCCTTTGCCCCAAGTTGGTTTTGGTCAGTGTATCATAACAATAGAAAAGTAACTAGGAGAGAGATTGGAACCAGAGAGTAAAGTGCTGCTGTGATGGACCTGACGAGGCTTCAAGGAGGACTATGGGAGCATTCTGGAAATTGGGGCTGGAAAAACCATTGATGTTCAAATCTTAACAAGATGTTACAGGAGCATGGGTGATGGGAATATTGAAAGAGGTGCAGAAGATGGAGGCCTAGCTTTTCAAGTGTCAGAGGGGCCATTTATGTGATACTTTGGACTAAGAATCAATGGAAATGGGACCTTTCCTTACTGGTTAGTTGGGGCTGAAAAAACAATCAGCTGTTATTAATAAGAAACCAGTATCTTCAAGCTGAAATCTTCTGGAAGTATTTCCTTAGTGTCAGCACACAGAAGTTGTAGTGCAGCTGCGTCTCAAGTTGAAAACCAAAATTGACAATGTGCAAGAGTCTCCCATGTGGTACTGATTTTGAAAAGGGATCATGAGGAGTAGCTGAGGCTTGGCACTGTGAGGGGCCAGGAAGAGGTCATTGGTGAAGGTGTGGACTCAGTTGCAGTGAAGAACTTAGAATAGTGGGGATGCCAAGACCGTGGAAAGCTGCCAAAGACAGCATATGGTGTGTGGAGCAGAGCCAGCCTGGGCCTAAGAGACAAGCTGCCTGTAGATGTTGGGCTGGAGAGACGGGTCTACTCAAGCCCCTTTGAGCCCAGAAGACCACGACTGAGTCCCAAATGTCAGAGATGGAGCTACAAGATTTAGAGATACACTGCTAGACTTTGGTTTTGCTTAAGCATGATTATTATTATGTCTTGGTTCTGTTCTTTTGACAAAAGAAAATATGTACCACAGTTAAGAGACTGAATTTTTAAAAAGATCTTGGGCTTTTAAAGTATTGAAAAAATTAAGAGTCTGTAGGACTTTTAAAAGGTTAACTGTGACTTATATTATGATATTAACACAAGATCTTAGCAGCAAACAAGAAATGAAATGTTACAGTTGAATAGTGATGTGTTTGTGTGTGAAATCAAAAAGAGGTCTACTGTGCTGGTTATTTTTTTCTTCAACTTGACACAAATGAAGTCACTTGTTAAGAGGGAAGGAATCTTATTTGAGAAACTGTGTCCATCACAACAGGCTGTGAGCAAGCATGTGGAAGAATTCTCTTGATTCATAATTAATGTAAGTCCTAGCTCATTGTGAACCGAGCCACACCTGGCCAGGTGATCCGGAGATGTTTAAGAAAGCAAGCTGAGAGGAACACATGGTGAGCAAGCCAGGAAGCAGCATTCCTCTGTGGTCTTTGCTTCAGTTCTTTTTTTTTTTTTTCCAAAAGTGGAATTGTTTTATTGTTTATTATAATTTATACACTCTGTATCCCGGCTGTAGACCCCTCCCTCATCTCGTCCTGTCCCCCCATCCTCTCCCTACCAGAATCCTAGTTCTGTTATTTTTATAGTGCCATGGTCTTGGGAAACATATTTCTGGTTGTTGCTATAAAAATTACAAATGTGGTGGTTTATGGAAACACAAAGAACAAATTTTGTTATACATGGTGGTTTGAGAAGCCAGAAATCCGAAGTCACCATTCATGTCAGGTATTTCCCTAGGAAGGGGTACAGGGGCTGTCTCTGACATGAACTCAGTGGCTGGCTCTTTGATCAACTCCCCCTGAAGGGGGTGGGTTGAAGCCTTGCTAGGCCACAGAGGAAGATGATGCAGCCAGCCTTGATGAGACCTGATAAGCTAGGGTCAGATAGAAGGAAAGGAGGAAGACCTCCCCTATCAGTGGACTAGAGAAAGGGCATAGGGGTGGAAGAGGGATTGTGGATGGGACTGGGAGGAGACAAGGGAGGGGACTGCAATGGGGATACAAAGTGAATAAATTGTAATAAATAAATATATAAATAACATTTAATTAAAAATTAAAAAAAGAAAATACCTGATTTCTGAAAAACCACCATGTATAATAAATTTGTTTCAATTCTTATCCCCAGGATTTTTCTTTGGGCTCTTGCTCTGATTCCCTTGATAACGGACTATAAAGTGTAAATAAGTCCTTTTCTTTCCCTGTTGTTTTTGCTTAGTGTCTTTTTTTTTTTTCACAGAAAGAGAAAAGTAACTAGAACGAATTGTGCAGTTAAAAAGAAGAAAGAGATCCTGTCATTATTTTTGTTAAGACTGCTGGTTAAGGGACTTTGTCGTCAATGCTGTCATTACAGCATTGAGCTTCTTTACCCAGCGTTAAGGTACTTTCCCTCACTCTTGCTCCTTTGTACATCAATGGTTTCATTCATGGAGGGCATTTATGTGAGACGTCTATATTTCTTCTTAAGTGTGTCACCAGATATTCTCTCTCCTTTTAAGAAGTATTCTTTTTGCTATCATATTTTCCTTTTAATATGTCTATTTATTAATTCATTGATAATATCTGAGATTTGGATCATAGTCACCTCTCTTTCCTCTCTTTAACTTCTTCCAGATCCACTGCCATCTTCCAGCTTCATGTCCTCTTCTTTGTGTGGCCTTGGCTGTCCTGGACTTGCTTTGTAGACTAGGCTGGCCTTGAACTCACAGAGATCCTCCTGCCTCTGCCACCCTGAGTGCTGGGATTACAGAAGTGTACACCCAACTGTCGAGATATGTATGTATGTATGTATGTATATATATATGTATGTATATATATATATATATATATATATATATGATGGTATATCTATGATGGATATTAATCTATGAACAGAGAAATACAAATTTAGAGGGCAGTTTTGTACTTTTTCCTTCATCTGGTAGCATTGACAGTAGCGGACTGACCCTTGGTGTCTGTGGAATCTGCAGCCATGGTTTCTTGGCCAGATTTACACTGCTTTAGGTATGTGCTTCCTCCTGTGGAGTAGATCTTAACCTCAATCACAAAGTGGTTTGTTACCTCCACATCTGTGCCACTGTTGCACCCGTGGATGCATCTTGTCATGCCAGGCATTACTGTAACTCACAGAGTTCGCGCATAGCTGGGTAAGAGTACTAGGGACATTCCCCTCCCCAGCAGCCAACATAGCATCTTTAGGTACTATGAAATCATGGAGGAAACTTCCCAGTCAGTATCAACTTGTATTTTTCCATATCCTATGGCCAAAGCGTATGTTGTCTTCATCTACAGGTTGTTACTATCAAGTTCTGGAAGGCAACCATGAACAATGGTAACGGCCTGTATTGTTTTGGGTGTCTTCAGAACACCCTTGAGCAATGACTTGAGGGAGGCATCCCATACCCGGCACTGAGATTTTGATTTGGCAATCTGTGTCTTTTAGGAAACGAGCACTATGGTTGTTTGTTTTTTAGGAGTTGTTTCTCTTATATGTAACAGCTACTGAGTTTTATATAATTTTGTCTTTAGCCATTTAGACAAAATCCCTTGATTATTCTTAATTTGTACGTCTCTTGCAGGAACACTGTTGCTAACATTTGCAAATAATGAAAATATACTTTCTTCTCAATTTGTAGACATTGTCTTTCTCTTGTCTGATTACACTGGCAGCAATACCTATATAGTTTTAATTGAATATGTAAATTGTTTCTTCTCACTTCAGTAGCAACACCTTTCAAGTTTGGCCTTAAACACTGTTGATTCATAACCACATGCATAAAATCATGGTGAATGTATTTCTATTTTTTAAAAAATACTTTATCTAAATATGTGAGGTTTTTTTCCCCTTCTGATCTCTGCGCTATACTGACCAGATCCCCTAAGGTGGAATATTCTTATATCTCAGACTAAATCCTGTTGGTTGGAGTATATTTTTCTTTTTAACTGCAGTTGAATCAAGTAGATCTTTTGGTAGCTGTATTCATGATTGATATTCAGCTATACATTTGTTAAATAGCATCTGAATTCCATCCACAACACTTCAAAAATGCACATGATATTTGGCATATGCCCCAACCTACATTTCAGATAAGTGAGTTATAAGGTATACGGTTCAAAAGTGGAGTTGGGACTATGGAGCAGGAATCTGAAGAAGAAGAAAAAAGAAATCTTTGTCTTATCTTATCAATTTTAATAAAACAAAATCAAAGACTTCTTTGGGGATAGCTTGTCAAATATTATAATCAACATACACATTTTTGAATCACCAAGGTAATGTGTTAAATATACTGTAGCACCTTGGGTTAATTTCTGTGTTAGAAAAAGGTCATCAGTGGGAAAACTGGCCAATCTAAAGGAGACTACAAATTGTCTAATGGTTTTGCGCCAGCATTCAGTTCTGACACGTGGATGATGGTAACAAAAGACACTGTCATCAAGGAATGCCATGAGAAGGGCAGATAGAAATTCTGCAGCTCTCTGAAAATCAGAAAACCTTTAAAAATTGGAATGAAAATTATTTTGGAAGTGCTCCTTATTTCCTTAGGATTCGTGGCAGTTCAGAGAATAATGACAGCAGCCTGAGTATGCAGGGCTGAGAGAATTCCTCCAGCACCCAGCTGGGCTGAGCGCTCTCCAGTAACTTTTCCATAACTTTGACACCCTCATGCTGCACGTTATTTTGTTTCTATGGCTACCTCTTCTGACTTCTCCTTTTAGGAATTTATGTTTTCCTGTAGAACAATGGCTCTTCATACTTATTTTTGTAGTGCTAAGCAGGGTTGTCATTTGTTTCTGAAGAATGTTCTCTGTAGCTGAGAATATTCCCATTTCCATATTTTCCTTTCACAGTTTTTCTCTTCTCTTCTTGGTTGTTTTAACAGCTTATTTCAACCGTTATAATGTAATTATTTAATAGTTAATTAATTATCTAGCCTAGTTCTTTTTCCAGAGGAATACCTCTTGGACTCATTTGCAATTTTTCCTATTTTTTTTTAAATCTTTTCTCCTCTTATTGTTATTACATCTCCCTGGAATCTCCTCAAACTTGTTTTATTTTTCTCTCTTTTTAGTGTTTTTTAGCTGAAAGTGAACATTGATAAATACTTCAGGCTACATCATTTTGTCAAGGTGCCATTTTAGCTGAATCATATATTTCCTAGTAGGTATGTATATATATATACACACACATATATACTTCATAATACTCTGTTGTTTTCTATTTTATTTTGGACCTGAGATGTGTATTAAAAAAATTAAAAAAAAATTCAAGGTCCTACTGCTTTTAAAATACTTCCTGAATCAGGTGCATTCATTTATCTCAGGCTGGCCTGAAACTCTTTTTGTAGCCCAGGTTGGCTCTGTACTTTGGGTCCCAATACCTTAACTTCTTCAGTGTTGGGATGTACCATCATACCCACCTTGAATATTCTTATTTTATTATGAAGATTAAAAAAGCAGATTTAGCAAGGCTTTTCATCTCTTCATTCCTGTGATGCCTTCCCATATCCTGAAGTTTTCAAACTCTTTTACTGGTTTACTGAACACTGCTTCTGCAGATTGCAAGAGTCAGCTTTGGGCTTCCAGTTAAAGCAAAAAGCACTACCCAATTATCTCAGCCCAGAGGCTGCATTAGAAGTGTAGAGTCAGTGAGATTTGGGGGGGCCAGGCCTGGAGGGGAGAGGGGAACAGTGATGAAATATACTCCTGGATCTGTCGAGTTGGCATCCTAGGAGAGCCGTAGTGTCATGCTGTCGAGGATGCTTTGAGTCTGAGTCATGAATATCCAGTTCCATCAGGCCGGAGCAAGGGACTGGAAAAAGAGGCAGCATTTGCAACCTCACTTTTCCACAGGCACTCTGTGTCCGTGTGTCCCAAGAGCTTGGCCTTCAGAGCAGCCACACTCCATTCCAGGGTTTTCTACATGGCCACCGTGGAGGCTAAACGCTCACCAGCAGTCCTCCCACCTCGGGCACCTCCCTGCTTTGTCAATTGTCTCAATGGGAAGGCGTTGCTTGGAGTCATTCAGAAACGTGACATATAAAACCCAGTGTGGGCTTTATGAATATTCACACACAACCTATAAAACTGCCACTGCGGCGCTGAGGCTTCTTAAGTAATAGATTTGGACTTGCCCTCCCGGTCTCCCGAAATGACTCAGGCTGATGAAAATGATACAACCCCCAAGGGCTTCATTCCGTTCCGTTGCCGATAGATAGCATTCCCCTCTTTCCACCCTGTCCCAGTGCGGTGGGTCTGTCCTCTACGTTTCATTTGGCTGATGGCTTTCCACATCTTCCGTGCCAGCCCTCGGGTGTGCATTCTTTCCCGAAACACATCACCAAATCAGATTACTGGAGTACGCTTCCCACCCCCCCCCCGGGAGGGATTTATTTAGGTGTGAGGAAGAAGACAAGTGTGTTTTGTGTTACCCGTCACCAACTGTAGCAGTCCACAGTTCTGGAGGGATGAAGGATGTTTCCTATTAAGTTGTTCCTGGGAGCCAAGTGGGCTTTCCATTTCTGTGTGGAATGGCCCAAGTCCCCTCTGTCCCTTGGTTCCATGTTTATGAGGGAACTGCTGTGTCCCCTAATATTCTGCTTCCCCCTAAGCTAACGCCTTTCTGTTTCTCTCTTCGGAAGGCTTTTCTTTACAACAAACACAGCACTTCAGGAGAGCGCGTTCCCACGAAGTATAAACTCCATCAGTACACCAGCTGAGAGTTACGTAGTCGTAAATACATAATGGTAGCTGCTATTGTCGTCGTAATTACAGGCTGAAAAGAAAGCCAGCATGCTAATGTGCACGGCTGCTGTCGGATCTAGCCATGTTGGCGTGTGCGAATTTGTGTGTGTTCGGGGGTTTGACATGGCACAGATGAGGTCAGCTCAAGAAACAGTGCATCATTCCTCAATCTGACCTAGCTCAAAGTGTCCTCTGACCATACTCACGACACCAATAACATCAACCAAATAGCGTCGATCTCCACACTGTGTTTGTCATGATGCCCCCTTTAAGCGCCTCACATAAATGTATGATGTCAGTTCCTTCAACAACTCTGTAAGCTAAGACTTTTTATTCCTTTTCTTATGGGAGAAAACTGGCTCAGAGGGTGACTAACTCATCCAAGACTGTGGCTGGACTGCAGAGAGAGGTGTCAAGATTAGCATGGAAGATGCCAGCTGGGGCAGAAAGATGCGGAACAGAAGAATCTCTCTTTGTCAGGGTCACATTTAAGAGACACCATGCTCAAGGCAAATCTCCTAGGGTCTTTCTCACCAAGAGATGAGTGCTGTGTGAATGAGCCATGAAGGCTGGAGGTAGTTAGAGCCGTTGCCTGTTCTCAGCTCTCCAGCCTGCTTCCATGCTTGGGAGTAAAATCCTTTCTAATAAATGGTCTCTGCTTCTACCACTATACACGCGTCTCAGATCCAGTCCTCTGTTCTGAGACATAAGAACCTGGAAATTTCAGCGGCTGCCTTGTAGGACTTAGCTGCCGGTGGGAGAATGGGGATGTGACAACACGAGCCAGGGGACCAGAGAAACCTTCTCCCACCTCTTCCTTGTTCTCTGCCCTCAGAGCAGCCACGTATCCATTTCAGAGTCAGGTGAAGGGCTGAAGAGGCCACCATGGAATCAAGCCCTTTGGCAGAGAAACACAACTGCAGACAACTTGTTCCTTTTTTCCCCACGAGGCTCTTCCTCCTGCCTCATCCACCTCTAGCAAGTCAAGATGTTAGGACCGTACTAGGCTATTTTTAGGCCATCTTTATAATCTGTTATGTTCTATTTTGTCTCATTAAAATGCATTTTACTTCCCATTGTTTGCGAAATAGCATCTAGGTTTGGCATGTGACTTTACTCTTAAGATTGAAATTTCATTTCACAGACAACAGTTGGTTTTCAGCTGTTGAATTTACTCATGGGTCATTGTTTACTGTTGACTATATGTCAAAGGCAGGAAACACCTCTCAAAGGGTGTCAGTCAGCCTTAAGTCCACACCAGTTTTCCAGGGTGCAAGCCTGTGAGATGTGGGCTCTGGGAACCAGCATTTTGTCTTATAGTAAACCTGACAGTCAAGGTGAAGAATGTGAAAATCTCTTAGGCCTGTCAGTCAGACATGAACAGACTGAGGCAGCAGCCCTGGGTGCCTGGGAGACCCAGTTTGTGAAACTCCTTGGACAACTACTTCTGTCCCTTGAATATACTACTTCATAATAGAGACACTTTGGAGCCGACACAGAAGGGACTTCTTTTCTAACACAATCACCGTAATCACATGCGCAGAATAATCTTTCCTGTGGCTGTGAGTGACGAGGGACAGCAAGCTAGGGTAACAGGGTGATGTAACAGTGCTGATGCTTTGAGTGGGGGCCAGGGTACTTAGCTCTCACCGAGGCCAAGGAGGTCAGCTGGGTCGCAGCTCCTCTCGATGCCTCTCCATGGAGGTTCCTTCTGGACTCCCTAGGGGCCAAAGCCTGAGGCGCCCTCTAATTTAGGGTGCTGAGTGTGATATAACAGTACCATTAAGTCGAGACACTAACCATGTCAGAAAGTAAGTGAGCTCTTTTGTTGGAAGAGTTTCTGACGTCCTTAAGTCACCAGGGTAAATTCTTTGGTTTGAGTCTGCACAGGTTCAAACCGGAAGGAACTGATTTCCAGTGCATCTATGCCAGCCAAGCTGAGAAGCATAGAGAAAAGGATTCAACTTCCATGGAGGTCAGTTCACTTTAGCAGAGCTCACCGCTAACTGGACCAGACAGAGAACTGGCCATGCTATCATGGAAGGTAGCAACGCCTCTCCTTGAGCAGAGGTCTAGTAAGGGTCATCTGGAGCCAGAGATATCTACACTGCCCTAGAGTCCATTTCGCTTCGTAGACTCACAGGCTTGCCCTGGAATTTAATTTGGGGTAATGGTGCCTCCTCGTTTGGGGCCGCATTTTGCAATTTGTTTTTGTTTTTGTTTTGTTTTGTTTTGTTTTGCTTTGCTTCTGTTTTATTGAGACAAGATCTGGACATGAGGCCCCAAGCTGGAATTCATTGTAGTCCAGGCAGGCATCGAATTTACTATCATGTCTTGCTTACAAGACAGCTACGTCTTGTACTTAGCTTGCTATTAGCTTTTCTGGAACTGTGTGTTTTGTGAACATGTTTCTCCAAAAAAGCACATGTTTATTTGACTCCATAAGCCACACAATGGACATTTTCTGCACATATTTTTTCAGTGTAGAAAGCACACACACAGAATAAGTAAATATGAGAAAAATTAAAACCTTTTCAACTTGCCAAGGGAAAAACTAATACAGATAGTAGACTACTGTGGTGGTTTGAATGAGAACAGTCTCCATAGTCTCATAGATTTGATCCTTAGCTGATAGAACTCTGATAGCAGGATTGGGAGGTGTGGGCTCTCTGTGCCTCATGGTTGTGGACCAAGATGTGATCTCTCGGTGTTCTGTTGATTTTCTGTTGGGGATTCTAACTCTCTGAAACCATAAGCCATATTACACACCTTCTTTTATAAGTTGTCTTAGTCCTGGTATTTTATCACAGTGAAAGAAAAGACAGAAATTGTTAATCCTGAGATTCGCAAGAGAAAAACTAGCTTCCAAATTTGAAGCAAGTTTTATTAAACATTAAATACTGGCTAGGTAGATGGATTCTGGGCAAGTCCACTCTCTGGAATGCCCAGCTGAGTATCTCCCAGACATGTGTTCTAGGCATGAACAATACCATTTGGCCACCATATTTTCCAGTGTGGCTTTGTTGTTATTTTTGAACAACTACAGTTCCCATCATCCCATGAAGTTATCTGGTCCTTGAGCAGATGGCCCTTACAACTACAGCTCCCAGCATTCTGGGAAGTTACCTGATCTTTGGGTGGGTTGGGCTTACAGGTTAATTTTGGGTCTTATAGTATATATTTTAAAATGTTAAAACAACTGGATAGTCTTAAGCAAAGTAACTAAAAAAAATCCCTGATGTGAGCACCATTTAAAAATGGTGCATCTTATTTAAAAATTTAATTTAAGAAAGTATGTAACCCAGCCTGGAGCTAGGCATGGGACATCAGAAGCAGTGTGGACTGAAGAGAAACCTCATCCCTTGGAGGCTACCACCACTACAGTCCTCTGTTCCACAAAGTGGAAAAGCCAGCAATGGGCCATAATCCAGGAGGAGATATTTGCAAATACTGTAAGATTAGGTTCCTATTTAGAGTACGTAAAATTCCAGTTTTGTATTTCAGAAATAAGAAAATAAAAGACAGTTTAACAGATGCGTGGAACAATTTACTCACTTTACCTAAAAAGATTTGAGGGTAGCAAACGGGCACAGAGTGATATTCTCAAGTGCCTCCAGCCGCTTTAGAAAATGGATGTTAAACCACCTGAACATGCCACTACCACCTGTGACCCATTAATCCATTTGCTAGATATTTGCTCCACAGAAACGAAAACATGTTCATTTTGAAAAAATAAAACTGTGTGTGACTGCTTACTTGAAAAGCGTTCACAGAAAAAAAAAAAAAAAAAGATACCAGAAAAGCGTTCACAGTTATCGTGACATATGCAGCCTTAGTCTCGCTGGACAGATGAGCTAAGGAATCGGCTGTGTTAACAGTGTACCGAGGGAGGCTATTCAGTGAGAAAAAAAGAAATAACTATGGATGAAGTGATAACCTGAGTGGACGGCAAGCCCATTACACAGAGAGAAATAAGCCAGTCTCCACAGGCTACCTGCCTGTGTTTATACGACATTCTAGAAACAGCCAAACTAAAGGAGGGAAAAGAGGGTGGGATGGGAGAAGAGCATAGCTGTAAAGAGGAGCAGGAGGGTGTTGCCTGGGGTGATGGAACTCTTTTGTAACCTACTGTGGAAGGCTTACACATGTCTTAAATTCATAGAGCAATAAAATAAAAAAGCCATTTTTATGCATGTAAATTTTAAAGAGAATAGAAATGTTGGCTAGCACTTATTGGCTATTTATCACATACTCAGTCCTTTCCAAAGGGCATTATTCAAGGTCACGAAAGGAAAATGGCTTCTTCAGTCTCAGCCCCTCTGCCTGGAGCTTCCCACCATGCCTAGCTTGTCTCTTCGGCTGAGTACAACTGAGCCTAGAACCTCAGGAGAACTTACTGTGGGTTATGGTGATAGTGTCCTCTCCCACCCTACCTGCTCTGGGTTCCATAGATTGGTACATGTGATTTGTCTCCTACTATCAGGAGCTGTGAGATGGCTGAAATCAGCAAAGAACTCCCAAGCAAGGCTCAGGCTTACGACAGGAGGCTGGCTGCTAGTGTCGGTCCCTGAGAACAATCTTCCCAGTGCACAGACTATACTAAAATCTGACCCTTGACACAGGCATAGAAAGGACCCAAAAGGCCATCCCAGTCACTAGCAGGTGCCCCTAGACCAGGGCTACTACCCAGGGGCTCTGGAATCAGTCGTTTACAAGTTAAGTCTCAGAAAGGTAAGTGCTCGACGCTTGGAGATTGATCGCACTGTGTGTAGGGGACGTCAGACACCCCCTCCCCCCCACAGGAGGACCTGACCTTGATTCCCCAGCACCCAGGAAAAGCCAGCTGTGAAGGGTGTCTCTGTAATCCAGTGCTGGGAATGAGGGGCAGAGACAGAGATCCCTGGGGCTCACTGGCCAGACAGCTTGCTAAATGAATAAGGTCTAGGGTCAGCAAGAAACCCTAAAACACACACGCGCACGAGAGCGCGAGCGCACACACGCGCGCGCACACACACACACACACACAGGTGTGTGCAAACACAGAGTAAAGAGTAACTGAAAGAATAAGAAGACATTTGATGTTGACTTCTGGCCTTCACACACAAGGCCATGCACTGCACACCTGGATGACACATGTACATACATGAACGATACACACGGCACAAGTAGAAATAAAGTAGGACTTTTCTACTCCCATTTAGCTCCCAAAATATGACACAGAGACCTATTACATTTATTAATAAGCTTTAAGTACTACAGCTGGGCAGATGTTGATCTATTCTAACCTGATTGTACTGACCTGGCTACTCCCCAGCCACATGCCTTGTTCTCCTTGCCATCTTAGTCTCGTCTTGCTGCTTCTGCTCCATCTGTCTGGTGAACTCTTCATGGTGACCTCCTCATGGCTCCTGGTGACCTTGCCCTTCTCCTCATCCTTCTTCTCTCTCCACCTTGGACCGCCTAACTGGGATCGGAAGTCTAGCCCTAACTCTCCTGCCCAGCTATTGGCTGTTCCACTCTTTATTATTTGTTACTAATCAGAGGTGATGGAGAACAATTTTCACACAACATTGAGACAGGAGATTCTTCATAGAAATGACAGCGTCCACGTGGGGACTGCAACCAGGTCTCTGGGCACAGAAACCAGCATCTGAATCCACAGTGCACAAGGCCATCCCCTAACATAGACACATGCCAAAAAGATTAAAAAAAAAAAAAAAAAAAAGGAGCACCACTCTGATTAAAAATAAAAGCTTTCCACAGTTAGAAGCCTGCGAGAACTCTTCTTGTAGACTCTACCGGAAGGCATGGGCTCCATACGGTCAGGCCTGGATGGTTTAGGCTGCAGATAGCCCTGTCCTGGCTTGGATGAAGCCAGATGAAGCAAGCTGGGGAGCCTGGCTCTCTGACCTGCAGGTCAGCGGTGTGTCTCTAGATCAGTGTGTCTGCCTTCTCCCAGGTGTCATTGCACAGGGCTGACCTCTACACGTATTTTCTGGACACGTCCCTGACCTGTGCAGGAAGCCAGGCTCTGTCGAGGTATGTGGGGAGAATTCAGCTTAGCCCCCCAGAAGGCAGGGTGAGAGCGTGTGAGGGTCAGTGGAGGGAGGCATGAGTGATGGAAACCACTGAGTAGAATTTCAGTGTAATAATCATGGGAAGGCAGACGCACGCTTGGAGGGTCTTAGGAAGTATGGACTGTTTGTCAAAAACTGAAGGCAGGACAATTAAGTGGATTGAGGACCACGCACAGGGCCTTGCTTTCATTTGTTTTGCTTAGGGAAAGCGCAGGGTGGATAGGATTACCAAGAGCACACGGGGCGATGATGTCATGAGGTGACCAGAGAGCCAACTGGTGGGGCCAGCTCCCCAGTTCTCACCACCCCTGCAGACTGCAGCTCACCTGGGAGAAAAGCCAGTAGCTGAGCAGGCACAAGAGCATACGGCATCTGATGTCTCCAAAAACACTGTGCCTTGTGACTGGCTCACGGGAACCACGGCTGTAAGTGGCACCTGGTCCACAGTGAACGTTGTTGAATATTTAAACGAGGGGCCTGCAGGATGGCTCAGTGCTTAACGGTACTTGCTGCTGTACCTGAAAACCTGAGTTCCATCCTTGGGACCTAAATCTACATGGTGGAGAGAACCAGCTCCTGTGAGTTGTCCTCTGACCTTTATATGTGCACATATGAAAATAAACGTGTGATTTAAATACTTAAATGAAAAATGAAATTTTAGTTTTAAGCATATGATCGATAATGATCTAGCTCTCTTATCCCTCTGTCTTCTGCATAATTTTCTTTCCCTCCCATCTCACTTGTTGCAAGACAGCCCCATCCGTTGTTAAACTTTTTTTATTGCATTGTGTGTATGTGTGTGGGGGTGTGTGTGTGTTTGTATCATGGGATACATATGGAAATCTGAGGACAACTTCCGAGAGTTGGGTTCCAGGGATCTAACACAGGTTTCCCGGCTTGGCCCCAAGTCTCTTTACCTGCTGGGCTGTCTCTCCTGCCTCCAGGCTTTTTCTCCCTCTGCCCCATTTTGAAGTGTCTACAAACAGAAAAGGAACACATGGGGCTTTTCCTTGCTTCCTAGCAACCCTTTCTGCCTTTTTTTTCTGGTGCACTGTCCAAGCGACAGCATACTTAAATCTCCAAGGACAGTTCTGCTAATTTTCTTTATTTGACTAAAAATTTCTAGCTGAGTCACTGGTCAATGGATTTACGTTTCCTGTCTGGGCAATCTTTACTTATTCCTTAAGAATTATTATATCTTGTCATTTGTTCAGTTTCCCATGCACCTACCTAAGCAAATCCTTCTGCAGACATCCCAGAAGCGCCCACTAACCCATTTCCTGGTAAACATCTTCAGGGCAGGTGCTGCTGGTTACATGATTGTTTTTCCTTGGCAGATCCGATAGCAAAGTGCAAACTGTCTAGCAGCTGGCTTGGTGAAAGAAAGCACTCATTCCTGTGCCTACAAATTCCAAGTAAACACTGGTAACATTGGGACCATGCAACACACTATTTACACACTATTTACAGTAAATAAAAGGCTACATTGTGCTCTTCACTGTGTAACTTCTGTACAGTTTCAGAAGACTTGTATCTTTTTTTTTTTCAAACTCTTGTATTCATTGGGTACAAACAGATATAGTTCTTACAGGATCCCTGAATCAAATATTAGTAGAAGAACCCTGGAATATTGCCTGGATATCTCCTGCTGCTCACACCTGGCTTTAGACGAAGTTTAGAGTTGAACTGGCATGAAAACACCCCCGGTATTAACTTAAGCCCTCATTTGTAGCTTTGCCCATTGCCTGGTGGAAACACTGTCGCCAATATCAAACAACCATGACACTACTGAATGTGGACTTGGGTAGACGGGTGTGTTAGACATACAAAATAGTAGCACCCCCGTATGCTTCGGGGTGAGAGGGGTGTTTCCAAAAGATGCATGAAACTGCAGAGAGCCCCTGACCCTCTGTATGCTATTTACCCCATACACACGTGTTCATGTTGAACTTATAAAGTAGGCACAATAAGAGATTAATAACTGTAACTAATAATAAAATAGAACAATGATAACCACATATTAGAAGTTGTTTAAATCTCATGACTTGTTTATTTCTGCAATTTTCCATTTACTGTTTTCGGACTGTACTTTTCCGGGGACCCGGGGGGGGGGGAGGGAAGGAGGCAACTGAAACCCTGGAAAGTGAGTTTTCAGATGAAAGGTCTAGTTGAGTCAGGCTGTACTGGGCCATAGCTGTTAGCCATAAAGAATTGCTTGGTCCCAGCCTGGCCATTCTATTTCACCTGCAGAAACCATATGCCCAGGTATCGAAAACAACTCATGCTGCTCCCAGTCAAACCTTAAAAAAGTAGCTGTGACTCCCTGCCAATTGCCTGAATGTGTGTGTGCGCGTACATACTTCTCTCCCTGCCCCTCTTCACGTTCTCAGCCTTCATCTGTGGAAAGCTTGCGGCCCCTAGCTGTTCTAACAAAGTGGTCCCAGCCCATTGAGATCCAGTCTGTCTGTCTCTCGGCCTCATTTTTCTTACATCTGGTGTGCGAAGAACCCGGGACCTTTCTAGCGTCTTCCCAGCATGAATTCCTCTTTCCCCTTCCCTGGGGCCATTCTTCTGGGAGCACACACACCCTCTAAACTCACCGTGTAAGCTAAATAGTCACCTCTAGTCCTCTGTGGCTTCCACCCCTGTGAGTATTTGAGTCCTGTGGACGGAACCTCCGTTCTTGGTGCTCTGTGTAAACTGTCTTGACTTCGGTCCTCTCTGCTCTCCTCTGAGTCCTCTCTACCCATCTTCCTCTAACCTTTTCTGCCTGAACTCTCTGATCTTGAGGCTGAGAGTCTTTTTGTTGTTTGATCGCTGCCATCCACACACCCAGATTCTGCAGGACAAGTTGACTGTCCATCTGGGACTGACTCAGAGGCACTCAGACCAGATCCCAGAAGCTCTGGGATCTTCTCTCTCCTTCTCTGATTACGGAGTTTTAGAGCTTCCTCTGAAACCATGTTTCAACTGACTTTGTGACTCTCAGAGTCATGTGGGTGTGGACACACACCCTCCTAACACTTTGGGCAAGTTTTCATGCTCCCCAAAACCTGGGTGGGGGGGGGCACCTCAGGCATTGGCAGAAGATGCTCTGCCAGTCCTGCTTGTCATGGCAAATTTAAACCAAAGCTAAAAATGGGTTCTAAATGATCTGTCCCAAAGACCTCACCCTGAGCTTGTCTTTGAGGTAATCTTTAAAAGCTCCACCAAACTTATTCAATCACCCACTCAAATCTAGCCACAGTCCTCTGATAAAGGCAATTGCTAGCCTGTTTGAAACTTTCAATTTTGACATTCTTATAGACCTAAACAACTTTCTCAAATAAACTGCAAAGTATCTGCGGTCCCTCTGTCATAGCCCAATCATTCTCCTCCACCCCACCCCAACACACAACCCACATCGTTTGAATCTTCTCATCCCTGCCACTCAGCTTCTGTTTACAACCATGCCCAGGGCCTGAAATTAATGCAAACTGAAAATAAAATCTATGCTGAGTCCTAATGCCTGCTATTTCTACTTGGTCTCCAAGCCTGCCTCACCCAACTGAGATAGTGTGGCCTTTTGTTTTGGGGACTTCTTTATCTTAGGACTGACTTTGTTTCTGTCTCTCCAAGCTTAGATACTCTTGCTTTTGGGTTCTCAACTTGTGGGTCATGACCCCCACGAGCAGAAAAAAGGTATAAAGTAAAGAAATTTCAAAACCAAAAAGGCCGTTCTATCTCCATTGGGCAAAGCAGGCTTGGGGACTGAGTGAAACCAGCAAGCGTTAGGGCCCGGCATACATTTTATTTTTTGTTTGCAGCTGCATCTTGAAGTTTCAGTTTGAAGTTTTTCCCACCAGCGTCAATCACGTATCGGATGTTCTGAATACCATCTATCTGCGTTATGATTCACAACAGCAGCAAAATTACAGTTATGAAATAACAACAAAAGTTTTATGGTTGGGGGGGCAGCACAACACAAGGAACTGCATTAAAGTGTTGCAGCACTGGGAAGGCTGAGAACCACTTGCGAAGATGCTACTGTTGTGTATCTCATGGTGTAAAGGGGTCTATGATAAAACCAGCCAATAGGACGCTCATGCATGGAAAGGATAAAAGGGGTCCCCTGTTAAATCTCTCTCAGCGATGACTCCGGCACCATAGTTTTAGTGGGGCTCCCTCAGGTAAATTCTATTGGAAGACGTAAAAATGATTTTCATGACGATTATCATACATAAAACACTCTACATGCTACATAAGCCCTAAAGGCTGCCTTGTGTTTTCTGTAACGTTTGCCTGGAAACCTACAGGGGCCTAATGGTTTTACACGATGTACACAGGGAATATTAATTCGTTACATCGCTCCATGGGTGTAATTTGGATTCAACCATCTCTAATTAGGATGAAGTTAAACAGGACCTCTTATGCTAAATAATGGCCATCTTCAGAACTTCAACTGCGTCGGCTTAAAGCAATTGCAGCCGGACTTGTTAAACATTAATATTCCATCAAATAAGGAGTCATTGAACCTTTCCCTGAAGAGCCAGTCATTCCTCCCAGCTGGTTGTATACAATTAGGCCTTAATTAAAAGAGACCTCAAGGTTTTCTGGGTGTCCAGGTCAAAAACTATAAACACAGAGAAAGTTCACCCACACAGCAATAGAGTTGTTATATACGCTGAATGAAGGTCTCAGATACCGAATATCTCCCCTTAAAAAAAAATCTTGCAAAAAAATGATGAGTCCTACTGATACAGTTATGTCTCACGGTATTCCAATTTTTTTTCCACGTGGGAGGCTTTATTAGAGTCTCTGGGTGAGGTGAGAGGAGAGAGAGAGGAGGGGCGGGGGCTGTATTCCAATTTTTTAATCAAGGTTTTTATATAAAAGTCAAATGGCTAAATGTAATTACAGATGTCTAGTTCTCTAAATACTTCTCCCCCACCTTCTTGGTCCTCATTTATTAAAAAAAAATGACACCCCCCCAATGCCATTGTGGGGGAGCTTAAGAGGGCTGCAAACTGGACTTAAAGGTGTATGTTTAATCACTTCTGTCTTTGCTAACTTTTTAAAGTTTTAGCTACTTAAAAAAAATTAGCTGTATAGAAAAAAACTATGGTGTTTTTAAAAAGCACACTATAATCTATCTATCTATCTATCTATCTATCTATCTATCTATCTATCTATCTATCTCTAAATCTGTGTCCCAAACTCCTAAAAACACTTCGGGTGACCTAGGAAGTGGTCTCGCACCAACCAATTCCCTCTTACTATGAGTTCTACTGAGGCTCCGCCCCATCCCCAGCACAAATCTCCATAGAGAATCCCCCCCCCCCACTACACCCCAGCTGACCACTCACTTCTTATCACAGTCCCGAACATTTCCTTCACCTGCTTCCCGTAAATCCTCTCTGGGGATACCCACATCCTTTTTATCCTATCTTATTTTATTATTTTATTTTGGCATGCCCCTTTATTTTGTGGAACAAATTTTCTAGTATCTTTCTGAGAAGAGGGAAGTGGGGTGTTCTGGGGTGGGGGCTGCAGACACATGTCTAATGAAATCCCACTTATCTGGGCATTCATTCACCACTTTGTTGAGACACATGTCCTTAGTGTAGACAGGAGCCAGGCTCAGCCTTTCTCCTGCCCATCAAGCAGAGTGATTCCACTACGGTGTGTTTTTCTTACCCCCTTGATTATCGTAATGAACATTCTTTTGCTACGCAAAGACTTTCATGTGGCACGTTATGCTTTTCAAGCCTCTGGCTTTGATATTTTCTTCTTGCGAATTCCAGCAGGCAACAGCCATCATTCAAGGCCTGTCCCATTTTGTGTTTTTTTTTTTTTTTTTTTCTGTCCATGTCTCAAATTCTGCACACAGCACCTGGCTCCCCACAACTGAGCGTCAGAATGATAACATCTTAAAGACAACCCACGTTTAAAGTCACGCAAGTCTGACTTCGCTCATGGTGTGGTTTCTAAAATGCTTTTAGGTGAGACAGAAGATTATTTATCTGCTCTAGTTCCTGATTTGATCCCTAATTCTTTCAACGCTTGCAATGAAGGCCTGAGGCCCAGTGACAGCCCGAGGGTTTCTTAGTGATCGCATTTCATGAATAATCTTTGGGTAACTTTTTGCAAGGGAATCTGCGAAGATGATAGAGGAGTGGGGAGAGCGCAGGAAGTGAGAGAGAAAGACAGGAGAAAGGGGCAGGAAGTGATCAGGAGCCAACTGCTTGATATGAATATCTAAAACGCAAGCATTCTCTCAAGCCAGCATATTCCAAAGCCAGCCGGAATTCTAACTCATTTCCGAGAAAATCTATTTATTTATTTATAGGCAAAGTCTTGCTAAGAAGCTCAAGTTTGCCTGGAACTCATATAGCACAAACTGACCTTGAATACACAGCAATTCTCCTGCCTCAGCCTTCCAAATATTAGGATTATAGATGTGAGTCACTATTCCCAGCTCAAAAAATATTTCAAAAAGAAGAAAAGAGGAGCTGGAGGCAGGGAGAGCCCATTTTTAAAAACGCTTGCCTTGGAAATCCTAAGGTCTGAGTTTGACACGCTGAATCCACGTAAAAATGGTGGGTATGGCGGTGCATATGTATAATCACAGAGTCTGGGGGGGAGAGGTGGGAGGATCCTTGGGGCTCCCTGCTCAGTCAGTTTAACCTAACTGGCTAGCTTCAGGACAGTGATAAACCCAGGCTCTAAAGAAACGGCTAGTGTTTGAGAAGATGACACCCTCGGCTGTCCTCTGGCCACCACATGCATGTGCAAGGGAACACATCTGCATACATGTAAGCACACAGGCACACAGGAAGGCTTAGAATTTCCACCGAACCTACTTTATTTAGGGTTCCTCTATGCTTCTGCCTCCCTTCCATCTGCTGACCGGAGAGGTATGGGAGAGAGAGAAGGTTATTAGATAAAGGGGGTTGTAGACGTTTTTTAGAAGTAGTTCCTTGAGATGAATCCACTCTTTGTGGTTTGGAAAGCAGCAGCCCAGTTCAAAGGCCAACACCGAGCAGCAACATGAATGAGCATGATTCGGAAGATCAGGACAAGTCTTAAAAAGCCCCGAAAGATTCAGTTGGATTGCCCTGAGAAATTCTCGGGAACGTTTCTTTCTGCAGAGCCAAGTGTTCGAGCACGAACTTGAGCGCAGCAATCCAAAAGCCATCTCTCACTGTCCATAGGCGCCTCTGTATCTCCTCCCCTCTCCGCTGAGTCCACCCACAGATGTTCTCAGCTATCCACAGTCACACCCCATGCCCAAAAGAGCTCACAGCAAAACATCACATGCCCTCTCACAAGACAGCTTCTAGCAAAAAATCACGTGACTCAAGTGAGTCTTCAAAGAAACCAGAAACTTGCGCTTCTCACAAACTCACACTAAAATAACATAAAGGATAGCAATAATATATATTATATATATTATATAATATATATAATATATTACATATATTATTATATATATATTATATATATATAAAGAAATTTTCTGCATTTCAGAATGTTCTTCCGGATGTGTGCTGTTTTTTGA
This sequence comes from Psammomys obesus, assembly GCF_907164565.1. NCBI lineage: Eukaryota > Metazoa > Chordata > Mammalia > Rodentia > Muridae > Psammomys > Psammomys obesus. The sequence continues at coordinate 5,048,955 of NW_026596046.1, forward strand.
CTGAGTGGAGCTCTGTCAATAGAGGCCCTTAGGAAGCATTTCAGTGTTCCGTTGCTCAATAACTCTGTACCTTTCTCTCTGCGCTTCCCAGCAAGGGGACAAAGGCAAGTGGACCATGAGTTCTTTGGAGGCATTTGTTTCTACCTCCTCCTAGGCTGGTGTTCTCTTAGAGACAGCTAAAGAGACCTGAACGCAGATACTACCTGACCTCATCCTTTACCCAATCAGTCCTTTCCTAGTGAACCACCCTCATCATGCCCTGGTGGGTCCCAGTGCACCTCACTGCCTAAGTCCCCGTTCACCACATTTCTATGAATGCTTGGTCTTCCTTCTCTATGGATTGTCTTTCTCATTTTTCTTCTTGACCTCTGGAGCTTTCCTGGCTCTGTAAATATTCCCCAGTGAATATTCTGTCCTGAAACACCCTGGGCCTCTGACCAGGCTCTGGGAATGGAGCTGTGTTCAGGTCAGTATTGGGCTGATGGCACCTGGGTGTTGATGGGGGTGTTTGCATTGACTAAGAAGGTGGAGGTCCGTGTAGCTCCTCCCTTTGCTCCCTTGGCTGCACTCCTGATAGAGCTCAGTTGTGGGTGGAATATAAAATGTGGCAGTTTCCCTCATTCTATGTGTTTACAATGTTTCTGAGCCATAACAGGGAACTTTGGGTTTTTTTTTTCATTTTTTAAGAAATTTATTTATTGTTTATTAATTTTTATTCACATTGTATTTCAGCTATAGCTCCCTCCCTCATCACCTCCTAATCCTACCTCCCTCCCTCTTCTCCTTCTATGCCCCTCTCCCAGTCCACTGATAGGGGAGGTCCTCCTCCCCTTCCATCTGACCCTAGCCTAGCAGGTCTCATCAGGACTGGTTGCATTGTCTTCCTCGGACTAGTCCTTGTTTGGACTATCAGTCTCAGAAAAGACCCCTGTGCCCTGATTTTTCAGTTCTGTTGCTTTCCTTGTGGAGCTCCTGTCTTCTCCAGGTCTTTCTAACTCCCCCTTCTTTCATAAGATTCCCCATACTCTGCCCAAAGTTTGGCTATGAGTCTCAGTATCTGTTTTGATATCCTGCAGGGTAGAGTCTTTCAGAGGCGCTCTGTGGTAGGCTCCTGTCCTGTTCCCTGTTTTCTCCCTCTTCCGATATCCATCCCATTTGCCTTTCTGAACGAGAATTGCTTCTTTAGGTCTACAGATTTTAGTATGGTTATCCTATATGGTTTTTATGTGACTGTCCATATATAGGTGTTGAGCGTCTCACCTACTTCTACCAGGTGGCAGCCTTATGACCTTCCACAAAGGCCTTTTATAGAGCTTTCACCATAGAGCCAGTTCTGTCTGCACATCATGCTTCCTCTCCTTTGGCAGTATCAATAACCACTGGCTCCAGTGCAATCCAGGGTCTCATGTCCACACACAAATATGAAAACATAGACTCTCTGCTTGTCCAGGAGGTAGCTGGCAGAGCATCTTCTCCACAGGGTCCTGGCCAAGGAAGAAGAGAGGGTGACTCCATGACCAGGGTCACTGGCAATCAAAGAGCCACTTGAATTTCCTCTATGGGCCATAGGAGACAATCCCCAAAGATCGCAGTCAGAAATCAGAATATTTCCCAGGGTCTGGCTGCCCAAGTTCCATGGCCATCTGATTACATACTCCATCTCATTACTAAGCTAAATTAGCCGTGCTACCGGCCAGCACAGGAATTCACTTTTCTGTCGATGGAAAGTCTAAAGTTTTACATTAATTATAAAGGGGATTCTGTATTGCTTATGATAGGTTTTGCCAACAAAGAAAAGTTTGGGAAAAACTTATGCCTCCAAAAAATGAGGGACAAGGGAGGTGTGTAGGCTTCAATTTTGTAAATCTTACTTTATTTTGGGTTCATAAACGTCTCTATCTCCCTTCAAACCCCCAACCCTAGGTAGCAGAGAAAGGTTAGTGAGGACAGGGAATATAGACCTTTTCAGACTTAGTTCTTTGGGGCGATTCCATTCTTTGTCCTCAGGGTTTCAAAAGTCCAGCAAGCAACAAATAGCAAAAGTGGCCACAAATCAGCAGCAGCTTCCTTGAGGCATTCTTTGATGTGTTTCTCTCTAGGAGCATCTTGAAACCATCTCCCTCTCTCTGTGCTGCTTTTTATTCTTTCTCAGAGTCCAGGATGTTTTTCAGTTGGCAAAAACCATACTCAGCACGAGGCAGTTTCCAGCTGACAAAGATCACCCACCTCCTCACAAGGCTATTATCAGCTGTAGGTAAACTAAAACATTCCCAAATCTTACACTTGGGATTTCAACAAAAACATATTTACATAACATAACCAAAACTTCTACTACAAAGGTAGTTCTCAATGGGTGCTTTGACTTGATTCATTCTAAATCAGTGTTCTTCATTTCTTTTGAAATTGATCTCTATCTAAAAAGAAGTAAATTGACAACGTTAATGGTTAGAGTAAAGAAGAAAATTGAAAATGTTCACTAAAGTTAAGGGAGTGTCTTTGAATGAATGAATGAGTTTTTATTCTACAGGTTTACAAGACTACTACTATCAGGAAAGTCTATAGATGTACGCTGAGCATATTCCAGTCGTACTCTGCTACCCTCCTCCTTCTCACCCCCTTTATTTCCCACCAATTTTCTTTGTTTCCCCCAGATAGTTCTGCGCCTACTTTCATGTCATTGGTACTTTTATGATAATGCATTCTATAATGTACAAGACTCACAAATGAGAGGAAGCATGCAACATTTGTGTGTTTTTCTAAGCCTCTTTATTCCTTGATTTAATACATAAATGGAAAATTCCAGGATTTAGAAACTGTAGAGATGATCAGAGTTGCTGATGTATTCTGATGGTGACTAAAAAAAATGACTGTAGTTAGATTTTATTATGCATCAAAAGACCTGTGTTCTACTGCTGTCTACTTGTAATGACCTTTTCCTTATTAAGTTTGTTCTTTGACAATTCATGCATGTATATAATGCATTCTGATTATTTTCTCTTCCTCCCCTCTCTTATCTCTTTCCAATCTTTATTAATCTTTCCTCTTCCCTCCATACTTCCTTTCCAAGATTCATGACTTTAAGTTTTGTTTTCTGACCCATTAAGTTTAACTAGGACCATTTGTGTGTCCATTGGATTGGAACTATCCTTTGGAGTCTAGTGGAGTCACTAATGGAACAACTGAAGGCAATGACTGCCTCTCCCTAAAGCTATCACTAGCAAATAGTTTAGCAGGGAGGGTCAGGCCCCTTTGAGCTCTTCCTCCATCACCAGACTATGTGTAGGCCCGTTCTTGCACATGCCCCGTGAAGGCATCTGCTGCTGCTTGAGTTCATGACTGCAATGATTGTGTCTTGCTCAGAAGATGGTATTTTCCACCCTTCTATCTTCTAGCTCTTATATTCTTTCCTCCCTTTCTTCTGTGATGTTCCCTGACTTTAGAGGAGATGGTATAAATGTCTCCTTCAGTGCTAAGCAGTGTCTATCCTTTATTATTCTCAGTTCCTTATGCAGTGATGAGTATTTAGTCCCATTACCTGGAAGGAAAAAGCTTCTCTAAGACTGAGAGTAGCATTCGCCTATGGGTGTAAACATAAACATTTACAAAGCAGTTTGATACTATGCCAGTTTATCTAAGCAATAGTATTCTGTTCCCCGCTAGGGCCTGTGACTTCTCCAACCATTGGTTGTTGGGGCTTGTTCTAATGCTGGTGCTCAAGATCTGGTTACACCTATCCTTATTTTGTAAGCCTACCTAAGACACACCTGACTTGTTGATTAAATGGCCTATACCTGGGCAGGGCAGAATGGGATAGGTGTGGCTAAGGTTCTCTAGCTTGAGCTCAAGAGATTCACGGAACAGAAAGAGAGGAGGAAGGAGAATGCCACGATGGGTTAGTGTGGAGGAAAAACAACAACAAGAACAACAACAACAAAAAAAAAATGTGGGCTACGAAAAAGGACTTCAATAATGGTGTGAAAAGGCCCAGATGAAGAATACAAGTGAGTACCATGGGAATATATATGGAAGATAAACCTGATGAAGATTATCAAAGCAGATGGCATTGGATGGGGGCTGGGAGATGGATGGTGAGGATACAGAGACAGTATAGGTGAAATATTTGCCTGGCTCAAGGCAAATAAGGCAATTATAAAATTTAACATGTACCTGTGTCTTATTATTTGTGATAATTATTTGTGTAATACTGCTGTGATAATCATAGGGTTAATAATAAACATTGTGGAGACCAACACTCATTTTTAACTAAAAAAAAAAAAAGGTTCTTGACCAGGTTTACAGAATCTAGTGTGAAATCCCTCGTGTGGCATGGCTCTCCAATCTAATCAGAAAGTAGTTTATTCCCCTGAATAACTGCTACTATTGCCATACATAACTGAACTTTTGGGGAATTAACTTCTAAAGTCAACAACCGAAAGAAAAATTGGATGATACAAGATGAACAGTAGCTTGTTCTGTGGTAAAATATAATCATTGGAATCTCAAATATTTTATATATATATATATATATATATATATAAAGAAACACATTCAAGATAGTGTTTTATGTTGAATAACAAAATTACATATTGAGAAAAATGGCAAGTTCCTGCATTTCTAGCACAGCTGCTGAAAAACATAGGATTAGGAAAGACTGATGAATTAGATCAGTTTATTGTCATGTGCTAACTTCAAAATGGAAATTAACAAATTTGTTGCCTTGGAGGAGAGGTTTTGCCTTTGTTACAACAGTAGAAGAAAAGTTATGGATTCCTTCAAAATTAATAAAAACTACTTTTGAGCAGGGGAAACCTCCTGAAAATCTTGGCTACAGACATGAAGGAAGAAACCAAGCAGAATAACAAAATAGGAAACATGAATTGCTGATCCCTCTATGTGAGAACAGCGCTGAGACTGGCTGACACGTGAGAAAATGTCTCTGCATCACCAATAAATCTTGTTGGCTACAAAGTCTTCAGGACTTATCATGCCATCCTTTTATATGGAAGGGATAAAAATTTATATTACATTTTGATTGGGTTATACTTTATAAGCCCAAACTGACTCATAAAGACAGATGCCTTTCACCTGCTTAAAGAGCAGAGAATCATCTTTAGCTGAATTGTGCACATTTCATACATACGTTAATGCAAAAATGTATATTACCTTTAAAAGTTTATATGTTTACAGACAACAAAGGACCAGACAACAAAGAAGACAAGACAGGTAACCCAGATGATTCAGCCTCAATAGCTGTTTCCTCAAACATCTGCATTCAGAAAAACTCTATGGCTAACAAGATTATCCACAGACTGTTCCAGCCAGGACTTCAGTTAAGGCCTGCACTTTCGCATCACAAATTATGTAGCTGGCTCTCCCAGCACTTGGCCATTATCCCATTTTTTAATGGTCCCCCAAAGAACACATTGCCCAAAGACAGTAGGAAGCAATTTTAAGAGAATGATGCAACATTCCCAAAAATCAGGGTGCATGGTTTTTGATTGTTTGGTGGGTGATGGATGTTTGTTGTCATTTAAGGGTTACAAGTTGTCAATGGTCTTGGTCACTGAGGAAACAGAGTATAAGAGGTTAGATTCAGGGATCTCTTTTTCTTTCTTTTTATTTCATCTCTCTCTCTCTCTCTCTCCCCTATATAATGTTAAGGGGAAAGGGTGGAAGAAGGGATGAAAAGACAAAAGGGGGATATAGGAATGATAGGATAAAAAGGTAGATTGTTGAATCTTCTTTTAGATTTGAGAGTATCAACAAGCCAAATATTATATTTGGTGTGGATTTATTTTTGCTACAACATACTGTATATGTCTCAACTCTTGTACAAGGTGTTGTATCTATGCAACTTGTTTTAAAGTGCAATGTAAAGTTTTAGTAATTTTGAAAGCTACTATTAGAAATTGTTTATGATAACTAAGAAATGCAAGTTAATAATCAATCAAACTTATGACCATGTTAGGTACTTATGACCATGTTAATCACAGAAATAAGCCTTAGTTAGACTCTTGTAGATGTTTTCAAAATTAAATAGATAGTAAATAGCTAGAAACAAACATTTGCCTATTCAGATACACTATAGCTAGCTAGCTAGCTAGCTAGATGGATAGATAAATGGCTTTTAAAAATCTCAGAGATCTACAGAATATGACATTTAAATAGGTTTATTAATAAAAGGCTTTATGAGAGTGAGACATGTTAACTCCTGGAAGCACCCACATTCTACTTCAAAGATGATAGACATCAAAGAACCTCCATATGGAGTTTGTGTCAAACATGGCAAACTATCCACTGGACAAGAAACTGCCCTTGCTTTAGCTGCTGACAGTATGCTGTCCAAACTGGATAAGCAGGACACGGAAGAAGTTGACTGCTGAACTTTGCAAGGACAAGATAGGCAAGTCCTTCATACTTACTGATTCACAAAAGCTGTCAGGTATTTTGGGGCAGAAGGCCAAAGATGATGCCTTTATAAAGAAAGAAACCTTATAAAGAAACTTTAAGACTGTCCAGACAGCTAGCTGTCTCTATCATTTTTATAGTCTTGGAAGCAGCTTGCTCTGCACTCCCTGTGTACTGAGGTAATATTTATCTTTCTCAGATCTCTGATGAGGTCAAAGATTAGATAGTTACAGTCTCACAACTAAGCTTAAGTTGTTTAGGATTTAAGAAAATGTCTTAAGATCTAAAAAGATATCTATAGGTTGATAAATGCAAGTTATGATAGAAAGTGATTTAAGTATAGAATTTTGAATTCACCAAGATAGGATAGATAGTAGAGTACTTTCTCCAACATTGTCAAATACAAATGGACTGGGCATTGTGAATGTAATTCTTACCTGATAGTTTTTCATAATTGTTCTTATTTTATATAGTTTATTAATGTAAGAGAAAGAGCCTTTTATTGAACTAAAAAGGGAAGGTACTGGAGAATGTTTTTGTGTACTATGTGTTCAAATGCTGATTTCTGTAGCCAGAAATCTGGTTGCAGACCTGACTTTGGCATTGTAAATTTTATGAAGCATCTCCTGTCTCAATGTTGTATGAAAAAATGTTCTCTACCATCTTCTAATAAAGAGCTGAACAGCCAATAGCAGGGTGGGAGAAGATAAAGTGGGACTTCCAGAACCTAGAGAGACAGAAAGGGTCTCACTCAGGTGAGGACCAGAGGGGACAGTGAAGGAGTCACCATAAAAGGATCACAATAAGGGACTCCTTATGAGGACATGGATGGAGCAGGAACAGCCAGGTTGTGACTAAGATAGCAGATGATGGGACACATGGCTGGGAAGTAGGCCAATGCCAGGATTAGCTGGGTTGAGACTGAACTAACTGAGAATCTGCCCAGATATAGTGCCTAAAGCTACTGTTAATAAATATAAAAATCTCCGTGTGATCATTTGAGAACTAGAGTGGGCATAGAAAGGCCCATACTCTTAATTTTACAGGATGGCTTAAGGACTTGCATGCAATGATTACATTAAATGTAAGTGATTTAAAGTCACTAAAGATCTGCAGAGCCAACTATATGCTGTTTATAGGAAACTTATTTCAAATGAACTGGTATGGATAGTTTAAAAGCGAAAAGAGGACATGTTTCATCTATATAAGCCCATGGAGGGCTTCTAGGAGGAAAGCTGAAATTGGATGCTAAGTCACAAAATCAGGGAGCTGTCAATTAGTTTTGATCAGAGTCAGAGGAACAATTCTGAGCTCTTATTAATGGGTGTTTGATACCTGTATTCAGTATTCAGCATTGCCCATACAATGAATTCATGCTATTACCACGATTCATTGATAAGGAAACATCAATCCCATTTTTTGACCCAAGACTTCCCCTAGACCAGACACCTAGTAGCTAAGAAATCATAGGTATCTGCTAAACATAGTTTTGTTTTGTTTTGTTTTGAGGAAAGACAAACTGGACAAAACATACTTAAAGGCTGAGGCTGGATTCCTGGACAGACCCCATCTTGCAATAGGGAGCTTGAGCCCTAATCACACCTCTTGCCTTCCTTGTTTCAGAGTTCATATCCACATGAAATCCCAAATATTGGATGGTTTTAACAGGATTTTTTTTTTGTTTGTTTACAAACTTTACGTGGAAATAATACTGTGCTTTTATCTTTCAAAACAACTGACTTTTTGGAATATTTACAGACAAAATGGCATAATGTTTGAGCTTTCTTTGAAACAATGCAACATTTATGGGTGTGTAGGCATTTATGGGATAGATGAAACACGATTATCTATGGTTTAATGCTTGTGGGAAGCTGTTAATTACTGCACTTGGGCGCATGCATCCAGTCTTTCTACATTTAAGTATATTTGAAAGCTTTTGTAATAAAATGTTCCTGAAAACATAGTCCCCAAAGATAATCTAGAAAGGAAACGGGAAGCATAAGTAACATGGAAGGCTTGGCTGGCTTCCCACAGGCTGGATGAGGCATGGGAGGAATGCTGAGCTGAGCTTGGGCTGTCAATGTGTGAGTGAGTCTGGGGGTTGCTGGGCATGAACAAGCAACTTTTGTATTGCTCCATGGCTTATCCTTTAAGCCCTGGGTGCAGGAACTCTAAAGCCAGGCAGAGGGAATCCCTACCAGAGAGCACTCTCTGAGGAGGTAGCAACCTCAGGAGGGTGCCTCACACCAGGGGGACACAAAACATAAAGCAAGAGGACAGGCGGAAGCCTGTTCTATACAGGGCTGTCTCCTGTGACAGTTCTATCTTCCACCGGCCCATCTTGCCTTGACTTCACTTGGCATCGATCTTCCAATCTGTTCACATTCTGCTTCTGTACCATCTCTTTTTCCCCAAAGATGTACTGGAATGCCCTCTCCCAGATGCTTTCCCCAAAGCATCTATCTTTCAAGCCTTTTAAAACAAAGATTTCTGGGACACTGTCTCACCAAAAGCATTCTTTCCAACCACGTAGATAAAGGGTATCAGGTTCCTCCTCTGTTCCTTCCTCACATGGTCCTCCATCATATTCCCTGGACCATTTGCTTTTCATCAGTATAAAATCACGTGACCCTATTTATTAATGAAATCTGGCTCTGATGTTTCAGTCTGGCATGCCTGGTTTGTGCTGTGGTTAACAGTTGCCAGGAAGCAGGAGCCACTGTACTGGTTCCTTAACTCTGTGTAGTGGCTTTGAGATGTTTGATCGTGGGCTTCTGACAGATGCTTTTGGGGAGCAGATCCAGTCTAGTCAGAGGGCAGATAAGAGTGGTGAGGTATGTACTATGTCCCAACCTTCCCCTCAATTTCCAGCCTCATACAAGAAGATTCCTATTTAAACCCCTACTGCCCATTGCTCTTTTCTCTATCAACCCCTTGTATCCCTAGGGCTCTCCTTCAGGATGGAGCAGCACCCAGTTGAGTGCTTGTGGCTCAGTGTGTTACTCCATGTCCATTTGTATTTGTGTACCAATACTTGGTCCTGCCGGTAACTATTGTAGGCATTTGGGCACCTTTGGAGCCAACAGAGTAGATATTTCAGACTATAAGTAGACTCCAAGGCCTTACCCAACAGCCCGTGTGAACCACAAGGGTCTGGAAACAAAGTTCTAAATCAGCCAGTGACCTGAGACAAATTATCTCCAGCTGGTAAGAGAAGAAATTGTGGAGGGAAGGGTTCTCACACACCTTATGAGGCTTTTGGAGTCTCCAGATGACTGAGCAATCACTGCAGAACACAACTGGCCTTGCTTGCGGGCCCTGCTGTGATGGGGCCTTCCACATGAGGGCTTTACAAAGTGAGCTGCATCGTGCTGTTTCATGTCATGTGGGCTCAGCTGCAGAGAAGCCAGGATAGAACCCTTCTGAGCACACACAGGGAATTTGGGTCAAGTACCTATGCATAATACCTCAGTGAAATCGTTTGGAGAGGTGGAAGTTCCTATCCTGAGCACTCTGGCTGTATCTTCTTCAAGGCAGCCACACGTGCCAGGAGGATCCTCCCTCTCTCCCTCTCTGGTTTTGGCTTCCTGATGACAGTCAAGGTTTTTACTGGCCTTGAGGCCTTGGCCTTGGTCCCAGAAAACATCATTGTGGACAGTCCAGACCCAAGGGTGATGGCCCAGATAATTGGACAATTGAGGCCCAAATGTCAGTTTCCAAAACCAGAGAGGTTTCTGAGCAGCTTGACATATCATTAAAGCCAGACAGAGAAGCCCGACATTGCCTCCTCGCTGCCTCTTTTCAAACGATGCAAAATGCTCGTCCACATCTAATTACACTCAAGAAATGTGACAACTGTAATTTTAGACATCAAATGTCCACAGGGGGAGAAAAGGTTAAGCCTTACAGGACCCCATTCATCAATAAGTAATGTACAATTAAGCATTTTAAAGTGAAATCTTGTTTCCTTCATTAAATTTTATTCCCGAGCCCACTGGCAGAAGTTTCGATCGTGCTGTCTTAATTTACATATGGTATTAGACTTCCCTCATCAGCAGTTCCATGAATCTTTACATATGCTTAATCTTGGAACCATCAATACAGGCAGTTTTCTGGACAATTCTAACCTCCCCGGGGAGTCCTTCCCGCTGTTCCTTTGTAGCTAATTGTCCCCCTGCATTTAACCCCTGGCGCTCCCTCCTCATCTTTCCTCATCGCTGCAGCTTTTATTTTATTTTTTTTTTTCAGAGTGTCACACAGACGGAACCCTCGTGTATTTGTCACTTTTCTTGTTATGATAACCCAAGTGCCTGACGACATGGACCCTGAGGGAGGAAGAGTTTATTTTGCTTTACAGTTTGAGGGTAAAGTCCACCTTGGTGGGCAGCCTCTGTGGCAGAAATCTGTCCTCTGCCAAAAAGCAGAGTGAGGAATGTTTGTGCCCGTCTCACCTGCTTCATGGCGTGCCAGCCCACGGAGTGGGACCACCAATATTAGTCTTCTCATAGCAGTAAATCTAGATTATCTCCCACAGACGTGGCAAGGACAAATAAAAAGGGGTCTGTTTCGATCCTCATTCTGGATTCCATTAAGTTGAGGCTTAAGGTCAGCTACCACACCTGGAGCAGGTCGTGTTTTAGAATGACTTCTTCTAACTGTCATAATAAATAATAACAATAAATAAAGCTAAATACATTAAAATTAATAACTTTTTACCTACATTATTAGAAAGAATGTTTTTTGGTGAGACCATTGTTTTAAAAGGCTTGAAAGACAGATGCTTTGAGGAGAGCATCTGGGAGAGGGCATCCCAGCACATCTCTGGAAAAAAGATGGTACAGAAGCAGAATTGTCCATTTCAGCTCTTTTCAATGCAATCATGTTGTAATGTGAATCACTAATTTTGTTCCTTTCATTGCTGAGTTGTATTCAATGTATGTGTCATTGTCCACTGAGAGACACTCTGTTTAGTCACACTTTTCTGACAGTTGTGTGTAACACTGCTTTGGGTGTGAAAACCTAGAGGTATGACTGTGTTAAGTTTTTTCACTAGTAAGGTTTCAGTTGTAGTTTACTTCATGCGTGTCCTTTATCGGGCTGAGTGCGCTCACCTCTACCCTAGGTTCACTTAGAGCTTTCTGAATGCTTCGTGAATGTTTTAGTCTGGCCAGTGCTTTTTCTACGTAAGGATATAATTATATATTTAAAAAAGTCTCTGTGTGGATTTAGGTATCAACTAAGAGAGTATTTGGAGATGAGATTAAACTAAAGTTAATAAACTTTTGCTTGAATGGATTGCTTCCAATAATGTAGGAAGCTCTCATTCAATCAGCTGATGAGTGTATTCATTATTTTTCTGTTGCTGTGCTAAGGACACTGTGACCAAGGCAACTTACATAAGAAAGTGCTTAATTGAGCTTATGGTTTCAGAGAGTTGGAGTCTGTAATGGTGGAATAAAGGCACAGTGGCAGGAACAGCTGTGAACTCATATCTCAAGCCACAAATAGGAACCAGAGACCACACTGGGAATGATATTAGCTTTTTGACTTTTCAAAGCCCAGTGATATGGGATTCCAACAGGCCCACACCTTGTAATCCTTCCCAAACATTTCCACCAATTGACCAAGTATTCAAACACACAAGCCTATTGGGGTCATTCTCATTCAAACCACCATAATTAGTTTCCCTGACTGAGAGGAAATCCAGCAGCAGATTTCCTACAGGCTTCTGGACTGTGGGCTCACCTTGCTCTCACCTATTGGTATAGAAGTATACCTTTAGCTCTGTGTCTTGAGCCGTGTGGTAAAATAGGTCTCATGAGCCAATGTCTTGTAGTAAATATCTTTATACATATTGTATACTACAAACAATACAAATAGAACTATGGTAATATATATAAAAAAGAGATTATATATGCATGGACTATATATATATATATATATATATATATATATATATATATATAT